>NC_138544.1:31019345-31504345 GCF_964234715.1 Podarcis melisellensis
ATAATACTCACTTCCAGAGGAAGTAGACCTGATACCTTTACTAACAATAATATAAATATTTAAATGATTTGACTTTGACAGCTTGTGTATTTGTCCAGCAAGGCAATATCCTTTATTTAATTTATATATTTAATGACTTTTATACACTGCTTTTAAAAAACCACACAACTCTAAGCAGTTTACAACACTGTAAAAGAAAACTAACATTCTAAATTTTTAAAAAGTTTTTTAAAAGGTATTGAGCTTATTTGAACAAGGGTTAAAAATCAACAGTAGCGAAAGAAAGCAACCCACACGTAATTTTACATGCCTGGGTAGACTTGCCTAAAGAAACATGTTTTAAGAAGGCGCCGAAAAGACAGCCAGCCTGATGTCAATAGGCAGGGAGTTCCACAGTGCCTGGATGATGCAACACTAAAAGACTTGCTTCCTACATGTGTGGAATGTGTATTATGTGGCACCTGCAACAGCACCAGTTCCACAGACCAACCTGGTTGAGTGCGCATATGTGAGGTGATCTCTCAAGTAAGGTGATCTCTCAAGAAAACGGATCCCAAGCCATTACAGGCTTTGTAAACTAATAGAAACACCTTGAACTCAGCCCAGAAGAAAATAGGCAACCAGCAGAGATCTCTGTTATAAGCAGCTTCCAGATCAGGCACAAGCGAAAAGTGCATTGCAGTAACCCAAACTTGAAGAACTTTGTAATCGTTTTAATACAATGTTTTCAGTCCTTCATGCTTCTCCTTCTGCTGGTTTATAACGAATCCCAATCTCCCTGCCCGCCCTTAAAAAAATACCAATTCAATTTTTTCCTTTGAACACCAAATATCATCTTGGGTGATATCCAATGCTAGCCCTACTCAGAATAGACCTATTTATGCCTAAATTAATCAATAATACTTTAACAATAAGACTAGATATGACTATTTTAGGTTCATTAATTTCAGTAGGGGTTAGTTAAATAGAACCCAGTATTCCTTTGCTCACTTTGAATGTAGACTAGTCGATCAAATATTTTCATGCCCCATTTTTTTTATCCCGTGTTTTTAGTTTATTTTGGGTGAGCCAGATTTAAGAAACAAAAGAATTGTAGGGAGAAAGAGAAACAAATGGGCATTTCTTCAATAATAATAATAATAATAATAATAATAATAATAATAATAATAATAAAGAAAATCATTATTACTGCCACTTTTCAAAAAGTGACCCAAAGTTTGAGTTCATTCCCTGTCAGCCTTGAAAGGCAGGATAGCATCTGCGGATACATAAGGAAGCTTTGGTTTGCCAGCAAATCTTAAACGAATACCAATTTTTAGTCCTTTGAGCTGTAGAATTCTTTTGAACTCCAGTTGGATAGAGGGATCACAGGGATCAATCAGAGGACTGCGGGCAGGATGTGTTCATTCAGTGCAGCAGCTTTGGCACCGACAGAGGATTGTTAGAGCCTATTTTCCTTTGAGCAGCAGGAGTAAGTACTGTAAAGAAACAGGACTCAGTGAGACTGCCGGATGCATAAACAGTATGTAATCCTCTGAATGCGCAGGGAATTATATCCGAACGAGGGACAAGAACAAAAATCCGGTCGCTGCTTTCACAACCGCGTGGGGCTCAACACCCTAGGTTAGGCTGAGCTACTGGAGGACTCTTGTTTTGTCTTGGAAGGTGGGGAGGGAGGTGTACGTGGAAAACACACACACACAGCATTTACCAGCTCCCTCCATTCAGAGTCTTAATCTCTGAAGTCCAGAAAGTAAACTGATCTGGACTTAGCTGTTTTCAGCTCCACAGGTTTCTGGTTTAGTAAGGCAGATAAAGCACATCACTTTATAGATTAGCTCGAAGCTATAGAAGGGGACAGCAGTGATGGTGGTGACATTTATTGGATTGGCTTCTTTAAACAATGTGGGGATAAAACTAGCCTTTTTTTGTAACAGCCAAGGGAAGGAAAATTCCAATCGGTCCCCTAGAAGAGGCCAGACTCTAGAAATAATTTTTAAAAGCATGTGAGGTGAAGCTTGCCTTGATGACCAGCTTGCAGCCTAGTTCCTTCTGAAACCCTCATTGGACCATGTTTGCAAAAAATTGCTGCATGTTTCACTCCTTATTTTCCTTCCTGAAACTAGTGGTGCAGTGATCACTACACAAAGAAGCTCAAGTGCAATGCCTAAAAGGTGTGCACAAACATGCAAGGATGCTCACAGACACAGACACATGCCCGCACAATCTGTTGGGAAGAATCTTCCTGCTAATTATTTCTAAGGATGCCAGGTGAACATAGGGACACAGAAACGAAAAGGAAACGGAAAGATCAGCAGCAGAAGGGCTCTGCCAAACACAACACCCCCAGCTATGTTTCTGTTTGTGTGAGAGATTTGATTTGACATTGGTTCGGCTCTAGCATTTGAAGGGAGTTTAAAGCCTGGCAGATGCTTCTGTGTATTTTCCTCCTACAGATGGAGGAAGTGTTCGACAATCTGCTAGACCTCATTAAATAGCACACTCATGGTGGAAATGGAAAGCGAGCAGTGGCTTTCACTTTTGTCAGAGGCTAGCATTTAACAAGTTCTTCCCTTTAAAATGCATTTGTCCCCTGCAAAAAAATAATAATAAAATGATCAAGTGCCCTGGCATCTTAAAACACAAACAAATGTGTTGCGGCCCAAGCATTCATGAAAGTGTAGAGCTCACTGTCAGCTCTCCTTCTGGAAATAGCAATAACTAAAAAGCTTTCCCTCCTCTAAATTAGGCTGCTGAAATGAACAACATTGGAGGGGGGACCAGGAGGGAGAAAATGGGAGGATTGTGAACTCAGTAAAGGTAAAGGTAAAGGGACCCCTGACCATTAGGTCCAGTCGTGGCCAACTCTGGGGTTGCGGTGCTCATCTTGCTTTATTGGCCAAGGGAGCCGGCATACAGCTTCCGGTTCACGTGGCCAGCATGACTAAGCCACTTCTGACGAACCAGAGCAGTGCACAGAAACGCTGTTTACCTTCCTGCCGGAGCGGTACCTATTTATATACTTGCAGTTTGATGTGCTTTCGAACTGCTAGGTTGGCAGGAGCAGGGACCGAGCAATGGGAGTTCACCCCGTCACGGGGATTTGAACCACTGACCTTCTGATCAGCAAGTCCTAGGCTCTGTGGTTTAACCCACAGTGCCACCCGTGTCTCTATATGTGAACTCAGTACTGGTACTTAAAACAAATTCCTGGTCTGAGTAGGTGTTCAGCCTCAGAGGCACCCAGTTACTTAATTCCTTAATAAATATCCAGCCTCCCTGAACGACTATTTTGAACCTGGTTCTGGTTAGTGGACCTTGGGGTTCAAAGTAGATCCCGGAAACCTGAAGTCAGCCCATCAGTGATGGTGCTTTAGAGAACCATTTCTTTCAAGTAATGATAAGCTCACTATCTGTAAACAACAAAAGTTTGCTTGAGATCAGAGTTTACTACACATTATCATTGACTGAAATCACAGGGTCAGATCTCTAGTAGCTTTGAGGACAGTATCCCAGCCTCTACTCTGTTAGAGTAAAAGCCAGAATGTGCTCTCTTCCTTTCATCATGATTCTAAACACATCTACTTGAACTCTAGCTCTGGAGACGTCAGAGAGAATTAGGGTCAATTCAAATATGCTTAAATCAATGGGACTTAGAAGTGCTTAACCCGTGCCCCAGGTTTGCATTTAATTGGATGTATATATTTATTATTTAAATCTTATTTATTCCACCTTATCACTGCGCTGGAGGTGGCAAGAGGATTTAGCCAAATCTACCTACTGGGAAACAATTCTCAAAAAATTGGTTGTCGAAAGCCCTTACTGATATACTTCTAGCGATTGGGGGGGGGGGAGAGAATCAATTTACTTTGCATTTAAAGGCGAGCCTACCAAATTCAAATTTTCCAAAACAATGCAAATCAAAACACAGCCAGCCTTTGAAATATGCATTTTTCTGGACTTCCCAATGCTGGTCTCTCTATCTGGCAAAATCAGACATTGGCTGTTCCCTGCTCTGGTGTTTCTTCTACCTTCTCCTACCACCAACTGTGGCATTATGGTAATATACCCTCTAACATTCCTCAGATGAAAATAGGAACATTTCTCACTTCCCCCCAAATGACCCTCCTTGACCCCCAATTCCCCCCCACCATAGAGCCTTCCACAGCCACAAACCAACTGGACTCAGGGGGGAAGCTTAGCAAATACTAAAATAAAGCAAACCATGTAGTACCTGCTAGCACTACAATATATATATTTTACCAGACAGTAGTTCAGATTGTAAGGTTGTGGCTTGCAGCACATGCTCTTGACAGCGAACATCCGAGAAGAATATGAGTGCCTATAAAGGTGAGCTCTCACACATGCAGGTTTATCACTTTGTGGCTGCAATGGCAAGTTATTACTTGCCCATGGAAATGAGCTTTTACAGATCAATCACCACAGACAGGACTTTGCTATCACTTGAAATCACCTGAAAGGAAAGTAGAAATGTTTGAAAGTTGTACAGTAAATTACCTTACACCAGGTATGTGGTATACAATTTTTTTTTGTAGTACCAATGTATATGAAACTTAGAGCTGTGAGCTTCGTTCTAAGAACACTGTTGCCCTAAAAATCATTGTGGAATTTTCCAGCTCTTTGTAACAGTCCCTGCTTAAGCCCATTATTATTATTAAGCAATTCTTTATTAATAATCAATGATAATGTTTAAGCTCCCCCCCCTTTCAAAATATCTCTGGAATCTCCTCTTATTAGATTTTGAGTCAATGTACCTCCCTTCCCCCAAATCTCTGCATTTTGTTAAAAATGAATCCCATATATCTTTCGATAAAACCTACAGAGTTAAGTGCCTAATAAAATACTACACGACTAAAATTACTATTAATATTTTAGCATTATGCTGAAGCATGAGCTTCCCCCCCCCCCTACAAAAGGTATGAATCACTGGTTTCTTCATTTCTTTAATTCTTTATTAATTGGTACTCGAGGCAATAAACCATAATATATAACTTTGGCATCAGATAAGGTTTAATGAGTGCCTGACCTTTGCGTGGATAAATTCTCCATCAGAGAACTGGCACAAGATAACCCCTTTTGAGCTGGAATTCTTGTTACTGAACCCTGCTTCCTTTCCACTGTCCTTGACATAGCCAGTTGCTTTTTTTAATCTGTAAAAGGCAGTCATTTTGCAAGACAGCTTCCTTTCTGAGGGGCTAATTCAGTGGAAATTTAATAGGGCTGGGGACATTTTCTTCTTCTTCTTTTTGGCTCTCTGTTCCGTTAATTATTCTGCATGGGAGCAGAAGTATGATTACAGCCACCACCAAACTGAGGATCAGGCAAGTACCCACTCCAGGAAGCTTAGCTGCTATTTAGCCATCATAAAAACTCCTGGTTTGGTTGTTTTTAAGTGAATTTTCCTAGGCTAAATTTACTACTAAAATCCTGATCAGTATTTTTATTTATTCATTGCATCTATATTCCTTCTTTTTCTCCAAGGAACTCAAGGTGGTTTGCGTATCGAGGTCCCCCAAGCCACCCCTAAATAATTCACACATAATTTTTGTTTAACGTTTATGGTATAACTTTGGCCACAACTTTATTAAAATACATAACTGTGAGTGGTTGCTTAGGCATTAGTTCCAACTATCTGTCCTCACGCCCAGGGACAGAACTGACTTCTGGATTCCAGCAAAAGCCAGTAAGGGAAAACAATATTGGGGAGAACATGGAACCGGGCACCAGACCCTCATTCCCTCCCCTCATGCTCCCGGGGGCTTGCGTGGCCCTAAGCCCCATTCAGGGGTACGGACGAAAGAATGACAAGTCCCTGGATTTCTTTAACGGAATTCCCTTGCAGCAGCAGCATTGGAGGGGCAGGCACCGCCAGTCCTTACCCCTCCACCAACCAATTTTTTAACCAATGCCTAACCGCAACCTTATAAGTTGTGACGATTTGCTACGCAGTAGGCAAAATCCAAATGGCACCAGCCAATCAGCCATATGGACAAAATTCCTACCAGGCCTCTGCCCCCAAAGCAGATGACCCCATGACAGGCATAGCAAGGTCAATGCAATAGCCCTAGATTAGGGAGGGTGGGCGGGTGATCCAATGCATGCAGCGAAAGAGCCCAATCAGTGCTGCGTGACTTGATTTTATAACCTTTGGTCCATCCCCCTAAATGGCAACACCAAAATTTGCCCAGTAACCCAACCGCCGAATCACTGTGGATGGTCATCCATACTAACCCACCCAGCAACAGAGGGGTGGCCTTTCAGACCCCACCGCAACACGTGCTCTCTATGAAAGGGAATACGCTTTAACTGGTGTCACCTCGCTCCACCTTTTATTCCCCACAACAACACTGTGAGTTAGGCTAGGCTGAGAAGCAGTGAATGGCCCAAGGTCACCCAAGGAACTTTGTGGTTGAGTGGGAATTTGAACCCTGGTCTCGCAGGTCTTAGTCCCCCTCCCCATTTCTGGTGAATGCCACCCACTCCTCTTCCGATCTTTATGTGTATTTCTGAAAGGGGAATTTACACTGTGTTCAGTTGAAGCTGGTGGACGTAGGCTGGATCTAGACAAATCAAAGAAGTGTTTCAGTTAAACCAGGTTTCCTCAAACTCGGCCCTCCAGATGTTTTTGGCCTACAACTCCCATGATCCCTAGCTAGCAGGAACAGTGGTCAGGGATGATGGGAACTGTAGTCTCAAAACATCTGGAGGATGAGTTTGAGGAAGCCTGAGTTAAATGCATCACAAACCTTGTATGAGAAATCGGGTTAGCAAAAAACAGAACTCCACAGTGCCACCTGGTGTCACAGTGTTAGAATGCATAAACAACACATATAAAGGGCTTTTTCTTTGCCAATGTAGCTGAGTCCTTAGGATCCCTTGAGGTCCGCTATCTGTTAGAGATACAAATGGAGAATACCATGAAAGCAAGACAAGCTGTTGATCTTTATTGGTCTGCTGCAACAGGGTCTCTCCTTCCCTACTTTGCAAGGAGGTGAGGAGCCCCAAAGAAAAGTATGTAACATCTTTTAAAACCCCAGAAACCTCACTACCCTCACTTTGACAGAAAGACCACCCACAAGGCCATCACCAAAAGTTGCCTGGTAAATAATATGAATACGTGACTTGATGCCTGTCCATCAGTATACCTGATAATGGCCATTCGGGGCCTGCCTTTACATTATTTACAAATGGTAAACACTCTGGAACCAGAGTTTATTCACAGATCCCATTACCCTGTTTTTGCAGGTCTGCCCTGCTTTTAATAAACACCTTTCAGACCAGTTTTGCAGATACTTAAACCATCAAGGAGTTCGTGCCTACAAGACTGGAGAGGGTCTTTGAGGTTGGCCAGGGTTTAAACATGGCCACTGTTTTGTTTTCAGGCCCTTTGTACTGCTTCATTGATAAGAAGTGCTGTTTCACTGATAAATTGTGTAAAACTAGAAGTGGAGGGTTTAATTAAGAACTTCCTTTAGACACGCACCGGAATGTGGCAATAATTGCCCCCCTACTGTTTTACGGGTAAGGTGTGAATGAGGTCTTTGCAAAACCCTGCAGCTGGGTTTGCAAGCAGCGTTTTCAAACATGCAGTACTAGGGAAGCTCCAGTAGGGGCCGCTGTTGCAAAGGAAAATTATGGTCCCTTTAAAATTTAAAGGTGGATGTATAAGTGCATTTATGTATGTGCATTTATTTTATGGAACTTCAGTTTCTAATATCAATGGTTTGACTCCTCAGTTGAAAGTCCTACATAGCTGGAATACCTGAAGGGAGGACTCCAATGACATTCAATGGGACGAAGTTAGACTCTCCCTTCAGACATTCACAAAGGTTGGAAGAGCAAGGGCCATGGACAGCATTTGGATTGGGGCCAACATATACACACCGATCCAGTTCAGTTTCATTCCCCCACCCAATTCTTTTGAATGCCTGAAGAGGGTTCTGGTTCGTACACTATCTTGGTAGCATGGCAGGATTACTGTTGGCCTAAACCATGTCATTGATCCTTAATGTAAAAAAACACACCAGCAACACAGCCAGGGATGGGAGCAAAATTTGATGCAGTTCACATTAAAGGTTAATTTGCACTTCCTGAATCAATACATGAACCAAAACACAGACATCCTTTGAAATGCACTCTTCTTTAGATTCAGCAATTAATCTGCACCAAGTAATGCGTACAAACATGCATATTGTAAAATAAACTGTGTCTACAAATGCATATGTTAGGGAAGCTAACGTACCAACGTGCTTTACATTAGGGAAAATGGCTTTGCAAAAATGTGTATATTGGGCAAGATTGTATACAAAGTTATGTATATTTTCACCAAAACGCTGACAAATTTCCATGCGGACTTTGAAAAGACATTATGGAAGTGATGCCTACACAAAGCAAAGCCTGTGTGATGCTTGAAACTATGCTGCTGTCATTGTGTATGAAATGTTTCATCATTGAGGGCTTCCTTCAAATGGGCCATCTGTTTGCTCCTCATCCATGAAGGTTCTCATTCCCTGCTGGTGAGAGTGTGATTAGCTGTTTCTATACCCCCCACCCCATATAACTGCATCGGGTCCTCCCGTATACAGGATATTCAGCAATATGGACCATGCCTCTGTAAGCGTCACTTCTTATATTGTTAGACATTTGTGTAAGTTTCCAATAAGAAGGCTCACATGCTGTCAAACTCATATATGCTAATACTCCCCCCCTCAGTTCTCTGATGGCTGATCCATGTGGAGAGCCAAAAGAGCATCACCCACATACAAGGGGGTGTATCCTTAGGCTTTGGGGATACAGCCATCTCTCCAAACATTCTCATGGGTACTGAGCAAGCTCAGTGGGTATGGAATGCTGATTGGCTGTTGTGGTGGGGGAAATGGAAAAATGTGGAGAGGGAAATGGAATGGAATGGCTGGAATCCCAAACAGGAACATATTGTCCACTGCAACATTTTGTTGCAGCTCCTTCCTCGCGCCACATTTCTCCCCTGTGGATGAGTGGGCTCAGGCTTCTGAAACAGGATCAACCTGGGCAAGAGAAGCAGATCAACTCAAAGCTAAGGAGTAAATTCCTGTGGAAACAAGCTGCCACCTCATGGCTGAAAGAATATATACCAATTGCGGAGAATTAATTAAGCTCATTTCCAAGAAGGACTGCCCTTGGTCCACTGAGAGTCAAAGGGCAGCTGGAAGACTATAATTACTTGTGTTAAAGAGAAATCTCCATAGGAGGTCATCCAGTTTCGCAGTATGATTTAAAAGAGCAGCATGACTTCAGAGTATTTTTAGCTTAGATGTGGGTGAGTTGCAAAGATTGCGGGGTGTGTGCGTTTGTGTGTCTTTCTATATGCAACATTACTTATGGGATATAAATGGAAGCACTCTTTCCAATTTTTCATTCAGAATAACAAGGGGGGAGTGTTGATAACATGTCCAGCTGTTGCAATGAATGCAGTCTGATATAGTCCTATTTCCTTGAGCTTATCAAGATAAAAATAATTTTGCAAAATCCTGAATTGAATTGCTAATTGCCAAACATCTTGGAAGTAACAGGATACCTAAATGGTCCCTTTCTTAAATCATGCATGCTAAGATTCTTTTTTTCTATTTTTACCCACTCCATTCAGTAACATTCAGTGAAGTGTAGCAGGTACTTTAAATCTCTAGAAAAGGAGACACTGACCTTTAACTAAAAAAAGAAGCAACAAGCAAAGGACCCATGATAGCCCATTAAAGGGGGGGGGACCTTCCCCAAAATTCACATTAGGGCAATACTTTTATAGGCCAACCACAATATTGACAAAATAGAGTGCAAGAATTCAGAACAGGGAGTGGGGATTGGCTAATTTGGAAGCTATGGTTGGAATTTGCATTTTATTGAAGTTTTCAGATAAAATGGCAAAGGAGGTTGTACGCATTCTGATCAGGGCCTGTTAGATGCTTTGCAGGTTTCAGGTTGCACCCAGGGCAGCTTGAAAGGAGAAACATACAATGGTTTGTTCTCCATGTTTTGGAAAAAGAAAATCTTGTATTTCCCAAGCCATACAGAAATCATACAAATTGTGTGTTAGCACAATATTGTTGCCCTGTGGTACACTCTCCCATCAGATGTCAAAGAAATAAACAACTCTCTGACTTTTAGAAGACATCTGAAGGAAGCCCTGTTTAGGGAAGTTTTTAATGTTTGACAGTTTATTGTGCTTTTAATTTTCTGTTGAGAGCCGGGGTATGTATATATGTATAAATAATGAAGTCAACCAAAGTGATACAAAATAGCATGTGGGCTTTCACTGTGGTTGCCAATGATTTCAGATAAATCTTAGTCAAAGCCCATAGACGGAGGGTGGTTTATCCATTTTTTATTTATTTTTTGCTGTGATCCAGATAAATGCAGGTTAAGACATCTCAGACGGTTTTGGATAGTTGCATTTTTTATAGTGTTTACATAGTTAAATTTTCTGTAGGGCATTATTGTCAAATAAGTTTCTGTTGAGATACTGTCAGCATCTAAATGGAAGAAAGAGTGTGTTATCAGGAACCAGTGGCTCTGCCAGGATATGTCAGATTCTGTTATTTCACTTTTCATCTATGTTTTTGTCATGCAATTTTACAAAGCACTATGGATCACAGAAGACTTTACTTTAACATAGCTATCTGGAAATGGTGGCTTTCATCCATCGTTCAACCATCCTAACACATTGCCTGCAACAAATGCTGTAATCTAATGAACATCATAGAGTATGCATCCACTGGCAGCTACCAATTATTACATGTTGCTGTGCATTATTATATGTTGCAATCAGGAAAGCAGATAAGCAAGGCACATGAACTCCATCTGAGGATGGATTAGACTTTGCAAGAAACTCATAATTAGCTACCCAGCTAAACCCCTTGATCAGTGGAAAAAACAGTGGAGTGAGATCATAGATTATCAGTGTTTGGGCTATGCTGTTCAAATATATTTTATTGCAAATATAAAAGTTGGTCTACAATGAAATCTTCCCAGGTCATCCCTCAAGTGTAGCTCTGAACCAGATGTTTCCAGACATAATGTTCTTGGTTAACTGGAGAGCACAGCTGCCTTATAAATATTCTACTTCCAGGGTGAATATACTGCTGAGAAGTTGCCATTTCAACTCTTCATAATTTGTGGAGAAATGAAGAAGAACATCTATTCATAGCAACCGAGATCTTCACACTAAAGTCTCTGTGGTTGATCATTATGATGCTGTTTGCAAGGGTACTCGCTGTCATCCCAATGTTGTCATGTTTGTACTTACAGGACTTGTCCCTTATGAAAGTCTCAGCTCCCAAAGTTCCAGAGCACCTGATACAGTAGCTAGTAATATGCCAAAAAAAGAGTCAAGACAAATAACTTTGGGAAATGAATTATTTACCCCACTGTGCTGTGTGTCTCCCAGACTGCATGCCCAAACCTGGCTCTTTGTAGTGCTGTAGGAGGTGGTGCAAGAGTTGGAACATTGCTGTGTCACTCCACAGCCCCCTCCTAACACTGAGCCCGGTTGGACCACCCAGTGAGCTGTGCAGAGACCTCTCTCAGACCTCTCTCAACCTGCACATCCACATCACATATGTCACATGCACTCCACACATCCTGCCTTTTTGTTGAGGGTGGGGCATCACATTTTCTGAATATCCAAAGCTTGGTACTTTGCCCTTATTGTATAAAGTACCCCATAAATCCACTGCAGCACATTTGTTGCTCTTGTGAATGCTGAATGGAATCTGGTAGACTGCATGGCAAAAGCACCGATTGGATATTGTTTGTGACATAATCAGGGACAGCAACACAACTCCTCTTGCAATGATTTCCCCTTTCAAAAGGCATTTATTTGCGTGTTCAGACCCAGAGACCTCCCCCCTAAATAAACACACATTTGACTCAAATTATAGTTTTGGTTTTTGGCAGAATTTAGGCCTCAACTTTTTTGATTACAGAAAGTGAGTGGTTGCATAGGCTCTGGTTCGACTAGCTTCCTGCACTCTTTCAGGTAGCGCTGACCCAGAGCTCTATCAAAGGTCAGCCAAGGGTGAACACCTGAGGAAGGTGGAAAGCCCAGGAATAGACTATGTCCACTCCCCAGATGCTCCCCTGGACTCAGGCACGGGCATAACCTCCTCTCAGGAATTGACCAAACCAAGCTGAGTCCCTGGATTCCTTTAACGGAATACCCTTCACATAGGGATGGCGAGACCTTTCTCCCATCCCTATCACCTGAACCTATCTGCAACCTTACAAGTTGTGACGATTTGCTATGCGGTAGGCGAAACCCAAGTGGCAACAGCCAATCAGCCAAGTGGGAAAAATTCCTGCCGTGCCCCTGTCCCAATGGGAGACGACACTCGACGGCATAGCAAGGTCAAATGCAACAAGCCCTAAATATAGGGAGAGGTGGGCGGGTGTTCCGATGCATGAGCCAAAAGATGAACTCTGGGTCACATGCATAGGTATATATAGGTCCCTCAGTTCATTTAGACAGCTCCCCATTGGCCAGATTAAACCCAGCAACATGGGACCTACCAATCAGGTGTTGTGGCTGTCCAATATACCCACCCACAACCAGGAGGTCAGTCTCCAGGTCTCATCAGAACACATGCCCTCTTTTAGGGAGGACACGCTTTATTACAGGCTGTGTGATCTCCTACTGTATAGCTCCTGCATGGGAACACACACTTGCAGCAAAACACTTTTTTGGCTTGATTTCTTTCATGATGCTTTGTCTTTGATTGTTTGGAGGCTGTGTACTTCTCTGCTGTCTCAGCCCTCTATGGGAGATGCCTGCATGCCTAGCCATGTTGTTGGTTGCTTGCTTTTCCAAAAGGGGCAAATATAGAATGACTATCAGCTCCTCTGTCTGATGCACAGCCTAAGGCTATCTATCCCTTATATACACATGAGATATTGCGTAATGGCTTCTGGTTACTTATGGAAGTATCACACAATGGCTAAAACACACTACTGGCTTACATGTGGTGCTGGTGCATTGATTCTCATCACTAGGGTGATTTAAGTACAGGAATAAACACTAGGTGGGAGATTAGCAAAGTCAGTGCTGTGCCCTGTTCACTGCTAATACCACCATAATTCAGGCATAATGCTGCATCCAAAATTACAGATTCAAGACCTTTTTCATCTGAACATTCCTCCCTAAATTAGCTCCTCAATTAATTCTTTAAAAGGCCTTTAATTACACCAAGAATCCCCTAAAGTGCCTTCTTTCCTTCCCCATCTTTCATGCAATATATTCTATTAAATGTACATTAGTTAAGATTTATTGGTGTAACTGATGCTGGAAAATTAACTATGGGGAAAAAGAACAGGTCAGCAGCATTGGTAAGCTACAGCAATGGAACTGGGCTTGATTAAGCAATGCAAAAAATACCTACAGAGGATGTTCTGCAAATGGCAAGCTGCCGTTTTAAGGCTAACTGCAGCAGATGTATAAAAGGCACCCTTCCGCTGACCAGGCAACAACTGGATGCACTTCCACTGGAGAGTTTATTATAGCTTTTAGATAGTGATTAGTTCAGTATTTCACCCTAAATGTTAGTCATTTGAAACAAATAATAGTGGAGAGCAAGAAAATAAAGATCATACTGAGTGACAGAAATTCAGATGTTCTTTTTTTAAAAGCATTGTCAGGAAATTTGTAGAAAAACAGTATTTTAAAAATCAGAGGGAAGAATACCAGAGGAAATGTGTACTTTTAAAATCTGCAGATGGATGGGTGAAAGTGAAATGCAAGCGACAGAATGATTAGCTGGATTGTCAAACAATAGTGATAAATTGGGGCGATGCAAAACACAAAACAAAACTAAACAAATATATATATAAAAGATGAGAAGGATCACCAGCAAGAAATACTATGTTTCTCTTGAATTGGATCATGTCCCTTTTGTTGAGTAGGAGGAAGGAAGACATTTAAAGGAGAAGGGGAAGAAAATAAAATAAATCTGTTATTTGTCCATCTGTTTATCCATTCCTAAATGCCTCTGTGATTTAGTGCATGCGAATGCTATACGTTGATGAACTCGTTTAGGAAAATAACAAAGGTGTCATTTGCAGAAAAGACTTACAGCCCCCAATGGTAGTGTATAGTTTAATAGCCTGTGCTTTTGATTTCATCTGTTCCATAGTGGCAATGAATGCTTCATCGTCACTGCCAACAAGCTGAGCCAAGCTTGCTCTAATGTTGCCTATTGCCTCAATTTTCATTGTGAGCCGAATACTTTTATCAGGACAGCAGGAGAGAGAGAGTGCTCCAACATATTATGCCACTCATGAGGCCACCCATGTGATAACTAAAGGAATAGAGATATGCATTAACGTTATGGGAGACCACTTCTGCACATTTAGTGTCTAGATCACTGGTATTTAAAGAAGAAACATAGGGGGTATCCAAAATGAATCTGAGTGGGGAACTGCAGCTTTCATTAAACAGGTCCGGGAGAAAGATGTGCAGGGATTCCACTGTGGCCAGTTACAGATATTAGAAGAAATTCATATTCGGATAAAGAAAACACACACTTGCACATGCTCAGTGGAGGTTTTGCATAAAACCCTCATGTTTCATTAGGGACGAGATAGGAGAGGAGCAGCTGCTTAAAATTAAAAGGAAATATTCCTTTAGGATAATTAGGCTGTAAACAGCTTGGGCTCAAGGTTCAACTGGAGGTGCAGGAAGTTTGATTTGAATTTCCTTTGCTCTGTAGAGTAAAGCTCACATCAGATTAGAATGTTTTCATTTGGAATTGGAGTGCTATTTCTCGATGGCTACTAACCCTGATACCTCCACTCTTGGAGACAGTGTGCTTGTGAATAACTGCCACTGGAAATTGCAGGAGGGGAGAGTGAGTGGTGTTGCACTCAGGTCTTGTTTGTGGAATTCCCACAGGTCTCTGGTTGGTCACTGTGAGAAGAGAATGCTGGACTAGATGAGCCAAAGAAACTGCTGACAACCTGCTGGTAGGCCTCTGTGTATTTGATGGGCCACTGTACAAAACAGGATGCTGGATAAGATGGGCTTCTGGTCTCTAATAATAATAATAATAATAATAATAATAATAATAATAATAATAATAATAATTTATTTATACCCTGCCCATCTGGATGGGTTTCCCCAGCCACTCTGGGTGGCTCCCAACAGAATACAGTGGTACCTCGGGTTACATACGTTTCAGGTTACAGACACTTCAGGTTACAGACTCCACTAACCCAGAAATAGTACCTCGGGTTATGAACTCAGGATGAGAACAGAAATCGTGCTCTGGCAGTGCGGCAGCAGCAGGAGGCCCCATTAGCTAAAGTGGTTTCAGGTTAAGAACAGACCTCTGGAATGAATTAAGTTCTTAACCCAAGGTACCACTGTATTAAAAACACAAATAAAACATCAAACATTGAAAAATTTCCCTAAACTGGGCTGCCTTTAGATGTCTTCTAAAAGTCAGATAGTTGTTTATCTCTTTGACATCTGGCAGGAGACTGTTCCACAGGGCGGGCGCCACTACCGAGAAGGCCCTCTGCCTGGTTCCCTGTAACCTCAATTCTCTCAGTGAGGGAACCACCAGAAGGCCCTTAGAGCTGGACTTCAGTGGATGATGGCTGAATGATGGGGGTTGAGACGCTCCTTCAGGTATACTGGGCTGAGGCCATTTAGGGCTTTAAAGGTCAGCACCAACACTTTGAATTATGCTCGGAAACGTACTGGGAGCCAGTGTAGGTCCTCTCATGTCCTTAATGTTCACTTCATACTACACACCCAGGAAAGGTGGAGGCAGCACCAGAGATGTGCATGACTACCACAATCCAGTTAAAATGCCCGCCTTTAATTTTACCACAGACTTGAAACATACACATGGCTTTTTTCCCAGGGTGAACTCACAGGAACTCAGTTCTGGCCCCTCTCAGGTGGGTGCCATTGCCATTCTAAGAGAACAAGGGAGGTGTTCATGGTAAGTTCTGGCACCTCTTATTCTAGAAAAATGACACTGAACATACATACATGACATTTGACTTACCCTTTCTGCTCTTACATGCCTTTGAGTAGGAGGCGAGCCTCCCTAAAGCCTACAAAAAGAAAATGGATGATAGTTTCCAATGAAGCTTGAAAGGAGTCCAGTTTACAAATACATGCTTGTGGACCGCAGCAATATAGTTATCACAGCTGGGGGGAAAGTTGCCCATTTATATAGCTATAAGCAGACTGTATTTCAGCATGCCTGTTAATCTGCAGAAATTTTGGTTTCAGTAGGAGGCCAAAGAGGCCAGTCACCAGACCAAACCTCAACCTCCCACTGTGTTGGAAAGAGAGAGAGAGAGATTGGTCCCCAGTATCATTAGTATGTAAGAGAAAGGATGAACATTCAATGAAAACTCTTTCAGCCAGTGCTTACTCCAGAAATCACATACATTAAGTCATTGTCCCTGATGGTAATGTCCATTGTGTGGGTAATTGCAGTTCATGTCACCCTGTTCATGAGCTGCTCTGCATTGTTGACATATGCTCCCCTGGAGGGCAGCCACACTTCACTGAACTGCTAGATAGTGGTTCAGCTGTGTCATTCCTGCCTAAATCCATTTGCTGGTGCAGTTCTCCAAATGCACAGCTTACTAAATGTGAAGTACATTTAAGTGACTTATTTGAAGAAAGCAATTCCTGTGCTTGGGCACCTTAATGCGCTGATGACACATGGCACATGGACTTACAGGATCCCTATACCGTGAACAAAAGGCAGCACTAGGTTATTGAAATCCTTACTCTACATTTGGAGCAGGAGGTTAGGCAGAGCCGCAGCTCCGACAATGCAGCTTTTACACATTGCTAAACAAGTTGTCTTTCTGGTAGGAGAAAACAATTCAGTCCGTCCCGACTACCAATTCAATTAAATTAGCATTGTGGCAATAAGAAGCTGCACAACATCTTGAGATGGAAAAACATAGATAATACACTCAGCCAGTATAATGCTAGTTTTATTTTTTAAAAATACTTCAGGACAGGGAAATGTATTCTTCCGTTGCACTTTTTTTTGTCTTTTGGATGGGAGGAAATAAATTCCTGGAAATAGGAAAGGCATTTTTGTTAATCTTGTCAATTAGTCTAAGTCAACTTAGTTTTTCATGGAGAATAAAGCTATCAGTGGCTGCTAGTCATGATGGCTATATATTACCTGCAGCTTCAGAGGCTCTGTGCCTTTGAATACCAATTGCTGGGGATCGCAGACAAGATAATCATTCAGGACTTACTTGTTGGAGTAAAGTCCTTTAGCAACCCTCCCTGGAATAAGCACTCTCTCTATCATAATCTGAACAAGAAGTCTTTTCAACTTGCTTCCTGGCCTTTAAGACATAGAAGGAGACCTGAATCCCATTTTACATTTCGGAAATCCGTACAACATACATCAAATGGCTGCAACTGAGAGTGCAAAACCCTTCCTTTAGCGATAAAAGCCATTTTGCCTAGAAGGTATCAGCTCAATAGAACCAAATGATGCATCCTTCTCCGCACCTCATTTGTCTTTGTCATGTAACGTGTTTGAGGTTCTTCCTCCTTGAGGCTGATGACCCAGCAAACCCCCCCCCCCCCATTTTCTTTCTGCTAAGATCTCAGACTCTTTCGGGAAGAATATTAAAAAAAGAAATCATTAGTGATTACAGCTCGTTTTTGGAAATTGGATCATTCCGTCTCCTGGTCCCCAAGGATAACTGGTTAATAACTTCAGAATGGCAAAGTAAAGAAGACAGTTTAGAAAAGAAACCTTTTAAAAAAAACCTGAAATCACAGGCTTTTATCTGTTTTCCAACAATGTCACTGAATCTTTCCTGGCAAAACTAATAACTTGGAGAATACTACCCTATAGTTTCCTGGAAGACATTGTAAGTGTTTTTTAATCAACAGAATTTCTTCCTGTCCTGGTATCAAGGCTTTAGATGAGACCGCAAGTCAACTGTTTTAAAAAGTCATTGTGGTAGGTGAAAGGGATCTCAATTTTAAACACCACTTATTATTAGAAGGAAATATATTCCCACAGATATGCAATCCCCAGAACTGCTGTTGGACTGGCTAAGGAAAGAAGCCTTATTTGAAGGTTTCGTTTCACTAAATGCTCTGAGATATAATGTGGCACAAAAATCCTAGAAGACAATTTGATTTTGAATTCAGTAAAGCTGAATGCACTTATTTTGAAAATGGTACTTAAAAGAAAAATACAATTAGTATTATTATTATTATTTTAAAAAAGAAAAGAAACCACATACTGTCTGTTGATTGGCACAATTGATTTTATTCCTGGTTTTTCAACACAGTTTGAGGGTGCAAGGGTATCCATAACTACTAGAGTCAGTGACTCTTAGAAATTTATAAAATGGTAGGGTTTATCTATTTTTTTTCAGTATAGAAGGGAAGATGCCAGGCCAGTGGGGTCTGTGCAGGCTAAACTCCCTTTCCAGGACAAGGAGTCACCTGGAATAAAAGCCATTAAGCAGGACAAAAGGACAGGGAAATCGTTGGGTGTGTGCCAACTGAGGTTGCCAAGGTTATGCTTAGTGATGATGTGGGTTACAGGAAAATTGTCATTTTTTTAGAAACGAGGGATGGAATAGCAAGGAGAAGGTGGCAAACAGAAGTCCTTCTGTGACTTGGAATGCAAACTCAGCTCAGTATACACAGGTCAACAGTGAGTCCTTATGGATGTGAGGTGCCTTGGAAACAACATACTCCAAGCCTTCGTTGTTGTTGCAATATATAGTTTACAGGGCTGCTGGTGTCCCTAGTGAAGTGTAGGCAATGTGGTACCTCCAAGATGTTGTGGCCTACAACTCCCATCAGTTGTAGCCATCAATGTCAGTGGTCAGGGAGGGCACATGTTGGCTACTGAAACATGTCCAGACAGGGCACTGACCTGGGCTTCATGCTATGGGTACCCAATGCCAGTGCGCACCATGTCACGTCATCATGATGTCACACTACCATGACGGAGCAGCTCCAGCCCCATATTGGTGGCTGGACTGGGGCCTCCACCTCTGTGCACTGCCTCTTCAGTCACCCGATGTGGTGTTCGCCCATTCTTTTGGAAATGTCTGTATAGGGGGAGAGAAAGGGTTAATGGGTAGACCAATAGAAAAGCCCAGAGGCAGAGCCTACCTGTTTTTAAAAGGCTTAGCCAGAGGTTTAGCAGTTGGGAAAACAGTTGGAAGAGAGATGGAAATAGTGAGACAGTTAGTACAGGTGGTTCTTGTGTGAGGGGAGGTAGAAGAGTTAGAGACAGGATAAAATAAGACCAAGAGGGTAAAGTGTAACAGTGTTCTGAATGCATTTAAAGTTTATTCGTGTTTGCAATAAACTACAATCTTCGTTGTTAACTTGAGTACCCGACTGAGACTAAGTGTTTTACCAGGGAGAACCTGGTTGGTGGCAGCGGATTGGGGGTGTACGGGTCAATAGTTCGTGAAACGACCGGGGGCTGCATATGGATGCCACACCCACCATGGCTGCCTCCAGATGCCACCAGATGCTTCTGGGAAGCCTCCAAGAAGGCCATGAGAGCCACAGCACTCTTGCCATCTGATTCCCAGAAACTGGTATAGGATACTGCCCACCTCCAGCCCGCCCCCAAAAGAGTCAGGGCTCTGTGTACGCACATATTATCAAGATGATTCAACATTCTGTGTCTAGATGGATTGATTTAAATCTGTGGTGTGAAACAATGCTCAGAATGGAAGGACTGGAATGAACTTTAAAAGGATCTTAAGAAATGAACAAGTTAAAGAAAGGGATTTCCTTTCTCCTTGTTAGGCAAACTTTCAGAGATGCACTCTCAACAATTTACCAGCCCTCAACAGCTGCACTTTGTCTACATTAGGAGCTACTTAGCTAGCACTTTGAGTTCATTGGATAGGCACACAAATGCAACCTCTTCTAAGCAAGCTCACTCTTGGCTCTCACTTATTTGCAACCAATTTTGAGATAAAACACAGTCTGCCCTTTCCTTCCCTAAGCGCCGTTATTTGTTTCTTTCCCTCTAGGAATTGGATGTTGAGCCCACTGCCCTCTCCCCACACTGACTGCATGCACTGAAGGGGATATTGTAAACACCTCTGCTATGTGACTGCTTATAAAACACATAAAACATTTCTACAATGCTTCCTCAAGTTCTCTAACACAGGGATGAGGAATCTCAAGCCCGGAGGCCTGAATGTGGCCCTTGAGGCCTTTCGATCAGGCCCCCGGGACACTGTCCACGCCATGCTCTTTCCATGCCTTTCTCAAGTGCTTTAGTTTGCCTGGAAGGTGTCCTTGAACAGTGATTGTGCCTCTTGCTTGTCCGAAAGGACGTGTGTGCATGTGCATATATGTATGTGTATCTATATGCTCATAAGACTGATTTTTGCATGATAAGAGTGTAGCAAACTCATAAAGAAAGTGCCAAGTGTTGCCTCACCCACAGTTGTGGCATGTGACCCCTGGAAGGCTACCCACAAGGGGATGAGGCTCTTGAGCTGAAGAAAGGTTCCCGCCTTCCCATAAAACAGATCTTGTGCTGTGTTAGGGATTGCATCCCGAGCTACAATATAATGGAGCATTTAGTTAATCTCTATGTACAAGGCCTCTAGGGCAGACCCTTCAAAATGCATGATTTCGCTCATCACTCTCAACCACAGAACAATATGAATCTTTGTAAGTTTCTTTAAAAAACCCCAACCAAGATGATGCTATCTTACATGTTATCACTGAAACACATCAAATGTGTCTTGTTATAGCATAAGATGTGTTACGAAGCAATTGTATAGAAAAGGCTTTAGGGCTTTGCTAATTAGAACAATGACAGATACTATAGAACAGCAAGTTACGCTGCCGGCAACAGTAGACAAGGAACAATGTATTTAAATTAGCACTTTAAAACAATAAAGGATAATATGTTAAGTATCATGCTATCTTTGACACAAATCTCACTAAACACTGACAGAGCACAAAATGTATTTGATAAGTAGCTAGGTCAGTGAATAAAAGTGAATGAAACAAGGCCATAGATGGAAGCCACATCAGTCTTACAATATTCAGGAACACAAAAAGATTACAATTCTTTGAACAGATGTCTATCGAGGCCTTGGGGCCTCAAATGCCAGCAGTGCCCTATGTGATAAATTTGGCGCCCTCACCACTCACCTTCCATTCTGCATCACCGTTGCAGTGCCCCCTGATGTGCCCCTGAGGCGCTGCACCCAGTGCAACTGAACCATTTGTGCTTCCCTAAATCTGTCTCTGTACATGTGTTCAAACTGCACATATCTTGGCTACATGATCAGGGAGACCCTGATTTGGACAGTATTTCCAAAAGTTTGGACAGAGTCTCCCTGATTACAGGCTGATTGTAATCACATGAGGGAAGAATGTTTGAACAGGGCTAGATATATGAATATAGGAAGCTTCTTTTTTAATAATAATAATAATAATAATAATAATAATAATAATAATAATAATAATTTTTCAGTTACAAAAATCCAATGTAAGCCTTATTATATCAATACCAAATTACAATACCAATTCAAATACCAATCAATCATATAGCCAATTACACAATTTAGGTGGCCCGCCGCATGCTAGATTTCAAGGTTTAATAGTTCCCTTTAAATACTGCTTCCAAAGTGTTATTCGATCCAATTACAATCCAATCTTAATAATAATTCCTTATACAACAGCTACAAATATTTTTTAACTTCAATTCGTGTTGACACATTTAATCATTTATGGCGTGCAAGTGAAGTTCTCTTTTCTTCTTCCTAGGTGTGGTATTATTTTAACCATATTGTTCCATATTGTCTTTGGTGAATATTTTGTCTATCTTGGTTATTCCTGATCCCATCACGCCTCATGGCATAGTTGTCTCGATGTCCTCATTCTAAAGAAATCTCTCTTCCTATGTTTTCAGCCTCTGGCTGTAGCAGCAAAACTCCTTTCCTGCTCTTTGCCATTTCTTCCTGATCTAGGAAAGGGAGTAGCCTGGCACCCTGCCAAAGCCCTGGCAAGCTTCCTTATACCGCATCAGGCCATTGGTCCATCTAGCTCAGTATTGTCTCTCTCTTTCAGCCCTAATTAGAGATGCCAGGAATTGAACCTGGGAACTTCTGTGTGTGAGGCAGATCCTCTGCCATTGAGCTATGGCCCTCCCCCATAAATGATGGCCAAATGGTAGCACTCAGAGGAACAGTGCAGAATGTTGAGCAATATATCTGAATTTGGGCAGATTTGGTGGTGAATTTTGGATGTGGGGTTCTTTGATATCCTGTTCTGTGATATTCAGTACCATGGAGGAAACTACAGATACGAAAGCTCAGCTATTTAATTATAAATTCCTCACCTTAACTAAGTTCTAAACTGAGGGGTAAATCGAGAGACATTACATTCCATATAATGTGCATTTTAAAATTTTGAATATTTAAATGATTTGTACTGCTGGACTTGTGTGAATATTTCCTTTTGGTCAACAAGCTGTTTCTGGGCAATGTGATGTGGGCCTTGGAAAGTTCTGGATTTTCAGCCATTGACTTTCAAAGGTAGTGTCTTCCGCCTGGGTAAATACAGAATGGTTGAAATTTAGGCAGGCACATAAGCCCCCTTTCTCAATTCATTCTGTTGCATCAGGGCTCTTTAAAAGCTGCCAGTTTCGAAACACTCACTGGTTGTGTGACACTTGGCAAAGCATTAGGCTTTAAGCAGGGTGACTGAGACAAAAGCATAAAGACGTTATCAATTGGCTTGTTAAAATATAGCTCCAGTTTGCAAAACCTCTTTCAGATTCAGTAATAAGTGCTTTATGGCAACAATAAATACATTTTAATCTCGCTTAATAGTGACTGCCATAATACATGAAATACAATTGGAAGGGAGGGTGGTTTTTTTATGAAGTCTCTGAATTGGTTGAAACGAAGTTCTAGTGGAATTCTAATGCATGGTTCAGTCAAAATCAGCCACACAGAAAGAGCCTGCAAGATAACACCAGTGGCCCATCCCATCCAGCAATCTGTTTTCAGAGTGGCCAAACGGATGCCTATGGATGCAAGCAAAATTTGAGTACAACAGCACACTCTCTGCTTATGGTTCCACAGGTAGTGGAATTCAGACCCTGCTGCCCTTGACAGTGGAGCTGGAACATATCCATCAGGATTAGTAGCCATTGATAGTCTTATCCTCCATGAATCTGTCTAATCCTCATTTAAAGGCATCCAACGTGGTGGCCATCGCTGCTTGTTGTGGGAGAGAATTCCATAGTTTAAGCTACAGTAAGGCCACGCTTTTCTCAGCCTCAGGTGTCACAGTGATTCCATGGAATACACAACATAGACCATGGTAGTGACAGGGGAGAAACTTGCTTCACTTTGCATTTAAAGGCGAACCTACCTAATCTTCACTTTCTGAAGCAATGTGTGATGGCTTAAATATAGCCATCCTTCGAAATCCACACTTCCCTGAATTTTGCAATGGAGTTCCCCGGCCAAGCAACACATGCAAAAATGCATGTATGACACATGAATAGAAATGCATGTATCATGGAAGATAACACAGTCATGTATTATATAAAGAAAACTTGCTTTGCAAAAATGTTTCCGGCAGATGGGCAGGTGGTGTACATTCTTGCTTGAACATCACATCACATCACATCACATCACAGACATTTTGGTACTTACATCACATCTAAGGCAGACATTTTGGTACTTACTTACATACCAGCCTTACTGGTCCTCTAATAACCTTTACAATATGAGTCTGTCTAGAGTTCTGTGGAGTTCTATATCTGAAGGAGTGTCTCCACCCCCATCATTCTACCCGGACACTGAGGTCCAGCGTCGAGGGCCTTCTGGCAGTTCCCTCACTGCGAGAAGCCAAGTTATAGGGAACCAGGCAGAGGGCCTTCTCGGTAGTAGCACCCACCCTGTGGAACGTCCTCCCACCAGATGTCAAAGAGAACAACAACTACCAGACTTTTAGAAGACATCTGAAGGCAGCCCTGTTTATTAAAATGCACTACTGTATTTTAATATTTTGTTGGAAGCCGCCCAGAGTGGCTGGGGAAGCCCAGCCAGATGGGTGGGGTATAAATTCTTCCTCCTCCTCCTCTTCTTCTTCTTCTTCTTCTTCTTCTTCTTCTTCTTCTTCTTCTTCTTCTTCTTCGTTCAGTTTTTGTTAAAGCATTTTTTAAATAAAAAAGCACACATCAAAAACAGGAATTAAGCTTTTCATTTAAAAATAATAATTTGCTGCTATGCTCTAACAAAAAATAATAATCCTGGGTTCTTCAGGACCACACAGACAACATGTAGGATAGTCTCACTTCTTGAAAGACCACAGAACTTTGAAACCCATAGACATACAAAAATATAGAGCTATTCTGTTCAGTTAAGTAGAGTGGGAAAGTTGAAAACCCCTGACAGAACGAGATGAGAATTTGTGGAATCCCTGATTCAGCTTGGGTGGGTATTGATATTACATTTCAACTCAGAAGGGGTGGAAGTCTCCCAATTATTTGAATTTACCTCATAATTCACCCTCCATACAGAACAAACTATGTGCATTTGTGTGCATTGTACTATTCAGTTGATAAATACACTTGATCAAGAGTATAAATTTGTTTAGCAGTTCTGATTATATTACTTGAAAGTCATTATTACAAGCTAAGGAAGTTCATTGTTTCATAAGCCCCGTTCCATGCCCAATAAGCATGGGGCACCTTTGCCCAACAGTGCTGGTAGATTATATGACAAAACCATCTCTCAACAACTTGATTTTACAGAATCCGTACAATAATATTTCATTTTAGAAGATTATGCACCAGTGACTATATTTCAATGGACAAAAAGCTTGTGTAATCCTACATTTCAGTAGGAAAAGAAAATCTTTCTTACAACCCTCTTAAGGCTGATCTTAGGGTTTATTTATTTTTAACCATTTTTGCTGGTTGCTGAATATGGTGTTGATCAAACGACATAAGTATTGCAAAATGATATAATGTGCAGTGTTTTCTAGAGGATTTGTTTTATGTCATTTTTTAAGAAGCATTGTATAATTTGCTTTACAGGCATCATTTAAATATTATACTAAAAGATAGGAAAAAATACCTTGAGTTGGAGAGGGTGGTCTGCAAGTTAAATTGTATTTATAAATGCTCCACTGAACAGAATTTTTCAAATATAATTCAAGTACAGTAATCATGTTTAAAATATAATTTCTCATAGTTATGCCCCATCTGCTCTGTACTGATAAGGGGTTCAATAAGCCAGCCTATAAAAATCAATGCCATTAAATGTTTATTAATTATATTACAGATTGTTTAGCCTTACAAGCTCATTTAATACCACCAATGGGTATTTCAGGTCTCTGCTACAAGTCCAGAAGATACATATTAAGCATGTTTAGTCTGCGCTTTGTTCCTCTCAATTTATAAGCAACATGCTTATTATTTCATTAAATCTGTTTCTATATTGAGTGGGTGGTTTCAGTCAAGGCAACAGAAGATAATTTCTGAGTTTGGGGCAAATGAAAAATCAGTACATATTAAAAACCAGCGAAGCATGTTGGATAAAGCTGCATACAAGCTGGCTCCTGATGTTTTTCCCAAATTATCAGCAAATTCAAGACTCGTTTTTTAATTTTCAGAGCCATTATTTTTCTCTGTAGCCTCAATGCGAGCTGATTTATTCAGCCAGTGATGTGTTTTCCATTCTTGTGGGCACCAGAATATTTCATGCTATCCTCAGGATAGCATTGAAAGGAATTCAGTCCATCTGTGGTATCTTATGACATTGAAGGTAAGTACGAGTGCAAAACATATTTCAACACAAAACAGAGAGGTAGAGTTAGCGATTGGTAAGAGAAGTGTACCCTCAAATGCCGAATTTGCACCAATTTCTTTCTTGTCAGAGTGAGACTCATTTTAAATCAGTTAAATAAACAATGCTTCCATTTCCCAACCAGCCACCATAGTATGTGGTTTAGAGCGGCAATGCAGGGCCATTTTCAACTAGAGGACCACGCTTCCTTCTGAGCAAACATTCAGGGGAGTGGGGAGTCATCAGTGCTGGGTGGGGTCAGAAGAAAGAGTGGGAAGAATGATAAATGGAAATGTTACCTTTGTGCAGTAGGCTAGTTTCTGCACACATTAGCAATGTCCCCCACCCCCAGCCTGTAACCATGCAAAGCAAGAGGCATTATCAGAATTTGAGGGCACATTCCAGCCAGGCAAAAACACTAAAGGAGGATGCAAAGCAGGGGGAATCTGAGGTTGGGTTATGCTGTGAGGAGAGGCAGGATGGGTGGAGCTGTCAATTTTTGGTTCTCTCAGTATCTTGTTTTTTTCTGGTCTTAAATTCAGTTCTCCCTTTTTTTGCCACAGTTTGTGAAGAATTATTATTATTATTATTATTATTCCAAACAAACATCTTCAGTGTTTTAGTTCAAATGTATCCTAATAAATACATTTTGTATGCTGTTTTAACAAATATGCACATTTTTTTTGCAAGCAGTTTCCCCCTCATATAGTGCATTTTTGTTTCTTATTTTCACAAATATATGCATTTACATGCACACTTTAGCCTAATATGTACAGTTGTGCACATTCTATATATGCATTTGAACACATTGCTTGACTGGAGATTTGAATGGCAAAATTCAGAAAAGTGAATTCAAAGGGATGCTGTGTTTCTGTTTGCATAGGGCAAATATGGCACTCTCATCTTTAAATGTGAATGTGGCTCCCCATTTGTGGAATGCTCTCCCCAGGGAGGTTTGTCTGGCATCTTCATTATACATCTTTAGGTGCCAGGTGAAAACGTTTCTCTTCAACCAGGCCTTTGGATATTAAATTGGGGGGGGAGAGGGGGGCTATTGTTTTGTTTTGCTTTATAATAAATATTTATTTGTGCTTTTATCCTGTATTTTTATCTTGTGAACCACCCTGAGATTTGCGGATGAAGGGCAGTATATAATTTTAATAAATGAATTTAATAAATGAATTTAATCAATAAAATAATGTAAATAAATACAATAAATTTCTCCCCCCCCCCTCTGTAGGGGAGAGTCCTAAAGGACAGAAAGCCTTGGAAGGTCACAACTGGTCCTTTGGCCTAAGGTTCTCCATCTTTAGATTGGAGTGTCAGACTGTGGACAGAGACAATGATCTATAAAGGCTGTCAGCTGTCTGAATGGCCATAATGACTGGGGGGGGGGGCACTCAGTTTCACTACTTGTTTTTCATTACAGATATAGTAATTACAGATATAGTAGGGACACCATACGGTAACAGAGTTAGTCAAAGGGAAGCCACACTGTATCCAATAAGAACAAGAAAATGAAGCATTGCTTTTTCAGAAATATTTCAAGTTTCTTTTGCAAGTGGCTGCTCAATAGGTCATATCTGCCTCATCTGCTAATCTGAATACCTACAAAGCAAATAAAATTGTTGATAATATCGCTCCTCATTGCCTAGAGAAGGAAACAGCTGATGGATGATTTTGGGATAATGATAGATGAATCTCATTCTACAGTCTGTCAACTAAATAAATCAGTAAGGCAATCAATATCTTCAATGCATTAGCCCTCTAGAGAAGTTGCATCAGTATGGTGTCGTTGTCCCCCCTCCCCCAATTTTATCTACAGCTCCAGATGGCTTTGTCCCACATTTAAGAAAGTTAAGAATACAAAAGTGACTACTTGAACTGAATGGCCTTGCTTTCCGTAAATAGGAACTGGGTTTCCTGCAGAATGACACATGTGCACATGTGGTCCTTCCATCTCTGGGATCATGTGATGTGCCTTCATGGGTCTAACAAGCTGGGTCTAGGATACAGTCTTTGAAGGGGTTACTGTTAGTGGTTCTCAGTGGCTTGGATGCGCAGCTCATATGCAGGAGGAACTGTGTGTTCAGTCTTGTGGGCCAAGTTTTATTGTGGGCTCTTTCCTTGACTATGTTGTCCTTGCCTTTTCCACCCCAGGTGAATGAAGAAGGAAGTGGTGATTGTGATCTTGGTATATGCCGACCCTGCCTGAACCTCCATTGTCGTGGCAGCCATATCTTTCCATCTGTTTTCAAATAGACACACTGCAGGGTCCTACAGAATACCAGTATCTGAATTAGCTATTGTAGGAAGGTATTCTGATGAACTGATGGAACAGAAACAGTGATGATGAGAGACAAAGTTCTAGGCCTAATAGACAAAATAAAAACCTGACAAATCACTGGACGACATCCACATGAGCTTTCTCAAAGAATTCAGCTGTGAAATTGCTGATCTTCTAACAAAGATATGGAACCACATAGGCCTATCTAGTCCAGCATTCTCTTCTCACCATGGTCAACCATATGTCTATGGAGGCTGTAAGACACAAGGAGGACACGGCAGCTGTAGCCCTCTCTTACTGTTGCTCCCCAGGGATCTGACAGTGGAGCAATATAGTCATCATGGCTAGTACTCATTGATTGGGATTGCTATATTCCTTCTTGCAGCAGAGGCAATATGTCCCTGAATGCCCATTGATGGAGATCAGAAGTGGGAGAGCGGTACTGTGTTCACCTACCTTAGCTTTGCACACTAGTAGTCTCCCTTAGTGTCTCATGGGTGAGTTCAGGAGGCTTTCATGGGTAGAAAATCCACACAACTTTCTGGAGAAGGAAACTCTGTTGTGGTGTTCCTAACATGTATGCTAAGAAAGGCCAGGGTTCTTCTAAGAAAAATTAATGGGTCGAAAGAAACTGTTACCAAGCACACAGCCCTTGGTGTGATTTGAGTTTATGCAAATAATGTTAAGTGCATGAGGATGGGCCAGATACCTTAAGGACCTCTTAAAGAACAGAAGTAAACATGTCATGAGACACCGATTCCATTATCATTCCTCTAAACAAATACACGCACCATTTCTTTCTTATTTTCAGAGCAAAGTCTGTTCATTAACTAAAAAGAGCTCTTCGACTTAGTCCCTTTCCTTTTCTCATGCAATGTTTTGAAGGGGCACGGAATATAAAATAACACAGCCAGCTCTTATGGGCCTAGCAGGGCTCTGGATGTTTTTGATTGCTGATGTCAAATAAGTTGTTCCTGCTTGGTTAAACACAGGAGCGTCCCAGGGTGTTCTGTTGTCCTCACAACACAATTGTTGCTGTGCTCAGTTTGTTTGCAGAAAGTCAGAAGAAAAGGGAACCGCAGAGATAGGTAAATGTGTTATGCCCCCTTCCCCTAATGTGTTACAATTACCAGAGTAGTGCAGTGAAGGGAAATATTCCAAAGCAAATAAAAGGCAGAGCAAACCAAAGGGAGAAGGGGAGGGAGACTCTAAAACAGAGGAACGGCCAAATCTGAAACTCTGCTGGTGATTCTTCCTTCTAGGAATATTTTATGTTGCTGACCACTTCTAGGTTCTAGACCAAGGTACAGTGGTCAGCAAACTCCCATTTCCCAGAGCTAATGAATTTTGCAAACAAAGGTGTAGGAGTCTGTTTAACATAACAGTTTGTTTTTCCAGACCCCACTTAACATTTTTCTTACAAGAGTGTACACTGGTTCTACACAGGGGCTGAAGGAGGAGGAAAATTGGCCACTCGCAAGTCAAAGCATGACTCTCCCTCCAAGTCAGATCAAGGGCCCCACAATGCTTTGTGTTGCCCTGTTTCTGTGCTTTGCTATGCTGCGTTTCATATACTCTTATGTTTCTCAAGGTCCATCGGCCTTTTCAAGAAGTGAGACGGTTTCCCTGTGGCACACTGAAGAACTAAAAACAGAGGCTACTGCCAGTGGGACCTCCTTCACATTAAAAGCCATCTTAAACAAAAACATTTTAGCGCCCCTAATCTCTACAAAGGAGAGGGCTGATTGTATATTCCAGAGGAGGAAGTTACAAAGCTCTGGGGCCACCACGGAAAATGTGCCATCCTTTGTACCTGCCAGCCTGATGTCCCTTCCTGGTGGGCATATGAACAAGGACACAGCACAGGTGATCTCAAATCCCTGGCAGATTCATATGGCCATTGGTGGTCTTTTAAGGGGCCTGGACCCAAACTGCTGCATTTAAAGCCTTCAGGCTTACATCCCATGTCCTGCAGAGGAAGACAGAGATTTTGTAGCACAATATATGAAGGGCATATAACTCACTGGCAGAGAACATATGTTGCACACAGGAAATCCATGGTTCGTTCACTAGCATCTCCAATTAAAATGGGGTTTGGTTGCAGGCCAGAAAAGGCTCACTCATTAAAGTTTGTAAAGCTACAACCATACAGAGAAGATACTGATGGGAAAGATGGCCCTATGGATACGATTAACTCAAGTATGAATCAGCTCCATACCTTCAAATGCTTTCCGGCTGGCTGTTTTCTAAAGGAAGTTCAGATATTTAAAATCTCAGGATATTTTAGAGTCATGACAAAAAAACTTCTCAGAAGTTACTTTTCCATTTAAAGAATAACTGCCTCATTTGCAAATAATTGGTGTAAATAAAAGAGATGTACATGTTCTGAAACCTACTAATTTCCAATTGCCATGGCACCTAATGAGTTGTCTTAACAGGATTACCAGACATGGAAAAGGAACCAATTACGCTGCATTTAATTCCAAAATTGCAACTAGATTCAAAATAGCCTTTGCAGCTGGCATTTTGCTGGCATTGCAAGAGGGAAATGAAGAGCTTGTTGGTGATCTAAGGACCATCCTTCTAATTTCTCAGGAAGAGTCACTCCTTCCTGCACAGTATAGGAATCAAAATTAGTTTCCAGCCTTGAATAATTGGGAGGGGGGCATTTAGAGGAATTAAAACATTATAGAGAATTTGTTTATAGAAATCAACGCTCAGGAAGTATGGTTCACTGTTCAAATATGTTTTATTGGTCCCGTTACCAATGATAATACTGGCTCAGTATGCAAGGGTAAGCAATTCCTTTCACTTAATTTCTTGCAAAATTGTGACATTTTACTTTCATGATTTCCCTACCCCTGCTTTCAGGAGTGAATGGCAGGTATTCACTTGAAAGTCTCTTGATCAATTGGCCAACATCTACAGCTTAGCTGAATGAACAGCAGTACAAATAACATATATTTAATCATGATAGGAATAAATTGATGCATATTCCTGGAATCCAAATGCATTTAAAACAGGACTACATCTATACGCCTACAATTTCCTTCTAGGTTTAAAGAGTTTGCGTCTTGCAGTCACCCAAGACAAATGCGAGCGATTCTCATCCCAGTACTCCACTGTAGCATATTTCGATTTACAAAGGAACAAAGTTATTATATAGTACCTCCTTTCTACAGGGCAAAAGAGATTTTCAACAGATGGTGTGCCTCCCAAGTGAGATTGCGAGGGCGACACTGCCCACTTTGGTTATTTTTTGCTCCTTTAATGTGCAGCTATAAATCTGTTCTGTGGGAGGAAACCCCAACGCCTGTTTTATGTAGCTGCATTTAGGGTCTTGATAGCATGCGAACCTTGAAAACAGTTTTCTTTAGTCCTCATTCTCATTCAGTGTTAATATGAAAGCCAGAGAAGAGATTTTGCATGTCGTCATGTAAATTGTTCTCAAGCATTTGCATGAACAGTGATGGGTATTAAGACTGGTGATAATTACTAGGGAGGCTGGTGATAACTACTAGGGATTATCTGAAGGTAATAGCAGGAAAGTGTGGGGGCCTTTGGAAATCATCAAAGTGGGAGTGTCACAGCTTTTGGGGGGTTAATAAAAAGGTGTGTGTGTTTATCTCTTATGTACATTTAGTTTGTCTTTCCAAGAAACACATGGGAATGTTTAATTTCTGGCAGTCTACACTTTAGCCCTATTTAGGTGTTAATTCTATGCATATGTAGAATTACAAACATGAGAGAAGAAGTAGAGGCATGCTGCCAAGCCCTGCCTCCTCAGCACATCACATTTCAGGGTGTGTGTGTGTGTGTGTGTGTGTTACAATCCTAAGAACACAATACCCTTGTGAGATCAGGCCAAAGCTCCACCAGTTCAGCATCTTGTTCCTACCTCGACAAAAAAGATGCCCCTAGGAAACCCACAAGTAGAACTTGAGTGCAACACCACTCTCCTCACCTGTGATGCAGAGCAACTGGTATTCAGAGGCATATTGTCATGGACTGGTTGGACGCAGAGGAATAGCGTGAAGAACCAGCTGGGGAACCACCAAGGGAAGAAGGCTCAGAGCCTGGAGAGTGGTGGTAGCAAAATGTTGAGTGGCTAGAGGGAGAAAAGAGAGAAGACAAGGAAGAGGAGATGTCAGATGCTGAAGGGGTAACAGGGCTTAGTGAGATGGCGGAGTCTATGGCAGAGAGCAGACCACAACCAGAGGCAGAAGCTGAAATGGAAAGCTGATAAGAGAGAGAGGCCAAGAGGCAGAGATGAGTCAGGCTGGTGAAGTCAGGGGTATCTCCCCTCTTCTTCTATGAGAAGCTCCCCACCCCGGTCTCCCAGAACCAGAAGAGGCATGAAAAGGATGGAGCAAAGAGAAGCAAGCAGGTGTAGTCGCTGATTGTTTGGGGAAAATCCAGGAGGGGACTTGGGCAGCTGTGGGAAGGTGGGGACCTTCAGTCTCTGCAACTGCTTCATGGGAGTGGGGAGACCTACCAGAGATGAACTGCTGTGCTCGTTATGCCACTCTGCCAAACCTGTGCTGATCATGCTTTGGCTAATAAAGAGTTAACTCCAGCTTGCACAGTGTGATTTACTGCTGGCTTGCTTCTGACACACTGTCTCACACAGTGAAGGAAAAAATTAGTCATCACAGCAATCACAATGGAAGTCAGAAGAAGGGAGCCTCCTCTATACATGGTTGCTTCCTGTGACATTTATTGCTACAACAACAACAACAACACCTTGTACTCCAAAGAACTCAGGAGGGCATACATAGTTTGCCCCTCTTTGTTTAATCCCCACAATGATGCTGTGAGGTAGGTTAGGCTGAGGGGCAGTGACTGGCCCATGGTCACCTTGTGAGCTTCATGGTAAGTAAGGATTTGAACCCCAGTCCCGCAGGTCCTGGTCCAAAACTCTAACCACTACACCACAACCCTGCAACATAATTAGAGCATGTGCATAAACATGTTCTCGTCAAGATCTGTACTGTTGCTCATTTTCAGGAAGCTCTTCCACTTTATGGCTGGAGCTTAGGCAGCCAGAACTGCCAGCGTTACAGTTGCAGCAATTTAAAATCACTTGTGATATGAGAGGAACAATTAAAGAAGCCATTGATTGGAATGGCCAACAGTGGGAAATTGTTCATGGTTACCCTTTTCTTCACATGCTAGAGTCATGTCTTAGTAGCCCATGCTAAAATGCTCTTCGAAATGTGATTAGTGTGCCTGTTTGGAATGCATGCAAATGAGTCTATAATTTCCCTCCACAACATATAATAGCCCTTCGTTCTTTTAAAGAGCTGGTCTCCCCACTCCCAGGTATTAAGTGAACTCTTCAGCCTTTCTTTACAGAAACTATAACAGCTTTGAATAGAGTAAAAATTCAAATAATTAGCCAATTCATGGGACACACTGAAGAATGAAGGAATGTGATTAAGGTTTGGGTGACTACCGCAGCAAAGTCTTTATGAGCATATATTAGCTTCAGAGTCTAAATGTCCCTTGATTGTTTATCTGAACTCCTCAGATCTTTACCAAGATGCATCTACAACATTTTGCTTTCGTGAATCATCTCTGTAAAGCTTCACCATCTCTCCCTTCTCCTCCCTCCCTGCAGACTGACGATGTACTTATTTAAGAGCAGCAATAAACTGATTGAACTGTTTGAATGAAGGGGATTTAAATGGGCAAGAAGGAAGGCAGTGTTGCAACAAGTGGAGTTTCAGTAGAAAGAGAACTTTGCTTGTAGCTATCTTAGATGATGGAAGGAGAACCCCAAAAGGAATAGCACAAAGTATTCTGAGATCCACAGATTCCAGAATACCAACCAGATTTTAATTTGGAAGCAACACTGCAATGTTTATTCTGAATGCTTATATTATTTACAAAACGTAGCAGATTCTAGTCCCGAGATTGCCAGACTTTGGGGCCAGTGGGCATATTTAGAATTTTTGAGGGAGTGCCATGGGCACGAGTCACAGAATGATGGCTGCAGGATGTGGCATAGCACAGATTGGCCATGCTAGGGGCTTGGCTTCTGCTGGCTACTGATGCCAGCCATTGGTAACAAGTTTTCAAATTAAATTTTATACATACTGTCAATGCTGCATTCTTAATGGATTTTATTGTGCCTTGAGGTGTTTTCAATAATAATCAGTACATATACATTTTTAGATAAACAGATGCATGGCAGGAACTGAAAATGAACTGGAAATATACTGCAATCTAGTGCAGAATTAGGGAAAGGTAAAGGTAAAGGGACCCCTGACCATTAGGTCCAGTCGTGGCCGACTCTGGGGTTGCAGTGCTCATCTCGCTTTATTGGCCAAGGGAGCCGGTGTACAGCTTCTGGGTCATGTGGCCAGCATGACTAAGCCACTTCTGGCGAACGAGAGCAGCACACGGAAACGCCGTTTACCTTCCTGCTTGAGTGGTACCTATTTATCTACTTGCACTTGAGGTGCTTTCAAACTGCTAGGTTGGCAGGAGCAGGGACCGAGCAATGGGAGCTCACCCCGTCGTAGGGAATCGAACCGCTGACCTTCTGATCGGCAAGTCCTAGGCTCTGTGGTTTAACCCACAGCGCCACCCGCGTCCCTCAGTGCAGAATTAGCTAGAGTTAATTTCATTGGTTGCAATGGGTTAAGCAGCCCAATCTGTATGCTGGATTCTTGGGCATGCCAGCAAACCAGACCCTCCAGGAAAAACACTGGCAAGAGGAGAAGCTACAGATCATGTGGAGCAGCTCCAAGGTTACAAATGGCATTACGAATGGCCACTTGCACTGGAAACATGTATGAACTGGGCCAGCACTGTTGTCTCTGATGGAGCACTCAGGTGATTGCTTTGCAATGGATGAACCAGAAAATCCAGGTAATAAAACAATAGTAATTGGCACAGTCACTCAAGAGTCATTTGAATGAGCCCTTTGTGAGAAAGTGAGCTGGAGGATGGAGCAACTCAACTCACATTATTGTGAAGAAGTTAATGTTTATTATCTTTTGACCTTCTGTTCAATATCAGCCTCAGCTGCGCTGATGGCAGGTATCAGCCCAGGGAAATCAACACCATTGACTTCAATGCAGGCAACATCACACCATTAATCTTTAGTTTGTTGAGAAATATTTAACTGTCACAGGGTAGTTGATAGACAATGGCAATAGATACACCACGACAGCGAGTGTTTTAAATCCCTCTCACTGCTGCTTTCCTGAGTGACGATTGTGTATACCTTTGATTTTCTCTGGAAAGTGGGTCTAGGTGAATCCATTCTAACTTTTCTGTGAAGAGTATGTGCTGCATTTTATTTGTCCTTTCCCCAGCTTTTGCAGTAGCCTACCTCCCCCACCCAAAGCAAAGACGTTCCACGTTAAATGAACGAAGACACTCTTTGCTTTAGTCAAAACAAATGGAAATATCTTAGTTTTGCTGTTTATTTATCTGCTGTTTGAGCCACCACACTTATTAATTGTGCCAAGGAGTGCAGGCTATTATGGAACACAATGCACCCGATGATTCATGCGGGCTAATGGTTATCGCTGTTTTATTATTATACAGGAGGCAGAATCGTAACAGCAAACAAGTTTGTACACACAATCTCCCACTGTACCCTACATTTCCAGCAGAATATATAATTAAAACCACTTCAACTGGATGATTCTATTAGCAACACAGTGTTTGCTTTGCAGGAACAAGCAACCTGTGAGCATCAACATGTCGTTGAAAATCACATTCAAGTATTGTCTGCTTAAGGCTGGGATCAGTACCTGCCATCCTTGGACAGTTCCCACGGCTGCAGTACCTTGGCAGGGTCCACAGCTGGTGCAGACAGTGGAGGGTCCTTGGTTTCTTCTCCCCTGATCCAGCACTCTGGGAACAAGACCTAGCTAGCATTTTACTCTGAGGCGATGTGGGAAATTAAAAAGGTGGGTAGATTCAGCCTGCTGGTACTGCTTGGAACCCTGCCACCATCACAGGGAAGCACACCAGGGCCACGTTCGCACCACACATTTAAAGCACCGTGATACCAACTTGAACAGTTGTAGCTTCTCCCAAATAATTCTGGGAGCTGTTGTTTGCCAAGGGTGCTGAGAGTTGTTAAGAGATTCCCTATACCCCTCCCAGACCTGCAATTCTTAGAGTTCACCGTGTTAAGCCACTCTGCAAATTGTTGCTCTAGGAGGAAAATAGTGGTCTCCTGACAACTTGCAGCACCTTTCATGAACTACAGCTCCCAGAATTCTTTGGAGGAAACCATGACTTTTTAAAGCGATATCATGGTGCTTGAAATGCATGATGTGAATGTGGCCCAGGGATCACAATTTGGGAATGGGAGGGGAAGTTCATACAGTTTGAGTTTTAATATGAACTTACTGGATGCGGAAAGTCAGCGGTTCAAATGTCCGTGATGGAGTGAGCTCCTGTTGTTCAGTCCCAGCTCCTGCCAACCTAGCAGTTCGAAAGCACGTCAAGTGCAAGTAGATAAATAGGTACCACTCTGGTGGGAAGGTAAACGTGTTTCTGTGCACTGCTCTGGAAGCGGCTTAGTCATGCTGGCCACATGACCTGGAAGCTGTCTGCGGACAAACGGCGACTCCCTTGGCCTATAGAGCGAGATGAGCAAGCAACCCTAGGGTCGTCTGTGACTGGACCTAACGGTCAGGGGTACCTTTACCTTTTTACCTAATTCATAGATCCTGAAACAATGGAATCATGGCTATCCTTCAAAATTTGTTCTTTGAATTTTGCAAATGCATTTCAACAACAACAACAGGAAAAAATGTGTATTTTAGGGGAACATAAAGATAGTACCGAAAATAACATTTAAATGCATTATATCTGAGGAAATGCATGCAAACATGTGTAGATTAGGCAAAATTGCATACAAAAATGTGCACATTGGGGAAATTCACATTCAAATGATATGGAATTTTTGGAGGCCTTTTTAAAAAAACAAAACAAAACTGGTTTTCAAATATGGAGACATAAAATTAAGCTCAGTAGAATTGGAAATGGCAAGAAACTGAAGCTGACAGATGTACCCATACCTACCACAGATGTGTGTATCACTAGAGTGAGCCCTGGTCTGAATACAGCTGCTTCAGATATAGATTTGAGGGTTGATTTTGCAGAGGGATGCTCCCAGAAATTCAAAACCCTTTTCTTGTTCCCAGATAAAATATATGTGTCAGCAGGTGAAGCTAAAAAGGCAAAGGAACAAATGAGGGTATCAGTCATCACTAGTTCCTGTGTGCCAAGGCTTATAACATCAATAGTCTGTGTTCTATCCTGTCCTTTCTTAAAGTCCTTGCATTTCTCTGTGTCAGGTAAATGCAGGCCTCCAGTTGCGGCTGGACACTGACTCCCATCAGCCCCAGTCAGCATGGCCAGCGATCAGGAATAATGGGAGCTGTAGTCCAACAACATCTGGAGGGCCAAAGATTCCTCATCTCTACTCTGTTGCAAAGTGAAATATTCATGGTGGTACAAGTGTGTTGAAACTTAAGGTGACCACCAGATTATGAATAGTGAAATGACCCATTCCATCATAAATATGCACCACACATATTTTACTTTAATTGCCAAAAACGTTATTACAAAGGAAACTGTTCCCTTTTCATCAAAGAGCTATGTTTAGTCTTGTTTTAGACCTGGGGGTTCCTCCCCAAAAGGTACACATTTCCCTTCTTTCCCCTGCTATTTTAATTTCCTTGCCCAAGCACATGGTGTGTGATGTATATCTTAGGAAAGCTTACACACCGAGCAATATAATTTATAGATTTATCTTAATCAGTTACTTTTGCCAACTGTGATCTTTTCAAGACTCCCTTGGCTCTCTCTGAAAGACAGATGTCAGTATCGCTGGTTAACTATGGTATAGCGTGTTCTCCCTAACAGAGAGCACGTGTTGCGGTTGGGGAAACAGGCCACCCTGCAGTGACTAGGCAAATTTGGTGAGGAACCCAAGCCTTTAAGTGGTTAACTTTGGGTTGCTGGGGAGTTTTGATTGTTGCCAATTTGGAGGAGGGGTCAGAGTCTTTAAATACAGGGGCCAGACGTAGGACGTCCTCTTGGCCATTTTTGCACCGGATCATTTGGAGCACTTGGACAATCTTCTCATTGTCTGGTTACATTTCTTTATTTCTTTATTTCCCCTTTCTTTTTAATCCTCTCTAGTCCCTTAAATAATTTAATTCCCCCCTTTTCCTGTTCTATTTCCCACCCCACCCCTTACCCTGCCCTGTGGGAAGATTCTCCCTGTATCTGTGGCTTGCCTTTCCCAATAGGGAAAGAGCCCCCGTTAGGGGCTTTCTTTCGCAAAAGGTTTCCCCCATTTCTCTCGTTGAAATTGTGGGGCTAGTCAGGGCTATTCCCAGCTTAGCTGGAATCACTTTCGTTTATAGTATCCCCGAAGGTTGGCTTTAATTTGAGTGTGTGCAGCGCTGTTGGCCAAATTTTAAGCTAGCCTTGGGTGGGAGCACTAATTTGGCTTCCTTTAATATTGCTATGAGACTAAGATTTTCAAGAGCAGAAACAGGGAGGCCTATTCGGCCTGCACATTAACTTCCAAGCCTAAGTCTGCTACAGGTAGCAGTTAATTGTTAAGTCTCTGTAACGTGACTCATTCTCGCTATAGGAATGTATCTGCTTGCAGGCCCAGTTGCTCCTAATGTATATCTGAGGCAGACGGCCCCAGAGGCTCTCTGCCTCCAAGGATTAGAGCACTCTGTATATGCTCTTGAACTATGCCATTTCTGAACAAGTTTATTTTCTTTAAGTTTGTTTTGCCCTGATAGTGGTGAATGCCATTTTAGAGACGAGCCATTGTGGCTTAGTGGCTAAAGTGTAAGACTAGGACCTGGGAGACAGGGTTCATAACCCCCTCTTAGCCATTGTTATAACAAAACAAAACTAACTGCTCCTTTTAGGCTATTCTGTTGCTGGGTAGTTCTGCCCATTTGTGATAAAAGAACTTTGGGTTTTCTTGAAGGGGTGCTTCCTTCTAAAAGGGCAAGCTGTGGGCTACCTCAACTCTCCTATTTCACTGGAAACAATTATGCCTGGCCTAGCAGGTGATCCTAGGGCTTTGTCCTAGAATTTGATGGCCTGGAAGCGTTTCCGGCCTGAATAGTGTCCTTATGTGGTCTATAAGCATTGGTTTCACTGGGTCAGCGCATAGTGCCGGTAATGCCCAGGTTGCAGGATTGGTCCCTGTATGGGACAGCTGCATGCTCCCCCATTGCTCTACCTGGACACCTAGGTCCTTTTGGTGTTTACCTCACTGCGAGGGATGTAACGGGCGCCACGTTTGCAATATGCAAGTGGGAGAAAGCACCTTTGCGTGCCCGCATTGCAGTTTGTTCTGTGCGTTGCAGGGCACAGCGCTGCACGGGCTGCAATTGCATTGCATTGCGTGAGAGATTTGCAGTTGCATTGCACAGGGGTGTGTGCATTGCACAGAGAGTGTATTGTTGCATTGCACAGGGGTGTGTTGTTGCATTGCACGGAGTGTGTTGTTGCATCGTACGGAAGGTGCGGTTGCATTGCACAGAGAGTGTGTGTGTGCATTGCGCGGAGTGTGTAGTTGCATTGCACGGAATTTGTGTGCATTGCATGGAGGGTGTAGTTGCATTGCACAGAGTCTGTTTTTTGCATTGCACAGAGTGTGTGTGCATTGCACAGAGTGCGTAGTTGCATTGCACAGAGGGTTTGTGTGTGCATTGCACGGAGTGTGTAGTTGCATTGAACGGAGGGTGTGTGCAGTGCACAGAGTGTGTAGTTGCATTGCACAGAGCGTGTTTTTTGCATTGCACGGAGTGTGTAGTTGCATTGAACGGAGTATGTAGTTGCATTGCACGGAGGGTTTGTGTGTGCAGTGCACGGAGTGTGTAGTTGCATTGCACAGAGCATGTTTTTTGCATTGCACGGAGTGTGTAGTTGCATTGAACAGAGTATGTAGTTGCATTGCACGGAGGGTTTGTGTGTGCATTGCACGGAGTGTGCAGTTGCATTGCACAGAGCGTGTTTTTTGCATTGCACAGAGTGTGTGTCGGAAAAGGAAGCTGGCTCGGCGGCAGCTTTGTCAGGACTTCTTTAGGGGTTCTGGCCAGCGTCGGCCCTGTAAATTTGCATATCATGATGGCAGCACAAGATGCCCCCTGCCCAAGCGGGGGCTGGAAGCTGGCAAGCAATAGCTCAATACCTTTTGCCCTTATTCCCATTTTATTTAGGGATCCAGTGGATATCGTTGCTAAAACAAACCACTTGCCTATGGAGAAGCTGTCTGCCTTGAAGAAAGTTATTTTGTAATACTTCCTCTGGGCCACTTAATTAATCTTCCCACTAGGCCAAGCTGCCTGCGGCCTGAGGTGCCCTTACCTTTGTGTATGCCTACCAAGTGTGGTGAAGGCAGATATCAGGCGATGGTAGCAATTCCTGAATGGATGCAATAGTAGTTTGTCATGGCAGGATACCTTGAACCTGCACAAGGATTTTCAGGTTCATGCTGGTGCTGCTGGATCTTTGCCCTTTGGTTTTATTTCAAGGGCCGCTGGTGTGCAAAGCTATGGCCTCAAGCCCGGTGTGATGAGGCAATCATGTGACATAACTTTTCTTGAGTTTTCCCCATTGTAGTAGCAGTTCACATGTGGCCCGAGGAGTTCAGTGACCATCGGATCTGCTTTTGGTCTGATAACCAGGTAGTGGTGAGCGTCTTGGCAAAACAGTCCTCACGCTCCAGCAGATTCTCCGCCCCTCCGCTCACGCTTTCGGACTGCGCCGCTTAAGGTTTAATATTGTGCTTTCCTCTCTCCAAATTACGGGATCCTCTAATGATGTTGCTGTCACTCTATCCCATTTTCAGATGAAGTGCTTCAGATCTCAGCTGTTGCCAGACTTTTCCAGACCACCTGTGGCATTTTGACAACAATTAGTATTTACAGAGAGCAGCAGCTTCCATTTCCCCTTCTGCTTTTAGCTCTTATGGGATGGCCTGGATGGATTTCTTAGCCTTAAGCTGGCAGTCCTCGGCCATTCAGATGAATTGGCCCCTATCCTCTGAGCAGATCCTGCAGTATTTGGTCCACCTGCTGCAGATTGGGCGTGCTGTTATAACTATCAGAATTCAGTCCGCTGCAATATCTGTTACACTGAAGCTTAATTTTCAGAGACCCTTGTATAAAGTTTATAGTGCGCAGGGCCTTGGAAGGTTGGAATAGGCTCCAACCTCATAGGACAGCGGGCAGGAAGTTTGTCAATTTTACCTATGTAGTATCTGCAACAAGTTAAAACTTGTCTGCTGGTTAAAGATCAAGGCGAGATTCCTTTCAGTAGTCCATTGCATTTTCGCACTGAGGGTTAGGAAAATGGTTGTTGGTGCCAGCATGGGGCTGAGAGTCTGGAGGCTTATTGCTTCAGGACTTTTCCTTATCCTTTGGAGCTTGTCTTTAGAATCGGGAACTCAAAAACAGACTTAGTGGGCAGGAGTGCCACAATCAGGGTTCCCGCCACAAGTGAGGAGGGCCCTTGCCTGGTTATGGATAACATAATATTTGGCTTTTCATTCCCTGGGGGCTGGCCCGCTCCTAGTGCATGAAAATGGGTTCCCGTTAGCCAGGCATCAATGTGCTTACGTCATGCACCAGTTATCACAGCCTGCGGCTTGCTTACCGCTGAACACGCCTCATTCCTTCCGAATAGGACTGCTGCAAGGGCCGCACACTGGGGTCCTTGTCAGTAGACAGGATTGTGAATACGGGTCATTGGAAGTCTGACGCTGACAAGGGTTATATCAAGAAGTGTCAAATGATGTCTGTGCTGATGCTTGTCTGTTATTTCCTTTTTTCATAGGAGCAGCTGTGCACATTTGGGTCACAGCATCGTACACTAGGCTGACAAGCATGTTGACGAGTTTGGAATGGGGCGCCATCTCAGTCTTCCTGCCCATGTGAACATTTACTGGATGTCCAGATGGGGAATGCTTTGGGAGGAGATCCTTCCTTTGGTGTGGTCGAGTGTGACCTGTGCAGGTCCTCCCGCAGTGCTGGTGGTACAGCTGGGCGAGAATATTTGCTGTCTTCCTCCAGCATAAGTTTGCATTCCTGCATGCAAGAGGACTTGGATTGAGTTGATGGCAGCTCTCCCTGGACTCAAAATAATTTAAGGCATTGGTTCAAGGTGGTCTGGAGGGGGGGGTTGGAGCACCTATCCCCTCCAATGCGCAAAGATATTCCATTAAGGGAATCCAAGGATTCGCTATGCTTTTGTCGACCCTTTTCGAGGGGTAGGGCCACACAAGAGTCCCTGGGAGCATTTGGGGGTGAGCTTGAGTGTGATCCTGTTTCATTGCTCCCCCACACTGTTTATTTTTACTGACGATATGGTGGGGCCCAGTCATCGGTGCTGCCCTGCTAAGGTCAGGTGCAGCTAGTCGGGAACCAATGCCTAGACAAACTACCACTGAGCAGGCCAGAAAGCATGTTAATAAGGTGGTAGACAATAGAATAAAATAAAGTAAATATAATAAAATAAAATAACAAATAAAATAAAATAGGCCCTTGCTTTAGGTGGTTCTGTAATATTGCACCCTGCTATTTTCTTCAAGGCTGTTGCCCTCTTTAGGGCAGATGGGGTGCATCTTTCCCCTAAGGGGAACGACGCCTGGCGGGATGCGATTGCCTTGGGATTATTTGCTTCCCCACAATGTTTGCTGGTACTGACGATATGGTGGGGCCCAGTCATCAGTGCTGCCCTGCTGAGGTCAGGTGCTGCTAGTCGTGAACCAATGGGGCCTCTGCTAAGGCATGAGAATGGTTTGCCCCTGTCAAGACACCAGTTTGCAAAGGTGATGCGTAAGGCGATTCTGGCTTGTGGCGGCACAGCACAAGGTTTCGCCCCCCATTCTTTTAGGATAGGGGCTGCCACGACAGCTGCCCACTGGGGCTTGTCAGCTGCCAGAATAAAGGATTTGGGTCGCTGGAAATCAAATGCGTTCAAAGGTTATGTTCGCTGACAATTGGTATCTTACACTGCTTTTATTTTATACTTTTATTAGGTTTAGCGGTGGTCCGCATTTGGATGGTGGGGCACAGTATCGTCCATTGGGCTGGCGTCGCAGCACAGCAATCTGGATGGGGTCCAGATCTCGGTCTTCCTCCACACGTTCAGTTGTCCTGGCTGTCCAGACGAGGAATGCGCTGGTCAGAGTTCCTGCCAAGTATCCGGAGGCAGTTGCTCCTGGAGGGGCCGCCAGCTGCTATTGTGGTGCAGCTGGGCGAGAACGACATAGTGACCATGGACTGCTCGTCACTACGTGCTGCAATTTTGGGTGACCTGGAGACGCTGCGGGCAATGGTGCCAACAGCGAGAATCTTTTGGTCAAAGCTCTTGCAACGCTGCGTTTGGAGGGGCAGTCGTTGCCCGGCCGCCACTGAAAGGGCCAGAAAACGCATCAATGCTGCGGTGGTCAAAAAGGTTTTGGAGCTGGGTGGTGATGTGATTTCCCACCCCAAGATTCTTTTTCAGAGGCCATCCTTTTTTCCCCCCAGTGCTGATGGTGTGCACCTTTCTGCTTCAGGGAATGAGGCTTGGATTGGTGCGGTGGTGACCAAGCTGAGGTCTTGGTTGAGGCTGTGAGTGGTTTGGCGGTGAGCTGAGGGCTCCATGGCGGTTAGGCATTGGTTAAATTGGTGCTTGGAGGGGTAAGTGCCTATCCCTCCAAATGATGCGAAGGGAATTCCGTTAAAGGAATCCAGGGGCTTGCCATTCTTTTCGTCCTTGTCCCCGGAGTCGGACTTGGGCCGTGCAAGCCCCACCGGAACATGAGGGTGAGAAGTGTTAGTCTGATTCCCAGCTTCATTTCTCACCCAATACTTGTTTCCCACGCTGGCTTCCGCTGGAATCCGGAAGGGCCAGCTCTGTCCCTGAGGGCATGGACAGATAGTCAACCAATGCCTAAGCAACCACTCACATTTTTTGTATTTTAATAAAGTTGTGGCCAAAATTATGCCAAAAACCTTAAACAAAAAAAATCATGTGTGAAGTGTGAATTTTTTGGTGGGTGGCATTGTGGGACTCAACACGCAAAGCGTGTTCTCCCTAACAGAGAGCACGTGTTGCGGTTGGGGAAACAGGCCACCCTGCAGTGACTAGGCAAATTTGGTGAGGAACCCAAGCCTTTAAGTGGTTAACTTTGGGTTGCTGGGGAGTTTTGATTGTTGCCAATTTGGAGGAGGGGTCAGAGTCTTTAAATACAGGGGCCAGACGTAGGACGTCCTCTTGGCCATTTTTGCACCGGATCACCCGCCCTCCCTCCCTTTTATAGGGTGGTTTTTTCATATCGCTTGACCTTGCTATGCCTGTCATGGGGTCGTTCGCCTTGGTGCGGGGGCCTGGTAGGAATTTTGCCATCTGGCTGATTGGCTGGTGCCATTTGGTTTTTGCCTACTGCGTAGCAAATCGTCACAACTTGTAAGGTTGGCGGTTAGGCATTGGTTAAATTGGTGCTTGGAGGGGTAAGTGCCTATCCCTCCAAATGATGCGAAGGGAATTCCGTTAAAGGAATCCAGGGGCTTGCCATTCTTTTCGTCCTTGTCCCCGGAGTCGGACTTGGGCCGTGCAAGCCCCACCGGAACATGAGGGTGAGAAGTGTTAGTCTGATTCCCAGCTTCATTTCTCACCCAATACTTGTTTCCCACGCTGGCTTCCGCTGGAATCCGGAAGGGCCAGCTCTGTCCCTGAGGGCATGGACAGATAGTCAACCAATGCCTAAGCAACCACTCACATTTTTTGTATTTTAATAAAGTTGTGGCCAAAATTATGCCAAAAACCTTAAACAAAAAAAATCATGTGTGAAGTGTGAATTTTTTGGTGGGTGGCATTGTGGGACTCAACACGCAAATGGCTCCCCTCCTGCCCTTGAAGGTTTTCTAAGTATGCATAAAAAGGTTCCTCAGTGAGAACAGTTCTGCTATTTAAGAGCTCGTCATTTTGTTCTTGTCAAAAGAAGCAGTCTATGTTGACAGTGGTAAGTCTGCCTTAGGTGCCAGAGACTGTTCTTCCTTAGAATTCATTACAAGATAAGAAGTGTATCATTCCACTGATCTTGGTAGTCTCAGAAACAAAGAAATCATTTGCTCAGAGCATGGGAATAGAAGATCTTCGCTTTTATAAAAATCCTCATGCTTATAACACTCCCCCCTCCTTATTCAGAAGCCACTATGCCCCTTGTGGACTGAATGCTAAGATTGCAAAGTCCATTCTGATCTACTTTAATGCTTGTTTCAAATCAAGTACATAATGATGCATGGCTGAAATGTAGGCCAGGATCCAAAACAAAAACAACCCAAATTCAAAGTAGGTTTCCACTATGCTGTCTTAGATATGGCCATACAATTTGTTGAAGAGAGATTCCAACAGCTACAATAATATAATTCCTTATTTGGCTTCCTGTATGATATGTGAAGTATCAACAAAAAAATCTACTCAATATGTACTTAAGATGTACCTGCAAGATTTTTTTTTAAAAAAAATCATTGATGCACGATGGAAACAAAGATATTGATGCTGAAGATCTGTGCTGTGAACTTATAGCAATATCCTGAAGACTTTCAAAGTCTATGTCGCCACAAGGAGTACTTCTCTTCTTACTACAACAAAAACTCCTGGAGAATGTGGCTAATGTTGTTGCTCTAAGGATCCTTCTCATACTTCCAGTGTCAGTTGCACGTGGTGAATGTAGGTCCTTAAAGCTCAACCATATAAAAACACTCAATAATGTTGCAGAAGAGACCAGTTGGCTTGGCAACTATATCAATTGAGCATGCTGAAGCAACAGCACAGGACCTGAAGGGATTGGTGACAAAATTTGCAAAGGAAAAGGTAGACAAAGTGAGATGTTGATGTGCCTGGAATTGAAACTCTGGAGAGACTTAAATTTTAACATCACAATTCACAACATTATTCAAAATGATTTGTGTGCTAAAACATTTTCTTCTGTATTTGAGAAAGGTAATCAAAAATCGTTGTACTACTTAGTTTTGCAATTTAAAATAAATTTAGCAGTATCAAGTTTTGTGCTTTTCATTTTCTTCTTCTTCAAGGCATCTGTTTTTTAAAATTAGAGTTAGCAATATTCTGTTTGGTACAAGTAGTTAGCCTTGCCTAGGGTGCAAAAGAGCTTGACACCGAGGCCCCTTTTAAGTGCCTCTTGAAGAAAAGGACAGAAAGCCTCCAGAATAGCTCCTGGGTCCTTGACATGCTTCTTTAAAATGCTTTAAGTATTATCTTAATTAGGCAGAGGGCCTTCTCAGTAGTGACGCCCACCCTGTGGAATGCCCTCCTATCAGATGTCAAGGAAATAAACAACTACTGTATTTGACTTCCAGAAGACATCTGAAGGCAGCCCTGTTTAGGGAAGTTTTTAATGTTTGCCATTTTATTGTGCTTTTAATTTTCCATTGGGAGCCGCCCAGAGTGGCTGGGGAAACCCAGCCAGATGGGTGGGGTATAAATTAAGGTTACCAGATTTTTTTCAATGAATTCGGGGATACTTTTCAACTTTTGTCAGGGGACTGATTTGTAAATCGGGGACTGTCCCCGGACCACAGGGACATCTCGTAACCTTAGTATAAATATATTATTATTATTATTATTATTATTATTATTATTATTATTATTATTATTAGATGTTAATCATTTTCTGGCTTTGACAAACTACGGTTTTCCTTCATTCCTGCACTTACACATATCACATATGCAAAGGCTCCATACGCATGATTGCAGACCCTGCAGAAAGTCTTCTCAGTTGTGCTGGGACTGAGAGATCTTACATGCACGCAACATGTATGAACACACATTTTGTTCTCACAGAGCTGATCAATGCTTGAAGGTCAAAGACACCATCATATGATCAATGTCTGCATCATCTGAAATGTTTGCAGAGGGCCAGGATTTCAACTGTTTAAATGACATCCGGTTTTAATTTCTTGTTTGGGCAGCGGAGAGGTGTCGATCGTTACTATTAATTAAACTGAGCTCATAATTGGCATTGGTCAGAGCTATAGATTAAATATAGCAAGCACACTATTTTGGGTAGGAAGATTGTTATATTATTGGTAGGCAGAGCAGACAATCCATCATTATAATGATTCAATAGCCTGTAGTAGTTTAAATTCCACTACTTCACTTGCTGTGAATAGCTTCCTTGCATAAGGCTCTTTCACTTTCTTTTAACTGTTCAAAGCAGTCATTTGTCTTCAAAATGTCCTGTCAGATTTGTTATACTTTTTCGTATGCAAAGTTGCTGGAAAAATCATTGTGGGCCCGAGAAACTACAGTGGAATGACTTTAATGTTGTGACACAAAGTGGCAATGGGCAATGAATTACAGCTAGCGCTTGTGCTGCTCTGAAGTCATTTTTTTAAAAGGGAAAAGAAAAGAAATGAAAAACCGCATTTGTATGAGCATGCAATGGCACGTCAGCCTCCTCTTTGAGTTTCTTCCATTCTGCTACTTTTGTGCAAAAACTCAAATTGCATTTAAAAGCTTCATGTTTCATTTCTCGTTGCCGAATGCTATGAGGAGAATGGGAAAATGTGTGGCCATAGCTACTAAATATTAAATAGGCACATAAGCCACAGATTCCGTTTTGATCTTCCCATTGCTTTAATTAGAATATCTCTTCTCAAGGTGCATATTTCAACCTCCCTTATGGGGTAAATGGCCTCCAGTTGAACTTAAGAGGAAGGATGAAATGATTCAGTCAGAGAACTCACACTCTCAAACAAGCTGTTAAGGAGAACAGAACTTTTGCACAGAACTTGTTCAATGTAGTAAAATGTGTGCAAATCTGGTCATATTTATATTTAGCAAGCAACGATTCATGGCTGACCAAGGATCTTCTATTTTTATAGGAAGTGTAATGGATTCTATCTTATTTATTTCACAAGATTTATTTATTTTACTTGATTCTAATAAAACCTTCATTCTGCTTGATGATCACAAATGTCCATCCGCTAGAGTACCATGAGAATGTCATTCACCATATGAAATCACAGGGTAAGAGAAGTCAATGTAGGCCATAGGTGGAGAACTGGATCTGGGTGGTGGGCCAGATCCTTATCTTTCCCCCTTGCATGGGCCACATGTCAACTGACATCATAATTGGCAATGCAGAGCACCCTGTGTTTTATGCAGGCAATCTGGAACTAGTACATTCTCAAAGACTTCCAGGGAGGGAAAGTCCACCTTCTTAGACAATTGGTTCTATTGTCAAACAGCTCTTATCATTAAGAGGTTTCTCCTAAAGTTCAACAAAATTTAAGGCTATCAGATCCAGTCCATGGCAGCAGAGAATACAAGTCTTTGTCCTTTTCTATGTGAGAGGTCCTTCAGGTACAGTGGTACCTCGGGTTACATACGTTTCAGGTTACAGACTCTGCTAACCCAGAAATAGTTCCTCGGGTTAAGAACTTTGCTTCAGGATGAGAACAGAAATTGTGCCAAAGTGGTGCTTCAGGTTAAGAACAGTTTCAGGTTAAGAATGGACCTCCGGAACGAATTAAGTACTTAACCCGAGGTACCACTGTATTTGAAGAGTGCTGCCATGCCCTACCTCGTCCTCTTCAGGATAAACATATTGAGTTCCTTCTGCCTTTCCTCATAAGACTTCTTCCCCCCTCCCGGCCATCTTTGCTGCCCTCTTCTGAACCGCTTTCAGTTCTTTCCATCCTGCCAGGTACCCAAATGTGAACAGCTTGTTCATATGAGAATTGGAAACACCCCAAAGGCATCTTCTTAAGCAGTGTGGAAAGGAAACTGTAGGAGTTGGAACTGACTGGGGAGGGGGGAGAGATCATGCCAAGTCTGGGAAAGGCTACAGCTGAGTTGTGAAGAGCACATCCTTCTCTTGTAGAAGGTCTTAGGTTTGATCCCTGGCATCTCCAGGTAGGACTGGGAATGTCCCCAAAATCTGAAACCATGTAGAATCATCGCCAATCAGCATAGCCAATACTAAAGCTAGATGGACCAATATTCTCACTCAATATAAGGCAATTTCCTATCTTCCTGTGTAGGTCCAGGAAGCTCAGATAGACTGTGTGTGTGATGTGGCTGTACTGCTCTCTGGAAAGTGTCCATTGCCTGTCTATTCCAAACAGTGAGTTCAATGGGATTTAAATGTGTCTAGACCAGCTCTTGAAGTAGGGTTAATATTGAAAGCACTAATACAATGCAAAATAAATTAACCAACATGTACAGAAGTGCAGGTCTGATGTCGGATTTATATCCTTTTGCTCTCTCTCTGTGTGTGAATAGGTAAAGGTAAAGGGGCCCCTGACCATTAGGTCCAGTCACAGACGACTCTGGGGTTGCGGCACTCATCTCGCTTTATCGGCCGAGGGAGCCGGGGTACAGCTTCCAGGTCATGTTGCCAGCATGACTAAGCTGCTTCTGGAGAACCAGAGCAGCGCACGGAAACGCCGTTTACCTTCCCACCAGAGAGGTACCTATTTATCTACTTGCACTTTGACGTGCTTTTGAACTGCTAGGTTGGCAGGAGCTGGGACTGAGCAATGGGAGCTCACCCCGTTGTGGGGATTCAAACCGCCAACCTTCTGATTGGCAAGCCCTAGACTCTGTGGTTTAACCCACAGCGCCACCCGCGTTCTCTCTGTGTGTATATATACATACATAAAATCACACACGCACCACATGCTATATATGATATTAAAGTTTTCTGACCTCCTGCCTTCTTACTGTACCAATAGAACTGTGGTATACATGGTGGCTGTAATTCCCAGCACAGGCTTTTTCAAGAGATTTAGTGTATTATTACGGCTGCTGATGTGATGGTGAATGCTATGTCGAAGTCGGATGAACATTGGCCGTTTTATGTTATTGTGAAGACCTTCCTTGCTTTGGCTCAAAGTGACAGCGGCTTTACATCCTGTTGGATGAGGAGGCTGCATGAAATGCACATCCTCAATTAAAGTGAAGCTCACATTCAAGTTTCCAATAAAGAAACAAATTATACTTGACAGACACTGACCTTGACATGTTCAGTCACACCGTGGAAATTCATAGCCAGTTGGGAGCGTTCAGAGAACACATGCAGAGTTTTGCACAGCAAACACTTTGGAAAACGTTTCCAGCATTTGGAACACAATGGAAACTTTAACAGAAAAAAAAATGCTTTTGTGTGTATGTGTGAAATAATAAATGCCATTTAGAGATGTGAGTGCTCTCAGTGTATATGCAAAGTAATACCAAAGTAAAGCAAACATAATTATAGAGTAGGCAATGGATAATTCTAAAATTTCAGCCAGCAGTAATCTCTGTTCCAGGATTTTGTTGCCTGCCCAGAACTATTCACTGGTAAAGACTGGTTCAACTTAGATTTATAAAAGCTTTACTGGGGTATTTTATTTTTTTAAAAAATGTGGGTATTTGCATATTGGATCACTGCATCCCTTTGTACTAATTGATAAATGATTAAGTTTCCTTCCTGAATCCTGCATTTTTGTTGGTAGTTCACTGGGTAAGAAACATACTATGCTCCCAGTTTTAGATTCCAATCTGTAAAAAGCACTGATAAATTAAATAAGAATATAACCCTTTGCCCATTGGTAAAGGTGCTATAATAGTAATGAGAGCTCATTTGTTCTATGCAGGCAAAGCCCTTCTTCCCCACTCCAGATTGACTACTCAGCTTCAACTATGGCGGGGTGGTGGTGGGGGGAGAGCAAAATGCAGATTTGGAAGGACAGCTGGGTTTCAGTTCATGTATTTCATGAAGTGGATATTAGGTGGGTCCACATTAAAATGGATAGAATCTCTCTCCTACCCCTAACTGACAGGGGGCAAATGGTAAAACAAAACAGTTACAAATTCTGTGTACAGTGGTACTTTGGGTTAAGTATTTAATTTGTTCTGGAGGTCCGTTCTTAACCTGAAACTGTTCTTAACCTGAAGCACCACTTTAGCTAATGGGGCCTCCCACTGCTGCTGCGCCGCCACCATGCAATTTCTGTTCTCATCCTGAAGCAAAGTTCTTAACCCGAGGTAATATTTCTGGGTTAGCAGAGTCTGTAACCTGAAGCATATATAACCCGAGGTACCACTGTATGTTGTTTTCTTTATATATTTAGGGTTGTATCCACTGTGGCACCAAGGAGATCATTCCACCTGTGTAAGCATTTCTGTTTACCAAATAGAACAACTTTTTCTCTTCCCCATCCCCCATGCTGTTCTGATGTTCTCCCAACCCCCCTCCCCCGAGCAGATTTGGGGTGGGCACAGTAGGAGAACAGGGAAGATGTTGGCTTCCACTAGTAGTGCATTGAGCTAGTTGCTATTTACAGTGGTACATCGGGTTAAGAACTTAATTTGTTCTGGAGGTCCGTTCTTAACCTGAGGTACCACTTTAGCTAATGGGGCCTCCCGCTGCCACCGCACCGCCACCATGCGATTTCTGTTCTCATCCTGAGGTAAAGTTCTTAACCCAAGATACTACTTCCAGGTTAACAGAGTTTGTAACCTGGAGCGTCTGTAACCTGAAGCGTCTGTAACCTGAGGTACCACTGTATATACTTATATAATTTATTGTATCTATAATTTGCTTAATATTTTTTAAAAAAATGTAAAGCAGCATGCCACAAAGAAAATGAATGCCATAAAAAGTAAAAAATAAAACATAAAGTCAGGAAAAAAGCAGCATAAAAGTGTACAAAAATAACAACAACAGCAGGAATTTGGGAAATTCAAACAAATAAAAATGTTTCTTCATCATTGATTGCCCAGATGTAGCATAATGGTCCTAGCCAACTTCCCAACTACTTAATTTCCCACAGCTATACATTTCCTGATGTCAAGTATTATATTTTCTTTAGGTCACTATGACAAGCCACAATTTCAACAGACTATTAAAATACAAGGAGGAAAGCGGATGACTAAACACTGCAAAGCAGGAACTACAGAGAGGAAAGCTTTATAAAACAGTGTTTGAAGCGGAAACTGGGAAGATTTCTAAATGAAAGCAGAACTGATCTCATGCTTTCAAGTTATGGTTGCTATGGGTGACCTAGAAATGAAACCAATCATGGCACTGTAATTTAAAACTAAAACAGCTGGCAAAAATCTTTCCTCTCAGAACATGTTGTCTCCAAAGTAAATGAAAAGATTGGGAGACTTTTCATTTACTTCTGAGACAACATGGACTGCCTGAGCTAAAGAATGCATTAATGCTCCCTCCATAGCTTTCTATTACATGTCAGCCACTCCATTCCAGAATATCACAGTGGAAGTGATGAAAAAAGACAGGTGATAGAATGAAACGCTTGGTCCTAACACAAAATAATCAACCCATCTTTATATTTCCACTTTACATTATAACAAGAATCCTGATTACCTTCTTCACTTGGTGTTGGTGGTGTTTTACCTAAAAATGCCAGCATCTTGAAAATGTAATTGCCTTCATCGCCTTTATGCCAAACCAGAAAGCACGTTGTTGTGATGACATGTTGCAATCAGTAGCTACTGCCATGAGAAGAAGTGTTGTCACATTTCTGGAAAACTGTCCGGTTTAGAACTGGTCCTTGGCAAATGTGTAAGTGATCATTTGTGGCAAGTTCAGTGCCTTGTGCCCTCACTAATGTTGGACTACAACTTCCGCATCATCCCAGAATGAAGTGATGGGAATCAAGAGTCCAGTGACGTGTCCCATCTTACTGGGATGTCAGAACATAGGCTGTGCACTGGTTTCGGTTCAGGCCCAAATCCCAAGCCAAACTGAGCCTATTTAGAGGGATCCAGGCCTTGTTCAAGTCTGGTTGAAACAGCTCTGAACTGCTAAAGGGCATGTTGGCTTGCTCAGGGACAGAGCCATCTGGGTCTGGCAGGGGGTAGGGTGAAAGGCAGGAAGGAGAAGCAGGCATGAAACAGAAGACGCAGAAACCACAAAAATAATGGACCTACTGGATAACTATCTTTCCTTCTTCCTGCCCCATGAAGCAGCAAGACTGGGAAGATCCTGTTCCTTTGCGTCCCTCATGAAGGAGCAGCAATATGCAGGGGCTGATCCTTCTACTTAAAACTGAAAGATGAATTTAAAGTTGCCCAACATTCCTTTTCCATTTTTTAAAATTTTATTTCTTTACAATTTCTGCTTCAATATCATGTCTATTATTAAAGGGCCTGTAGCACTAACTCTGCAAGATTTCTAAGAAAACAGTGGTATGGATCCTGTGGACCATGAGTGGAATGAGGTTCATGAGAGTGGGCTTTCTAATACTGTCTTCCTGCTGTAGTTCTCTGAGTCCTCTCAATACTTCTCCAAGGAGTTGGGGGACCGTCCTGTCTAGCGCCAGATAGGGAATTGGGGGTTTACGGTGGAGGGATAAAATCCCCCCAAATTGAGTAGTGGTATGACTCTGGACCTCAACTCACTGAAGGTGCCTTTGTACCATTTGGGGGTTATTTTTCCCCACTCCCAGCAATGCCCAGTGGCCATCTCACAGCTCAGAAGGCACCCCAAAGCTCTACTGTACACATGGGGAACCTGAGGCCTCAAGCCCATATGTGGCCTTTGGGGTCTCTTAGGACACTCCCCAGATCAGACCCTTCCCACCCACACTCCTCCTCCTTTTTGGGCCATAGCCATTAGTAGTCCCAGTTTGTGCTTTCCTTGGGTGTTTTTCCCTGGATGCAATGCGTCCTTGAATGCGGACAACTGCTCCAGATGGAAGATAGAGGGTTTGTGCAGGTGCGTGTTCAACACTTTTCAGGGCTTCAGGGAGAAGAAGGGGTGCTTCTGTTGCTCAAGCTTCAAGGCACAGTTTGGACTTCTTTCACATTTTCTTTCCTTCCTATTATTACCACCAGAAAATATGTTGATGCCTGATGCAGTGATGCTCTATGGCAAAATTTCCCAAACGTGGGTCTCCAGCTGTTTTTGGACCACAGTTTCCATAATCCCTGACCACTGGTCCTGCTAGCTAGGGAAGATGGGAGCTGTAGTTCTAAAATAGCTGGAGACCCAAGTTTGGGAAACTCTGCTCTGTGGGATCGGAGGCATGTGATACAACACACACACACACACACACACACACACACTGGTACCTTAGTTTAAGAACATCTTAATTTATGAACAACTTGGATTAAGAATGCTGCGAACCCGGAAGTAGGTATTTTGGTTTGTGAACTTTGCCTTGGAAGCAGAATGTATTCCACTTCCTGTTGAGTGTAAATTGAGTTTAAGAACACTTTGGTTTAAGAAGGACTTCCGGAATGGATTAAGTTTGTAAACCAAGGTACCACTGTACTAAAAAGAGTCTCTTGGCTGTGTCTCCATAGCGCTGATTTTCCTTGGGTTGCCATTATATGCAGGAGGATTGCAATGAAATAGCAATGAATGAAGTCCACAGAGGCATTTAACGCTCGCTGCTGTGTTTTCAGTTGAGGCTAACCACATCTTACTGTTGTGTATTTTCACTACAGGGCACAAGCCGCCCTACAATGCATCTTCATTAAGAACACGATTTTTGCCTAGATTGCCACCAGGAAAGCCTGACATGGTATGGAATGTTAAAAAGCCAAAGCGACCCAGGTCCAAAAGGCTGCCCATCCATAGTCAGACAAGTGACATGTCAGTAGAGAGAAGGACCGGAACTCCAGCAGAACCATGGCACTCGGCAGTCAAAGAATGGAGAGCACTTCCGCTGGTAATTATCTGAACGTTAGCCACAAGCAGCCAGAAAATAGCAGAAAGTGCTTTTTCTTCATAGCTCTAACTTCCAAGGCACACTGCAGAGTGCTGTGGCTTCCAAGCTTTAATCAGAAATATGGTGATGAATGGCCTCCTCTGCTAGCTAAGATCAAGGCAGCAAAGATTAGCAGACATGAAGACATACTATGGGAGAAAGCACAACATACACTGAATGATAAGAAGAGCCCAACTAGTGACTCCTTAGGCAACTCTGCGGTTTGCTTTCCCCAGACATGAAACTTGTCAATTTATTCCTACACTTTATTTTGAATCTTATTCAGAGTGTCAGGCTGGGACTTGGGAGACCAGGATTGAAATCCCCACTAAGCCATGAAGCTAATGGGGTGACCTTGAGTCAGTCACTGCCTCTTCAGCCCACCCTACCTTACAAGGTTGTTGTGGGTATTAAAGGAGGTGTATAAGTGCTATAAACAAGTAAATAAACCCCAGACCTACTTCCTTAGGCATAAGCCCCATTGACCCCAGTGGCACTCATCTCAGGTTAGACACATATCAAATTGCTGCTGTTAATCTTCTTTTTGAAAGGGAGGGGCAAATATGCTTTTAACACCTGTCTTCATTCTACATTACTGTCTATCTGATCTATTCTTTTAGTGGGTAGAGTGGAGGGCTGGCTATTTAGGAAACCAGTCCACTAAACACACACACAAACTTGTGTGTGTCAGAAATTAACAGTGAATTAAAACCACAGGTAAAAATAGTGACACTGGCATATTCCTGTCACTGATCTTGACAGCAAATTTATTTTGCTGCAGCCAAGAAGTAATTAACCTCCACTGAGAGAGAATTCTATTACTAGCAGCTATTCTGCCATACAAAGTGCACTACATGGAAATGTTACAGACCATCAAGCAGAAAAGGCAGATTTGTCTGCATTTTAAATGGAAGTTCCAGGTCCTCTGTCCCCTCCCTTGCTACCTCCCTTCCTCCTTCCTCCCAGTTGTCACTGGAGCCAGAAATTGAAGCTCATGTGGAAAAGGGGAGTATGGGATTAAGCCGAAGGGTTTTTATTTTTGTAAGGTTTAGGTAAGGAGTTGATTTTGTGAATGCTTGCAGGCCATGGAGTGTGTTTGTGACTCCCCCCCCCTTTTTTACGACCAACACACTCTTTTATGGAAGGAAGTCCCTGTGATGCTCTAGAATGACATTCAGCCATGAATAGTTTCATTGCAGGAATATAAGAAAAGGTCAGCCTTACAGCCTGATGGCTTCTTGTCGATGATACCTTGTGCTGTTTTGGTGAGTGAAAACGGCATGCTCACCCACTTGTGAAAATATATACAAAGTCAGTAGCGGGGGAGTTGGAAGACTAAATTTAAAACAATGGTGGATGTCTTCAGAGATTTCTAGCCTCGATTCAGAGTTTATTAGACTTTGCAAACTGAGATAACAAGGGACAGTAAACAGGCAGTGAATATTCAGACCTTCCTTCAGTCGACAAAACAATTAGGAACATATACTGAGTCAGACCATTCGCTCCTCTAGCTTGGTATTGTATACAGTGATTGACAGTAGTTTCCTGGAGTTTCAGACAGGAAGTCTTTCCCAGTCTTTGCAATGCTGGAGATTGAAACTGAGATTTACATACAAGGCAGATTCAAGAAGAGTAAGTAGAGTCATGTATATGTTCCATGTAGTTAATCTTTGTGGTTGCCCACATTTATGCTGCTAATGTAAAAGTTGCCCTTCATTGGAAGTCCAACCCTCCTTTGCAAAAAGGGTTTGGCTTAATAAAGTGTGGCAGCTGGAATTGTCTGGAACAGCTAACTCAATAAAGTAAGAGTAATCTGGAACATACTGCAATGTGGCCACTTTGTAGTTAATTGGTTCTCCTCTATATTGCCTATGAAAGATAGTGAGGACAATGAATGTTCCTGAGATTGCAAAAAGAAAGAAGGAATACTCTCCCCCCCCAAATCCCCACAAGGTAAGTAGTCAGAGGTTGAGAAATATGTGCTATGATGGATGAGTGTCTCTGGCCTACTGGAGATAACTGGAAATAAAGCTTATGTGTACTTGATTTATTGAAAATAATGAAAACATAATTGACTTGAAATTTCAAGAGAAATTGACACTGAATTAATCAACAGCAGATGAAATGTTATACACAAATATAGGATGCATACCTGTCAACTTACAGTTTTGAAAATAAGGGACCAGCAGCCTTGAAAATAAGGGACCAGCAGCCTTGAAAATAAGGGACCAGCAGCCAAAATAAGGGACCTGCAGCCTCACCTGTTCCAGGCACTCCAGTCTTCCTGTCCTCCTGCAGTCTGGTCAAACTCATGCTGGTAGCTTCGAGAACACTGTCCAACCAACCTTGTAACCAGAGGTTCAACGGAATAGAATCTGAATCACATGCACCACAAGGCCTATGCAGCCTCAACTTAAGATGGCTCCCCGGCCTGGCTTTGCACTGCAAAGTTTGCAGCAGCACGTGCAACTAAATAGCGTCCAGCATTCAAACCCCCCCTCAGCCTGCATTAACTAGCCACACACAAGGCATGCAAGCTCCACCCCCCAGTCGTTCTTAGACTTCTTATTGGGTGAGCAACACAGCCAAGCAACACAGTTGGAGCTTCCCTCCTCCCTGGCCAGCAGGGAGGGAGGGAGAGAAGCTGCTTCCTTTGAAATTTAAGGGACATCATTTAAGGGACATCTATCAATAAGGGACAGCAGCTGGACATGGCACTGAAATAAGGGACTGTCCCTTCAAATAAGTGACACTTGACAGCTATGATAGGATGGTGGAGACCTGGCTCACCAGTAGCACATGTGAAAAGGATCTAGGGTCCTAGGAGACTACAAGCTTAACATGGGTTAACAGTGTGATGCAGCAGCAGTAGCAGCAAAAAACAAAACATTTGCTATTCTAGGCTGCATCAACATAAGTATCGTATCCAGATCAAGGGAAGTAATAGTACCACTCTATTCTGCCTTGGTCAGACTACACTTGGGTGCCACAGACCAGTTCTGGGCACCACAATTTAAGAAAGATGTTGACAAGCTGGAATATGTGCAGAGGAGGGCATCTGAGATGATCAAGAATCCGGAAACCAAGACTTATGAAGAACAGTTGAACAGTTGAGGGATCTGCATATGTTTAGCCTGGAAAAGAGGTTACTGAGAGGAAATATGATGGTCATCATCAAATATCTAAAGGGCTTTCACATGGAAGATCGAGCAAGCTTGTTTTTGTCCTGCTCTGGAGGGTAGCACTTGAACCAATGGATTCAAGTTATAAGAAAGGAGATTCTGACTAAACGTCAGGAACAACTTTATGACAGTAAGAACAGTTTGACATTGGAACAGACTCCTTCAGAAGGTGGTGGACTTTCTTTCATTGCAGGTTTACAAGCAGAGGTTGGATGGCCATCTGTCATGGATGCTTTAGTTGAGATTTCTGTGTTGCAAGGGGTTGGACTGGATGGTCCTCTGAGTCCCTTCCAAATCCACAATTTTAATATTCTGTGAAAGCTTTCTATGCAGGAGTCCAGGACCTATCAGCCATTGCCATTTGGGGCAGAATCTGCTTAGCATCTTGCTTACAAGAATGTGGTTAGTAGGAGTGTGATTTGGCTCTGTGTGTGGACAGAATAACAAGGCAAATTAGGGTGATTTGTTGGTGCCCTCCCTCCTTAGTCAAAGTTCAATGTGATCTAGGCTAGTTGCAGTTCAGCCAGATGCAACATGATGGGAACAACTGCTTCTTCGGTTGAGCCATGTTTAAGGTGAACATGGCTTTCTGTACATCAGACATAGTCCTCCAGATGTTGCAGGATGTCTGCCCTCAGCCAGCCTGGGCAATGGGTCAGGGATAATGGGAGTTGCTGCCCATCAACATCTGGCAGGCCGTAAGCTCCTCACCCTTGGTCAAGTCTCACCTATTTTGAAAGCTAAAAGTGGTCACGATCTCTATTGAAAACCATCGGCGTTGTAAAGGTTGAGCATTACAGCTGAATTCCTGGCTGCCTTCCAGCTGTTTTGTGAGGAACAGCTCTGTGTTAGCAGCGTGATTTCTTCCTCCTTCTCATGATAGCATGTTGCAGATGTGAAATTTCAGCCTAATGAAGGACTATGGGGGGGAAAGAGAAAGAAATCTACATGTTAAAGTGACAGTGCACTCTAGGACCTCAGATTACTGTTATTAATGAGGAAATGTTTAAGACCTTTTTAGTCGGGGTTTCTGTCTGAATCATATTCCATTTAAGAGAGATTTTCATTTCTTTCTACTAAAGAAAAGTTTCTGAGAACAAATAATTGAAGTTTACAATGTACCACCAAGGAACCTATTCAGAAGGCTTTTATTCTCTTTTTACAAACCCTCTGTGCTCAAAAGTCAGAAAATGTATGTGCTAAAAATGAGTAATGGACCATAATTGGCCGTCCTAATGGGTTCTGTGCTAACACCACCTCCAATCCACCCCCGAGCAAAATCTCATGTAAACAGTTTACCTCGGAGACACATAAACAAAATAAGCAAACAAAAAGCCTGCATAAGGTGGCACACTCCAGGAATATGAGGGGCCTTACACACTCATTTTTAAAGGTGGGGTGAAGTTTGCCTACAAAATGAATAATTCAAGCTAGTGCCATGGGGAAGTGGGTATTTAGCCATGCCATTAAAATAACCCCATGTACAAAAGCAAATGCAAGTACACTCTGTGTGTGTATACATGCGAAAAGCTTTATCAAATGTAAATTCCATTTTACAAACCTCAGAAAATTGGTAAGAAGGCCAATGAAACCAGATAATACATACACCTAAAATAAAATGTCTCCACTTACATCAAGCATTTGGGGGTTAGCTTTATTACATCTGACATCCATTCGGTGAATTATAGACACATTTGAAATATCAGCCACAACAGTGATAAAATGCACATTTAATATATCACTGAAAAATGGGGAACAGCAAAATCAATGTACGGTAATTAATGATTTCAATCTGTGGTTTTTTAAAGCTGTGGTTTTATAATGTGTTGGAAGATGCCCATAATGGCTGGGGCAACCCAGTTAGATGGGCAGCATATATTATTATTATTAGTATTAGTATTATTACCAACCAATCAACCTCTGTTTAATTTCCCATTGGTTTTGCCTAAATTTTATTTGGTTTAGTAATAAATAGATATTGGCTAATATACTAAGGCCAAAAAGAGTTCTCCAACCTTGCTATAACCCTTCAGTATAAGGTTGCACCCTAAAGCTCCTTTTGTTTTGTTCTTTTTAATGACCACATAATTAATACAATCAGCAATTTGAGCAGGATACCTCAGGGAATCAAGCACTATTTAGTTTAACACCAAAGTTCAACTCTTTTTCCTTGAATAAAAAACTTTGTCAGCATAAATGATAACATTTATTTCTGCTACAAATCTTCTAAAGTGACACAACTTTATAATTTCACACTGAAATTCCCCAAATTTTAGCACATGAATGTGCTGCACATTAAATCCCACGACCATGCTAAATTTCAATTCCAAGGATTCGGGTATTTTTTCTGCTATCTCATCCCCGAAAAAAGTCTGGTTAAAATGGGAAAACTTGCTCTTTTTTTGTAAACCAAAGTGTGCTTACTTAGCTCTGAGCATCAAGATTTTTCCCCTCTCTCACACACATCATGCAAATTTCCACTGCTGATTATTAATAGCTGAAGTTAAAGATATTGCTTTGTAGCCTGGCTGCTTTTGATGGTTATAAGGAGAGCAGCCATGGATCCTCTGCTGGTGGTTGTCTGTAATGGATGTAGTAAACAGAATGAGTTCAATTATATGAAGATGGAAGCTTATTGTGGTAATGACAGTAGTTACGGTACTTTGTATCCAGAAGTTTTTTTATTCTATCCCTGGAATCCCCAGTTTGGCTTCCCCACAACATTTAAAGGATTAATTATTATGAGCTGGAAAAGCCCTCTCTTTACCTGAAACTATTCAAAGGCACTTTCAGTCAAAGTAGACGCAACTGAACTTGAAGTGATCTTACCTGCTCCAAGGCAACTTGCTATGTTCCAGTCATTAGCACCATCTTACATTTGTCTTTATCCAGTTTCTAAGTACAATTATTTTGCATGGCCCACACAAAAAAAGAGTACTTTTTAAATTTTAAATTTATTAATTTTCACATTTAAACATGATCATCATATAAACCATAACAAACAAATACATTTATAATAAAAATAGAAAATGGAAAATAAAATATTTTCACACCATATTCAATCCATATTTTGGGATTACTCAAACCCCTCCATTTCCTCCCCTGGTTCTTTTATAGAATCTTATATTATACACGTCTATAATTTCTTTATCCTTAATTATTTTAAATTTTAAACCTTCTCCTTAATATTACAAGTGGTTTTTTTTAAAAAATCTGCTATTGTATTAACTTCTTTACAATGCTTTTGTAAATATGCAATGAACATTTTGCATTCTTTTTTATATTTGTTGTCTTTTTGATTTCTTAGTCTTCCAGTTAATTTAGCCATTTCACCATATTCCCTTAATTTAAGTTTCCAATCTTTGTTCTTCTTTACAGTGTTGAGCTATCAATATCCAGGTGGCTAAGAGTACATTATTTTAGACATATACCCCACTTTTAAAACCGCCCTGTTCATGTTTGCAAACACAATATACAAACATATGGGGATTTTTCTTGGTGTTAGGAGTAATCCTGGGAGTTTGATCCCCATAATTGCATTCTGATTCTCATCTTCCCACTCTTGCACATCTAGTGCCTTTTGTAATACTAATCAAATGGGATTTTTGCAATGGTACTTCAGGGACCAGTTGACCATAATGGAAGGAGGAGCCCCTCTCATTACATTGATTTACATGGGCTAATATAACCATCATTAATTTTTAGAGGCAAAGTGCAGAAATGATGCATGTTCCCCATGGTGAGGGATTTAATTGAATTATTGATCTTCATTTGCTTTAGATTTCCAACCTATTACTGAGATGTCTTCTGTTAACATTCTGCAGATCTTTTAATATGAGTCACTTTACAGTTAACATCAAATGGGGGGATTAAGCAATACAAAGATATTATTGGTCTAAATTCCACATTAAATCTTTGATCGGAATCCCTAGAGTTGTAGGTATAATAAACTACTCATCTTGATTGCACTTGATTTCTGCTTTGTTCCTGTTTGGGATGATTTGGCAATGGAGTGATATCATCTGGAAATAAACAGGTCAATCAATTACTGTAGCAGGGCACAGTATGGGTGCAATTGATGGCAGCCATCAACTCCACCATTATTTCCTCCACTTGAATATATGGAAGCTGCATTGTATTGAGTCAAGGCAATTGGTCTATCAATCCCAATTTTGTCTCCTTTGGTTGACAGCACTTGCCTAGGCAGCATCTATGGTCCTTAAGCTGATGGTACAGGGATTGAATTTAGAACACCCAACATATAAAGCACAGGTGGAGAACCTATGGTTCTCCAGATATTGTTGGACTCCAGTCCCCATCAATCCATGGTCAAAGATGGTAGGAACTGTAGTCCAACAACAGCTGGAGGTTCCCCATCCTTGATGCTAAGCACGTGCTCCACCACAGAGGTTCTTCCCCCTTATAAGAGCCAATGAGTGGCCAAAAACTTCCTTGTCCTTTTTACAGTTTTAACTCTCAGCACTTCTGACAGTAAAGCAGCATGTCCCACTAGTTGGTCACAGCTCCAAATTTTAGAACACCTTGACTGCATGAAACACCCACACATAGATTTTTGACATCTCATGTTCATTAACTTCATTGACTTCAACCCAATGTTCCTCAGCTAGACCTTGTCGGAAAGCTGAGGAACATTGGGTTGAAGTCAATGAAGTCCTACTCAGAGTAAACTCAATGGAATTAATGAGTATGCTTTAGTCATGTCCGTTAACTTCAATGGGCCTACCCTAAGTAGGACTGAATACTATGCATTGCTTTGATAACATTCATGGCATAGGAGAACCAATATCATATTGGGGAATCTGTGGTCCTCCACATGTTGTTGGACTACAGCTTGTACCATCCCTGCCTATTGGCCATGCTGACTGGTGCTGATGAGAGTCCAACAACATCCAGGGTCACAGCTCTCTCACCTCAGCTGGAAAGGAAAGCCAATAGGTGTCTGAAGATGCTGTATGGTTAACTATTTCAAGCTCAATATAAATTGGCTATTATTCTTGGTTTAAAATTGTGTTTGGACTTCCACTTCACATGGAAATGTAAAGAAAACAATGGTACATTTATAGTATGTGGTGGGTTTGTAAGGAAGTGAGGGCCTTTTGGGAAATGATATATAATGAACTTTAAAAAATGTTGAAATATACGTTTATTTAAAAAACCCCAGAAGGCTTCCTATTAGGTATTGTAGGTAGAGAAATACATAAGCAAGATAGAACATTGTTTTTATATGCAACAACTGCAGCGAGAATGTTATTAGCCCAAAAATGGAAGCTGGAAGAGCTACCAACGAAAGAAGAGTGGCAGATGAAATTACTGGACTATGCCGAATTGGTGAAATTGACAGGGAAAATTCAGAACCAACAGGTGCAGATATTCCTGAAAGACTGGAACAAATTTATGTTATATTTGAAAGACAACTGTAAACAATTGACATCACTAGTAGGGTTACAAGAAGCTTTGTAAGGTTAAAAGCATTGCTTATTATTAAGTGTAATTTAGAAAATAAGGATATAAGATTATGATCTAAAAGTAATAAAAACATAAGAAAATGCAGTATTAGAGAATAAGTTAGAAAACCATCAGCCAGGGAGGAGGGAAGTCTAAGGCTTATATAGCCAAGTGTTTATTATATTGTTTTATGAAAATGTAATTATGTTTGAATTTTTTTGTAAAAACTAATAAAAAATTATATATATCTCCATCCTGTTTGGAGAGATAAATTTGAGTACTTTATTATTTATTAAAGTATATACCATTGAATAGATATTAAGAGAACATCTCCTTTTGCATGCCTTCTTTAATCACTGCTCCAAAAGAGAACACAGTTCCACCTTTACCACTTCAACTGAATAAACCATGTTTCCCCCCTGAAGCAAATAAAGAAGAAAAAAGAAAACCCTCTAATTAACAAAAAGCTGCCTTTGTTTCCATATTACCCAGCAGATGAACAGATTCTTCTTGTCACTACAGAATATCAATTGGATTATTCAACTGAAGAAAACCCACAGCAAACAAAGAAATAAAAATATTTTTCCCCCTCCAAGGGCCTAAATACACATGTAACATTAATGGGTTACAAACATCATCTAGCTAATTATTTATTACTTTTTGAAAAGATGGTAATATAACAAAAAAAGAAAAGAAAAATAAATAGTTGGTGAAAAAAATGCCCAGAAGCACAAATATTGTCAACAGAGATAGGCTGGCAAAGTTCGCCTGCATGCAGTTTATTCCCAGGAACAAGCCAGCTAGGATTTGATTAGTATGACATTGGCCTAGTGGGAACCAGTGTTTCATTGTGCGTAAATATTGCACAAGTCTGAGAGATTGATAAGTGGGTTTTTAATGATTTCCAGGTTTTGACACCCTACTTTTTGGCCAAGATTGGGCCCCAAGGTGGCCTACAGCTAAAATCCATACAGAAGTACAATATAATTAAGGGTGCATTGGTGAGTGAGGAGCGATATCTCCTGGCCCACGATGGTATTTATTTTTAGTTGAAATTGGATGGCTCTGAGTTCAAGTTCTAGCATTTCGAGCTAACATTTTCTCTTTCTCCACACTGTTCATCATTTAATAAATGTCTATGATGCTTTCAAGGGACGCGGGTGGCGCTGTGGGTAAAACCTCAGTGTCTAGGACTTGCCGATTGTATGGTCGGCAGTTCAAATCCCAGCGGCGGGGTGAGCTCCCGTCTTTCAGTCCCAGCTCCTGCCCACCTAACAGTTCGAAAGCACCCCTAAGTGCAAGTAGATAAATAGGAACCGCTTTATGGCAGGAAGGTAAACGGCATTTCCGTGTGCTGCGCTGGTGCTGGCTCACCAGAGCAGCTTCGTCACGCTGGCCACGTGACCCAGAAGTGTCTTTGGACAGCGCTGGCTCCTGGCCTCTTAAGTGAGATGAGTGCACAACCCTAGAGTCGGACACGACTGGCCCGTACGGGCAGGGGTACCTTTACCTTTTATGATGCTTTCAAGGGACGCGGGTGGCGCTGTGGGTTAAACCACTGAGCCTTGGGCTTGCCAATCAGAGGGTCAGCAGTTCGAATCCCCGCGACGGGGTGAGCTCCCGTTGCTCGGTCCCTGCTCCTGCCAACCTAGCAGTTCGAAAGCACGTCAAAGTACAAGTAGATAAATAGGCAGAAAGGTAAACGGCGTTTCCGTGTGCTGCTCTGGTTCGCCAGAAGCGGCTTAGTCATGCTGGCCACATGACCCAAAAGCTGTATGCTGGCTCCCTCGGCCAATAAAGCGAGATGAGACCACAACCCCAGAGTCGGCCAGGACTGGACCTAATGGTCAGGGGTCCCTTTACCTTATGGTGCTTTCATGGTCTTTTCTCCTTAGACTGGTGTTTCCCAGACCTGGGTCTCCAGCTGTTGTTGGACTACAGCTCTCATCATCCCAAGCTAGCAGGACCAGTGGTCAGGAATGATGGGAGTTGTAGTCCAACAACAGCTGGAGACCCAAGTTTGAGAAACACTACTATAGATGGATGGCCTGCTCCCTCAAGTACTTCCATTTTGTTATGATCTGATGGGGACATCCTTTTCACTGTGCCACATCAATCAAGTGTTCCTTGTGTGATGGCACATGAGAGGACATTATCTTACTTTACTTTACTTTATCAAACCTTTATTAGGCATTATGGAAATAAAACCTTAAAAGAGAAAATAACATATAAAAGCCTTGAAATATATATAAAAAAGGCAGCAGTTTGCTAAGTACATATATATATATATATACATATAGAGTCAGTGGTATTCCTTGTTAACCTGCTCCTTGGAGGACTGCTGCCAAAAACTCGGCTACCCCCGCCGTTACCCTTTGGTCAACGTCGGATAGGTAGAATCCCACACATTCACCTTGCTGCGGTTCCAGACCACCCAAAAGAGGGGACAGCACGCGTTGACGGAGCGTACTGTACAGTGGGCAATGAAGGAGAATATGCTCTACAGTGTCCGGGACATTCATAGAGCATCTGCAGAGTCTCTTGTTTCTAGGAATGTTTTGATATCTTCCCCTGACAAATGCTGAGGGAAAAACATTCAAGCGGGCCAGCATAAAAGCCCTACGTTGGGCTGGGATTATTAGTTTAGTGACGTAATTGGCTCTGCTATCTAAGATATTTAATTCATAGAATATGGGGGAGCAAATTTTGTTTACAGCTGCCGTAATATTTTGTCTCTCGACATCCTTTAGTCTAGTTAGGATATTATGGGAAATATATTGCTCATTAGAATTGTACAGGGACTCCAGCTCGACGCCTAAAGATTCAATCTTTTTTTCGAGGTGCTGATACCATCTTGATTTATAGGAGTCTTTGAGCAAATCAGCGAGCAGACTTGATGGAGGGCAGCGGAAGTGGCAGCGTAACCAATACTTTATTGAGGTGGACCATGCCCAATATTCCATTGTGTGTATGCCTATTTCTGCACACATTGTTTCATATTTGATCATAGCTGGGAGTCCAAGAATACGTCTCAGAAAACTAGAGTGAATCTTTTTTAAATCATTGTTATATGCTTGGACCCATAGCGGGATTCCATAGAATATCTGGGATTGCACTTTTGTTTGAAATATCTGATTTGCCGCAGGAATAAATTGATTACCTTTCTGATAATGAAAACGGGCAACTGCTGATGAGATGCACTTTGCCTGTTTTATGGCATTTGTGCGATGGGTTGCCCACCCTAAATTGCTCTGGAATAAGATTCCCAGATACCTATAGATTTTCACTTGTTGGATTTCTTGCCCTCTTATTTTCCATTTCTCTAATTTCCAACCATTCGAGAAGACCAAAATTTTTGTCTTCTCATAGTTTATAGAGAGTTTGTTACATTCGCAATAGAGGATCAGTGAAGATATAAGACGTTTTAGACCCAAGCTCGTTAAGGATAGTAGGACAGCATCGTCTGCGTATAGTAAGAGAGGAACTGGTTTCTGATTAAGTTTAGGGGCATGTGATTCTATTTTTTGAAGGTAATCTGGCAAGTCTGATAAAAATAAATTAAATAGAAAGGGGGCAAGAATGCACCCTTGTTTTACCCCTTTCGAGATTGGGATGTCTGATGAAAGGTGACCTTTGATGTTAAGTTTGACTTGACAGGTATTGGAAGAGTGTAGATTTTGGATTAGGATCAATAGGCGCTGATCAATTTTTAATTCTGCGAGTTTCCTCCACAACTTTGGGCGGTCAATTGAGTCGAATGCACCACGAAAATCTACAAAAGCAGCGTATATCTTAGATTGCCTTTGGGATCTGTATTTTTCAACCAGATGCATAAGAATAAGACAGTGGTCTAGTGTAGAGCAACCTTTGGAGAAACCTATTTGTTCTTTCCCTGGTAAATTTAGATTTTTCATCCAGGTAAGGAGTTTAGATAAGAGGTGCTTAGCGTAGATTTTCCCTATCACTGATAGAAGGCTTATCGGTCTATAATTCCTTGGTTCTTTTGGGTCGCCATTTTTAAAGATTGGAATAATTATTGATCTTAGCCATATCTCGGGTATGATCCCATATTTATCTATAAGCGTAAACAGTTGGGCTAAGGGTTCTGCCCACCAATCTATATAGGTCTTAAATAATTCTATTGGTAGACCGTCTGGCCCAGGACATTATCAGTAATCGCTCTCTGATTGTGGATGACCCTCCCCTCTCAGGTTCAACAGGTGCCGCTCTGGAGGGCTTTTGGCACCAGTTAAAATTGCATCTTTGCACCCATGTCCTTTGTTAACTTTTTCTTGCTAGAGACAGGCATGGCTGCCCTGCAAATCCATGCATTTTGATGCTCTTTGTGTTTTATTTTTTTTAAAAAAAAAATATATAACATGTTTTAATATATTGTGTTTATTGTATTATATTCCACTCTGTAATATTATTCTCTTAATGAAAAGCAGTTTAGAAATCTTTGAAATAAAGAACATAATGGACTACCTCAGAAGATGGTGGACCTTCACTGGAGGTTTTTAAGCGGAGGTTGGATGGGCATCTGTCAGTGATTCCTTAGCTGTGATTCCTGCATTGCAGGGGTTTGTCTGGATGACTCTTGGTGTCCCTTTTGACTATAATTTGATGATTCCATAAATGAATAAAATAAACTCCAACCCCTTTGGCACAGTCTGAGTTCATGTTGTTTCACTTTTCTGTACCTTATTCAGCTCAGCTGTAATTTCTTTTGGATATGAGGCAATTTCTTTAGAACGCCACTCTTAACATAGCCCAGGGGTGGGGACCCTGAGGTCCTCTGGCACTTTCTGTCTGGCCCTCAGGACTCTCCCTAGGCAGCAACCTATTCCCAAGACACAGACCTTGCTATGGAAACTGCTTTTTCAGCTGACAGGGCAGCTGAAAGTCTCCCCGGTGCGCAGGCATCTCACAATCATAACAGTTTTCTCTCAGCAATCAAAAACAAACCCACACACATTTAATGATCATTGATTGCTGTGTTCTTTCCTTTGCAAAGAAAGTCCTTCTCCTGTTATGAAATCTAATGAACTGAATTCAAATTGCTCGGCACCAGCCTGTTAGAACCATAAGGAGGTATTTCTGCCACAGTGCAGAGGTGTAACAAAAACCAAACACAGAGACAAATGTATGTGTCTACATACACACAAAACTTTTTGATCTGATATGTCAATGGAAAAAGAGGCAGTGAATTCAATTCCTGTAAGGACCCCTAGCCCCCAAATTATTTATTTATTTATTAAAGATGGGGAAGAGGGCTTTTCTTTTCTACAACCTCACAGGATAGGAACTCAGCCCCTCCTTCTTGCTTCCACCTGCAAGAGAGAAAGAATGGGAACATCCAAACCAGAATTCCAAGTAGTCTCAGAGGCGACTGTTTCCTCTTGCTCTCTTCCTTTGTGGGAAGACAGAATCAAGTGTTTGAACCCAGTTCCCCAACAAGATGGATTAAAAAAAAATCAATAAAATAAACAAAAAGCCAGAGAAAGCAAGTGTGCATTCAGTTCCATAGGCCAAACTAACTCATGACCTCAAATACCTGCTCTCATATAGAAAGCAGGTTTGGTTTAAAAATGCAAAGAGGCTGATGATTCACAGGCTCAGGCAACCAGACATAGAGAGGGAATTCAACCACTCTTGCAATCCTGAGGAATATTGCTATCCTGAAGGCGGCATCTGCACTCTGCCTGCCTGTCCCTCTGTGGTATTCCAAATGAGAGATTTGCTCCCACAGTTTCAGAGGAGGAGTTTTCCTCAGGAAAGGGTTAAAGCTCTCTGTCCCTCTGCTGGTTTTGATCAAAAACCAAAAACACCACAGGCAGGTTAGATTCAAAAGACACATGTTGTGATGTCATGACTAGTTTGGCCCTATGAGATGAAGCATAACCACCCCTTGCTTTTAGCAGAGGAGTGATCCTTTTTAAGCAAAGAGAGTCCCTTGTCTTCCAAATGTGATGATTTGGGCATTTGCATCTGATAATATTATTGTGTGCTTGCTGTTGCTCAATCCCTTCACAAAGTGTCTTCACATCCACTTTTGAAGAATGTAATAATGTACTGTAAGTTGCCGGTGGGGAGAATGCCAGCTTCCAGAATACTCAAAAGCCATTTCACTTAAAAAATAAATAAATGTCCTATTCATGCAACCTTATACAGCCTGTACCATTTAAATGTTTGAAGCTGTTAAGAGTTTATTGCAGGTGGACTCCAAAGAGCTCTAATTTCAGCCCAGGATTAGCTGAAAGTGATGAAAGAAACAACAATTCTCTAGATTGCCAATTCTAATGTTAATAACCCAGATGTTGCTGGTAGCTGCCAGCTGGGAACACAATGGCCTAAAGCTCTGCATATGGAAACTAATGATGATGAGTGAATCATTTGACCACAACTAGCATTCTTGGCTTATGTTATCATTATCGCTTGTAGCCTCATTCCTTTAGCCAGTGTCACAGGGAGCACTAGGATATAGAATGCCGGATTTATGGCTGCTTTCTTTCATGTAAATGTAGCTCTCTGCAAATCACCATCTCTATCTTATTCTATTCACCATTTTAGACACATATAAAAATCCCATCATGTCAAGTTCAGTGCTGCATGATAGCTCAAAGAAGGCTTTCAGGAAATCTATAATAAATGTTTGTTGATTTTTCAAGACATAACTGTTTCCTTGAAAAAACCTAGAGATTGCAAGAGAGAGGGGGAGGGAAGGAAGGAGAGAGAGAAAACCCGTCCCTTATGATACAGAATAAATTCTGGAACATTTTAAAATAAATGGCTCATGCAGGAAAATGCAGCTTTGCTTTGCATTGATTAATGCAAGAAGAGACACGTCACAAAATGAACAGAAGAACAGAAGGAGAGCCATGCTGGATGAGACAAAAGGCCCATCTAATACTATATCCTGTACCAGTGCTGTGCCCCAAAATAAAAAAGTAGTTTGTTAAGGGTACTGTGAGTTGCTAGGAGACCCTTATTCCACTCAGAGAACTACAATTCCCAGAGTTCCCTGGGAAGAGATGGGTTGTTGTACCGCACTGGGAATCATTGTGGTCTGAAGCTAGTAGAGGTCTCCTAACAACTCTCAACACTCTGAACAAACCAGAGTTCCCAGGATTCTTAGGGGGAAACCAAGACAGTTTAATGCATTATGATACTGCTTTAAATGTAGTGTAGATGGGGCCAGAGTTAAATGCATCTTGTTTCGTGAAAAAGAGAAAGACTGTCTGAAGCCTGAAGCTGTTTTCAGTATTCAATGAGAGCTTCTGTCATAATGCCAGAGCAATATCGCAGAACTGTGGCATGGAAATTCAAATTAAGCCACACATTCAAATGTGCTCCAAGAAGGATTAAGAATAAATTGCAAAGTTGTGTATGTCATTCTCTCCATCAAGAGAGTATTCAGGAAATGGGCTAGACATTTCTAACAAGTTTGCATGCTGCTTAGGCACTCCTTCCCTCCTCCCCCTCTATAAACAATAAGTAATTTACAAAGATCTCCAGTTTCAGACTCTCGATATGAAAGAGTAAAGGAGAAAACGACTACGAACCTTAATGCTTAATTTTATACCTTTCCCGTCAGCTTGTTTCGCAACCTTAAGACTGCTCTGCCTGACTTTGATATAAATAAAGAAAGGTGACTCTGGAATGAATAATGGTTGTCTGTCTAGTCTATTTCATTTTGGTCTGTTTCAGACTTGTCAATTTCTTTCAGCATCGCTAGCTCCCCAGAGAAATGGTTTGTGTAGTAAAACAGAGCACTCCACAAAGGTTCCTCTTCCATGCACTACTGATTTTCCATCAAATATTCCTTTTCATAATCTTAAGGAATCATATTCAAAAAAAGATTTTTTTAAAAAAACACCCCCCCCCAAGTAGAACATTTTAAAACGTTAAGTGGGAAGTTTCCTTTGGAGAAGATAAAAAACAACAACACCCAACACAGCTACTTGCACTTCTACAGCAATTTTCTTGATATTTAGTCTCTGTTATCATTCTCTTATGAATATGTTGCCTGCTCTAAGAATTATCTTCAGATTTTAACATTTTAAACATGAAGTGAATTCATGTTTTCCTATTGGGAGTGGATAAACTTATGTATAGGCAACAAACAGACATAAAGGAGAACTTCATTCAGTTCACATTTTTAAATGATCTTATGTAATTTGCCAGTACTGGACTGATATGTAGATTGCAATTCAGCTACCCATTGGATTATGCCCTTTCCAAATTTTGCAAGGCAAATCTTACATGGGTTAAATACACACACAAATGAAGGGAAGAATGCATACAAAATGTATGCATTCAAAATGCATTCTGTATGTTTGTGAAACACGGACCACTTATAAACGCCATCTCCAACTCCTTGAAAGATTCCATCAATGGTGTCTCCGAAAATTTTTACACATCACTCGGAAAGACAGGCGAACTAATATGAGTGTACTGGAAGAAGCAAATATTACCACTATGGAAGCAATGATTCTTCAACATCAACTTCGTTGGCCTGGTCATGTTGTGCGGATGCCTGATTATCATCTTCCAAAGCAAAAACTCTATTCCAAACTTAAAAATGGAAAGCATAATGCTGGTGGTCAACAAAAGAGGTTTAAAGACTGTCTCAAGGCAAATCTTTAAAAAAGTAGTATAAACACCGACAACTGGGAAACATTGGCCTGCGAGCACTCCGGTTGGAGAACAGCCTTTACCAAAGGTGTCATGGGCTTTGAAGACACTCAAACTCAGGATGCAAGGGAGAAACGTGTTAAGAGGAAGGCATGCTTGACAAATCCACACCATGATCAACTCCCACCCAGAAACCTATGTCCCCATTGTGGAAGGATGTGTATATCCAGAATTGGCCTCCACAGTCACTTACGGACTCATTGTTAAAACTGTGTTTATGGAAGGCAATCTTACTCAGCTATGAGTGATTGCCAAAGAAGCAGCAGCAGCATACAAAATGTATACAATTCAAATAGGAAGTTTTAACATTTTTCTTTATAACCTGCAAACATTGGGACAGAATGGACATGCAAAAATAACATGTAGTTTGTCCTTAGACTGCCTTAGGGTGTCACTGGATCTCTCTTGGAGTTGTGTGTTGGGAGGTCAGATCAGATTAGCACCTTCATGGCGGGAAAATTGGAATTTTTAATCTTTTTCTGCATTCTTTTTTAAAAAAACATTCCAGAGTTCCTTGGGAAGAGGAGTTGATGTATCCTAAAAGTTGATTGTGCCATGCAATTCCATTTTAGCATCACAGTGCACTACCAAATTTAGCGTTCAGTGGATGAACCTGCCTTGCTGTAGTGAGATTTTCATTTCAAAAAGCCCTAAAACGCAGCTCATTTGTCATTATACAAAAAGCTTTTGGTTAATTCTTACACCTTTCTATCATCTGTATAATCACCCCAAATTGCCTGTTTATTATAAATACGTTTAATCACATAATTAGAATGCAATTATTACACAGTTTTATCTGATTTGCAATCACATAATTGCTGTTTGTGATGTCAAAAAAAAGATATTTATGCAACGAACACTAATATCATGAGAAGGATGTACCACAAGTGACAACTATGGGAGAGCTGACAAGAAACATAAAAATGACACGAAAGGCAAAACAATGTGAGTTACGATTCTTTCCAAAATTATGCAGTTCTAATGAAACAATGAAAGCATTGATGCATAACAGAAGGGAGAAAATATCTGAAAAACAACATCTCAAAGTAACGGCACTCACAGTGCCTAGGATGTGTGCAAAACAGCCAAATTGGTTGGGGCTGGGGCACTGGTGGGAGCTAGAGTAAGAGCTAGCTAGGATAAGGTCCACACTTTAAAGCTCTGTGTCTGAGCACGTTTTTCCTTCCAGAACTTTCCCTGCAACCCCCCTCCCCCCACTCTGTAAAGCTGAAGCGAAACAAACAGAAAGTTGGGTTTTCTGCAGATTACCATTTGCTTCAATTCAGCTTTAAAGAGCAGGTTTTCACGGGGAAAGCTCCGGACCAAAAAAGCCAAGTGAAACAACAACAAAATAGAAACAAAATGGCACTCAAACACAGAGCTTTAAAGTGTGCACCATGCCTGGAAAGCATGGAGTAAAGGTAAGTGTGGACTAAAGTGCTTGAAACAGATTCTCTGTGTGGGAAAAATACCATGCATATATTGGCTATAAGGTGCTTGTGAAAATTCATTGTTGGTTGGATCCAGACTGTTAGCTGAAATCAATGGAACTTCATGACTAACTTGTCAGAGGGAACTAAGTGCAACTAACCTAAGTCCGTATGCTTCCCATAATCTTTAATCAACTTCCTGTGAACCAGTCAGCAGATTTCCACTTTGAGCTGTATAATTCTGCTAGCAATCGTTTGCCTAGTTTTGTGTCTCTGTCTTTCATAGCTGGATTGTGTAAGATTTTCCTCTGCTTCCTAATTGTATTTTATTTATTATTGTACCATGTTGCCCATTCCCCTGACAGGTCCTGAGGCAACATTCATCCCCTGACCTGAAGCAAAATATTTGACACACAGACTTCTCAATCAAAGTGTGGTCCTTATCCATTACTCTACATGTTCTGTCAGTAATTCTACTCAGATCTTTCTTGTAGGATCTGGCTGGCCACTGGGAGAAGAGGATGCCAGACAAGATGGGTCATTCCCTTGATCCAGTAAGGATCTTTTTACATCCTTGTATTTTTCCTTTAATTCTGATTTAAGAACCACAGCTTTCTTCCCTCCATTTGGCTACTCTGAATTCTTTCACTTCCAGTCTATCCAAAAGCACCCCCGCTTGTATGAAGTCTGGCTCCAGAGCTATTCACAGTTTGTAGCTCTTTGCTGCCAATTTCAAATGAAGCTTCACATTTCACAAGGAGAGAAAGAGCTGACCTTTAACTCAGGTGTGTGAAGCTCAGCCCAAGGAATTTTTAGAGAACTCCCCTCACCTTTAGGCCTCCATGTGATCCTTTTGACTCTGCAGAATGAATAACTGACACTCTGCTACATGCAGCCACTGTACCAGTTTGACAGCATTACTGTACCTCTTAACCTGATTTCTGAGAACCAGGAAAGAAAATATTTTTGCCTAATAGGACCTTTGAACAACATTATAATAACTAATAATAATAATTTCATTATTTATACCCCACCCACCTGGCTGGGAAGACAGGAGTGCCTGGCGTGCTCTGGTCCAAGGGGTCACGAAGAGTCGGACAAGACTAAACGACTAAACAACAACAACACCTCGCTGGGTTTCCCTGACATATTAATACATAATTTTAAGCCATGGAGTAGATTTGACCACGAAGGTAGGGTGGTTGTGAGTGGCCATTGAATTTGGCTTTTGTTGTTGTTGTTTAGTCGTTTAGTCGTGTCCAACTCTTTGTGACCCCCTGGACCAGAGCACGCCAGGCACCTCTGTCTTCCACTGCCTCCCGCAGTTTGGTCAAACTCATGCTGGTAGCTTCGAGAACACTGTCCAACCATCTCATCCTCCATTGTCCCCTTCTCCTTGTGCCCTCCATCTTTCCCAACATCAGGGTCTTTTCCAGGGAGTCTTCTCTTCTCACAAGGTGGCCAATGTATTGGGGCCTCAGCTTCATGATCTGTCCTTCCAGTGAGCACTCAGGGCTGATTTCCTTAAGAATGGATAGGTTTGTTCTTCTTGCAGTCCATGGGATTCTCAAGTGTCTCCTCCAGCGCCATAATTGAAAAGCATCAATTCTTCGGCGACCAGCCTTCTTTATGGTCCAGCTCTCACTTCCATACATCACTACTGTGAAAACCATAGCTTTTACTATACGGACCTTTGTTGGCAAGGTGATGTCTCTACACATACTATGCAATAAAAACTGGTTATCTTCTCAGTGAAAGGGAAAGGACTGTTGCTCAGTGGCAGAGCATCCACACAGGTTCCAAAGTTCAATTCCTTGCATCTCAAGGTGGGGCCAAAGAAGGCCCCTGCCTAAAAAACTTGGAAAGTGTAGCCAGTACTAAGCTAGATGGACCAATGATCTGACTTGGTTTACCAAGGCAACTTCCTGTGTTCCTAAGGCTTGTATCCTTGTTAGCTCACAATGCTTCCATAATGACCTTTTCTCCTGTTCAATGCCGTCATTTTTAAGACAAATTGTATCCGTAGGTTGACGATCTCTTCTGCTCTATTTCAAAATGCTGTTCAAGTCTTACTGTTTGTGTAAGTGTGCCCTTTTTTGTGAGTTCGGCAGGCTGAGGCTAAGTCTGGAAATGCTTGAAACGGTGACAGTTGGTGAATTTTAAGAATAGGGATTGCTAATTTGTATTCCTTTTCTATCCAGACCTCCTGGACTTAAAAACAAAGAAACAAAAAGGTCTGTAGAAATCATAACTAATAAAGTAGGAAGGCAACACAAAGCCAGGCTATAACATGTAAGCCACTGGAATTCCTCTCTGTGCACTGAGAACATGGAATCCAAGAGAGCTCACAATCCAAGCAGAAAGAAATGCCAGCTCCCAGCATTTCCCTTATGATAAAGGGGAATGGCTTTCTCAATGAACACAGAACCCTCACATCAGCTCCACTGCTCAGCTGCCTGGGGAAGATTGAAGGGAGAGGCAGGCTTTACTCTCCCCATAATGTCAACTCCACTCCTCAGCTGTTGGCAAAGAAGGAGCTGCTCCATCTGGTTTCCTTCACCTTTGCTGGGAGAAGTGGCTTCTGGGAAGGGGCACTGGCTTGGGCCTCAGTGAGCCAGATAGGATTGTATTCAAGGCTAGATCTGGCCTGTAGGACAGAGGTTCCCCACAACTTACTTAATAAGTTGTGAATTGAAGTTGAAATGCTCAAAGCACAATATTCACATAGTCCTTACACATCCCCTTAAAAGGACTACAGATTTGTGTACGGAAGCAAGTTTACACACATGCCCCTTTTATGAATTGCCCTATCCTCGTGCTGTCAGGGTGCTCCTGTGGTACAAACAGTCCTGAGCTCCCAGTGAGTGTCTTTCTCTGGCAAAGTCTTGGAGTAGACGGAAGGATTTTACATTCCCAAGGTTGGACCCCTCCCCTCCTTGACCCCGCTCCATCCTTGAAGTGTAGAATTGACCTACCCTGTCTCAGCTTGTGGCACAGGGGAAGTATACTTCAGCAGAAACACTTACTGGCAGCGGCGGAGGAAGCCTCTTGGGCACTTGGGGTGAACCACCCATAGGGGTGGGGCATGGTGCCCATAGGGACGGAACAGGGCGCTTGGCATCCTGTGCTGTCCCTATGGGCGCCGGCCCTTGTGCTGTGCCATCCCGTCCCTAGGGACGAGATGCGGCTGTGGCACCCATAGGGGGGCGCATGGGGGGCACAGCGCCCATACAGGACAGGGCACGGCACCCATAGGGATGAGGTGCACAGCGGGGCCTCAGCCATCCTACAGCTGGGGGGGAGGCAGCGGGCGGACAGCACGGAGCCTGCAGGTGCTGAGAAATGTGGCTTGCGCACGCTGCAGGCCCCACAGTGACGAGTTTCACCCACCATTTTGTCACCCCTGTCAGGGTGGCACCTGGGGCAGACCACACACCCCTTTGTATGCCCCTGCTTACTGGTTAGTCCTAAACAGGTCAGGTAAAATAAGACAAAGCAGGGGCCAAAGGTAAAGGACCCCTGGACAGTTAAGTCCAGTCAAAGGTGACTATGGGGTGCAGCCCTCATCTCACTTCAGGCCGAGGGAGCTGGCGTTTGTCCACATGGAAACGCCATTCCTTCCCGTCGCAGCAGTACCTATTTATCTACTTGCACTGGTGTGTCTTCAAACTGCTATGTTGGCAGAAGCTGGGACAGAACGACAGGAGCTTACTCCATCGTGCAGATTTGAACTGCCAACCTTCCAATCAGCAAGCCCAAGAGGTTCAGTGGTTTTAGACCACAGCGCCAGTACACTACCAGAGGTGCTGGCTGCAGTACTGTCCCACAAAGGGGTCTGTTATCTCAGCAAACTGCAGAAGCCTTCTGAAGTCATAAGATGAAGGTTTAAAGGGCTTAGAGCCTAGTACTCCTGCTTTCTGACAAGTTCCTCCAGGTTCATTGATTATGTTAGATGGAACAACATAGGAGTGTAGTTGTCTAATGTAGAGGAGGTCAGTTCCTTAGGAGGTTCAGACTCTGATATTATGGGTTCTGGAAAGGGTTACTGAATCAGTGGCCCCTAATTCAACAGGCTCTGGCACAGACTTCGACAACATGGGATGAGAGTTGGTTTTCAGCACTTCTCTTTGGCCTGATGGATCTGGCTGGCTCCTCCTCATGCAAGTCATAGTCCAAGACTTGACTGATGCTGTGGGTTGGGATCTTGACCTTAATATGTGTGTTAAGCTGGATGTGTCCCCCTATTTGCATTGTGGTGTTCCAGCAAGGGGCACTAGCAATTTTATTTTATTACTTATTTAGAAGTGTTATAACATGGTTAATATTTTAAAAATCTTTAAGTGATTTTATTGCACAGTGCCATTTGTGTATGACTAAATCCAGCCTAGTGCCTCCGTGTAGAGATGATCTACTTTGTTCAGCCAATGGTGACCTCAAATACGTGCAGGGCTGGGGAACCTGTTCCCCTCCAAATGCTGCTGAACTGCACATTTCATCACCCTGAAACATTGACCATGCCTGCTGGGACTGATGGGAGTTCTAGTTCAGCAATTTCCAGAGAGTTGAAGGTTTCCCATACTTGACATAGGCACTCAGCAGCTTAGCTTTTAGAATAAAAATGGAAACAGACCACACTTTGTTGTTTACTTTTCAAAGGACTCCAGTGGACTCCCCTTGTGCTTGGTTCTGACTCCAAGGGAACAAGTACAATGGAGCTTGCCTATTAGCCAACACTGATTGTTTTTTGTTTTTGTTTTACATATGATTACAATTCTGGATAAGACAGCATGAGTGTTTTACCTGGGTATTTCCCTGCAGGCCACATCTTAGTGTAAGTGCTCCTCAATTGCAGTGCAAATTCATTAGTTATTCATTCAGCAGCCATAATGAATTCATTTGGTAGCGATGCAACTGTCATGTTGACTCGTGTGAGGGTGCCACTGTAACTCAGCCTTGGTTAAACATTAATTAATCAATGGATGCAGACCGGAGCTAGAATTTGCACAAAGTAAACCTGCATGGCACTTCTGATCCCATCATGTTCAAAATGCTGCTTTCTAAATATTGATCTGGCAAACAGATACAGAGGAAGAGGCGGAGGTGGAGAGAAAACCCTTTATTGTTAAATATAAATGTGACAATTAACCTCCCATATCCTTTCTATCTCAGGCACAGAGGGTTAATTGAAAAAACTCTTAGCCAAGCTTACCTGGCTTCTTTTCTTTCTGCACTTCTTTTTTTAGAACATTTGTAACTTAATTAAATTTGTGGGTGAGCACTCAGGCAGATTCAGAAAGGAATTTAATAGGCCAGCTTCACCTAGGTAGTTAGATATTTTAGCAGCCTTTGTTGTGCTCATCAGTTAAGTGGGCCGGGTTCCTTCTAAATATATTGTGGGACAAGCATCTTCGTTTCTGTGCATTGCAGATTTTATCTATTGTTAATGCCTTGTTATATTTTGCTGTGCAGGTCTTTTTGAAGACATTCGAGTGCCAAAATGAGACTGATAATAAAAACAATAAAAGGTTGTAAATAGAAAAAGAAAATTAATTGTTTGGATAGCTGAAATATGGGGTATAACAATTTAGAAGGCTCTTCTTTGTGAAGATGGGGATGCTTCCTGGACAATGTGATGGGATCTTTCTAGCTTGTTAAGTATCTATCGTCACCTTGATTACAAGATCAGTGTTTCCAGAGCTTCACCAATGCCAGACATGATAATAGTCCTAAATGACAACCAATCACAGTCTGTTACCATCCACAATTTAAGTTACTGCGAAGTTTTAGCTCTGTGCTGCGAGCGCAACAATCTGTTAGCATACATCTCCACTTTGCAGGGATTATGGATTTTCTCACCAATTGAAAAGTCCCTCTCGTCAGTCCCTCTGCCACAGTCCCGCTCAAAAGACATTCAAGCCATGTTGTCTGTAAGGGGAGTGCTGTTACCATACCTACCATACCTACAATGTAAGTGAATTGCCCCTATCCCTTTTGAGGTGGACGTCTCTCCACACTTCCTCATGGAGGGAGAGGATGAGTGAGGTTTGCTATGGCCTGGTGTCACTTCAGCTGATAAAAATGGGGTTGGGCCAGGGCGGAGTGATGGCAAAGTCTGAGGTGTGTAAATATACTGGTGAAGCAAAGCTGGCGCTCCTGTCAGTGTGTCTCCACAACTCAGCCCTTGCCACTGCTCTATCCCAGCCCCATCAAGGTGAGTTGCAATGATGTCAGTGTATGGAGGGTAGCTCCATGGTTCTGTCCCCACACACCAGCCACCATTGCCAGTCTTTAAGCTGGTTCTACAGTATCCTTTTTTAAAACAACAACAACCGGTAAACCTCTAAGGCTCCTTAGCACTCTTTGTTATATAGCAGGGATGTCCAACAGGTTGATCGCGATCTAGTAGCTGATCCCCAGGAGGTTTTGTTAGATCACAGTCAACCTCTGGCTCCTCCATCTGGCGCTGGCCCCTCACCCCGCCCTCTAGATTGTTAGAACAGAAGAAGGAGCTCTCACTGCGAGGTTGACTATTCTATTTCAAAAGCGATCTCTTTGTGAGCTACTTTTTCATTTATTTATTTCCCCTGACCCCCCCAAAACGGGATTTCCCTCTGTAAAAAAGCTCAACCTGAACCCCCCCCCCAAAAAGGGGTAGATCACTGCCAGTTTTTAATTGTGTGAGTAGATCACAGTCTCTTGGAAGTTGGCTGTCCCTGTTATATAGAATCAAGGAGAAAGCCAAATGTAAACAGCTAGGAGCCTCATGCCTGGCATTGTTCAGGAAAATTAAGAAACGCAAAAAATCAGTGCAGTTTTGAAATCAATGGTTTTGAAAGGTTCAGTCCGCCACCTTGATTCAAAATGGCATCCAATGGAATCCAAACATGTATGAAAACCTGCTTCATGGTGTCAGAAACCATCATGCAAAATTTGGTTACAATATCTTAAAAGTTATCCAAATGCAAAGCAAACAGACAGCTTTCCAAAATATATAGCAGAAGTCAACTACTATAGAAAAGGAAATACATTGGTTAATGAACTTCTCAAAGAAGTAACTTTACTAGTCAGCCATTTTTTCTTCATTTTTTTATTATAAATATACATCTTAAAGGTAAAGGTAAAGATGCGCTCATCTCACTCTAGAGGCCGGGAGCCAGCGCTGTCCGGAGACACTTCCGGGTCACGTGGCCAGCGTGACGAAGCTGCTCTGGCGAACCGGCACCAGAGCAGCACACGGAAACGCTGTTTACCTTCCCGCTGTAAAGCGGTACCTATTTATCTACTTGCACTTAAGGGTGCTTTCGAACTGCTAGGTGGGCAGGAGCTGGGACCGAAAGACGGGAGCTCACCCCGCCGCGTGGATTCGAACTGCCAACCATATGATCGGCAAGTCCTAGGTGCTGAGATTTTACCCACAGTGCCACCCGCGTCAATATACATCTTACAAGGCTTTAAAAAGGAAGTAATGTTGGAACCCTTGTCCTCCAGAGGGATAGATACAGATTAATGAGCTCCAGAAAAAGACTTGAATATGCATTTTGAACATAAAGTGCTTAACATGATGAGGCATGAGGGTGAGAAGAAATGCCACTTAGCTCCTAGTTCATGGGATTGTGTTTGCTTTCACAGTTATAAGCATGCATGAATGATCTACAGGAACAAAAAGCCATATTAATTTTATTTTATTTTAAAAAGAGCCTGTTCGTGGATTTATTTTTAGTAAACCATTTCATATAACAGTTCTCGAGTTTCATGCACTATCAATATAACATATCATGCCTGGTTTCATCAGCACATTATAAAATGTCATCCACCAAATATGATAACCTCAGCAAATTATGAAGGCCGCAATTCACTAAACCTCTTGACTAAGGCTTTAGGGAATGTTACTCTTTTAAAAGGTCTGTGGATGGAAATGGTATAAACTGCAAAACACAAAATACCCTGCTTTCCAAATACTTTAATAAAATATTTTGGTACCCCATATTCATATGCCTCAAACCACATTTATGTCTTTACAAAAGAGATTGCTTTATTCTGTTTAAAATTGTCCTTGGATGTTTGTATATGTTACGGTCCTTTTCATATAGATGGATAGGTACATCTATACTGAACCAATAACTACATATTGTCAATTGCCCACTAAAGCACAACAGGCCTGTGAATTCACAATCCAGACCCCTGATGCTTGAGCACAATGGTGTATCTTATTGCAACTTTTCTCTAACCCTCCTTTCAGGTGTAAAATTTGTACGACTCCCCCCTGCACACACCCCTTTAAAACCTGTAGTACTCCAGATAGCAAGTATTTTTCTACAATAAAAGGGTAGGTCTTTCAACCTTGCTTCCGTTGTGGCTTTTCGTTTGTTTTTAATTTGTGATTTTTCTTCAAATGGCATTGCACTCAATTAGACCCCAATTAAATTGAGTAGAGGAAATGAATCGTTGCACCTCCAAGGTATTGTAAGGCCTAAATAAGCAAAAGCATGGCAAAAAACTATACCCTTATTATTTAACAATAACATAGCTGTTCTGTGTTGATTCAACATCTAAGGCAAGGAAGATGCAGAACATCTATTATTGTATCTAGGCTCTTTATTCACAAAAAGAAAAACCCCACCCCACCCTCCCACTATATATAAATGTCTGGTGACTTTGTTTCAGTGTATCTGAAGAACAAAAGCTTATACCCAGAACAAACTTAGTTGGTCTTTAAGTTGCTACTGGACAATTTTTTTATTTACAAAAAGAGCAGTGAATTGTGTGGCAGCTTCCATGGCAGGAAGAAGAGAAACAATTTTAGCAGATCCCTCCAGTCTGAAGCACCAACTTCTAGGGGGCACAGATACTTGTAAAGGAAAGGAGACATTGGCAATAAAATCCCCCCCCTCCAGAATGAGCATCCATTGAGCAGAGTTTCTTTCACTGGAACTTTAAATTTAAAAAGACAGTAGTCATGAAAACCACCATGGTGTTTAGCATGATGGAATGTAGTCTTCAAATGGCATTTTTAGAAACTATCTGAGATAGGCAGGCAGGCACACACACTTCCTTCTCTGACTGATCACTTTGCTTCCTGGTTCAGGTAGGTAGCCGTGGAGGTCTGATGCAGTCATAATAATGATGATGATGATGATGGTGGTGGTGGTGGTGTCCAGTAGCACCTTAGAGACCAACTAATTTTGTTCTGGGTATAAGCTATTTCCGTCTTTACTTCCTGGTCATTCTGCTCCATAGTTTGGTTAATCCAAACTACCTGGATTGTAGAATGATCAACCCCCATTTATTCCAAAGTGTCTGAACTAGCTTATATTCAAGTACTTTAGCTTAACTGGCTTGTGGATGAGACAAGTGATGTTTCCCTGCAAATCCCAGAAGCAGATAGACCCTACAGAAAAAGCCATTAACAAGGATTTTGGATCAGTCTGGCAAGGAACAGGTCGGTGATAAAGCCAAAAGTGCCTGACTTGCCAACCTAGTCTGTAATCCCAAACAATGCCTTCTCTAGAGGGCCTTGTTACTATAGTAGGTCACTGATCTGTTAAAATTTGGCTTTTCCTTTGTTGCATGAAACTATTCCGATGCTCTAATTAACTTCTGAGCAATTATACGGTGTGTTCCACGTTCTTGCGACATGTAGCGTGGTATGGTACAAGCTTTCCTAAATAGGTCCCCCCATTCTGGTTTGTCTTTGGATCAATTATCATAACTTTGGGGATAGTGGTAAAGTCAAAAGATCCCTATTGCTTTTTCTTTTCATTACTAAATTGCACAAAATGTGCCTTATAGTTGCATTGGGACATGAAAAATAAACCCGAGTATGAATCGGTCTGCATACATACTCCCCTTTCCTTTGGCTCCAGTGTGCTCTCACTCCTGGTGTTCAAAGCCAGATACACACGATGCTAGCCACAGCTCAGGCCTTTGTCCTTTATGAAGACCCTCCATGTGTCCCTATTTTCCACAGACAGTCCCGGTTTTATGGAAGCTGTCCCAGTTTCTGATTTGATCCCAGAATGTCCCTTTATTCATTACACACCTTTAGGAACCAGGCAAAAACGTTCCTTTTTAACCAGGCCTCTGGCTGATCTGATTGACATCCCACAGCCTTTTAAAATGTGGCTCTTTTGGGAAGGGGGTGTTACTGGGTTGTTATTTTTCTTCTGATTATATATACTGTGTTTTTTATGTTGATCATTTCTGTGAACCACCCTGAGACCTCTGGGTAGAAGGCAGCCCTGGATAGGGAAGTTTTTTTAAATGTTTAATATTTTCTTATTTTTTATATATGTTGGAAGTCACCCAGAGTAGCTGTGGCAAATTATCATGATTATTATGGAATAGGACGTCCCTATTTTCATCAGAGAAATGTTGGAGGGTATGTTTTATGCCTGACATGTACACGGTGAATTCCAGGCAGCGGGACTGTGGTGAACATATTAGGTTCACAAACCATATTAGGTTCATAAGCCAAGAGGGAATACCATAATTTGCTTCAAATCCTTTCCTATGGAGTCAGACTGTGGCTGTAAACACGCCCTGGAGACTGGAGAGGTGCGTCCCTAGACCAAATGTCTACAGAACACCACCTATCCCTTACTTCTGGAATTTGGCTAATCAGGTTGCATATTTTCTATTTGTTATATTGAATCAGTGTTACATTTACTACCAGTTCATTGATTCTCAAATCTTTATGAGTGTGGAGGCAACAAGCCTTCCATGCCTTTCTATGTTTTCTTTTTTCTGTTTCTGCCTTGAAATAAGACCAAAACACTTGAGCCCAGAAAAGGGGAGTATGTAAAAGCTTAAGGTAAAGTTTACTGAGGTAGCTTGGTGTGAAAACCTAGTAAATGTATTGAATTTAATTAATACAATATTTAATGAAGAGATTTGCCATTATAAAATGGGAATGGGCTTAGCCTCTCTCTCCTTTTTTTGTAAATTGGGGCTTTAAAAAAATCACCCCATGAGATACAATTGAATGCAGATGATTATAATAAGTATAGGAGCATGTATTTCAATAATTAAAGCCATGATTTCAGCAAGTGCTTCTTTGCCTGCTGTGAGAGATTAGAAATGTTAGATGTTTACAGAGTCACTGAAGCAGTTTCTTCTGTAGCGATGGCTGTTATAACTATTCAGGGAAAAAATAAGATAATAATACCTGATGAAGTTATTACTCATTTTATTTATTTGTTTCCTTAAATGGCAGCCACTTAAGAAGCTTGACTGTATATGAAATCAATAATAAGTAGGAAATGGCTGTGTATCCTTGAAAAAGCCTGCCAGAAGCCTCATAAGTTTCCGTTCTATGAACCTGAAAACGAGAAGTTTGAATCCTTATGGAATGTATTGGATAGCTTTCATTCTGTTATGATTAGGGCAGAGATTAATATTTATCGTTCACCAATGGTTTTCCAAAGAGGCAAGATTGGAAGCATCCAAGCATCTATAAGCTATTCTAGAGCATACATTGCTATCACACGATGTAGTGGTGGACACCAAATTGGAAGGCTTCGGCGCTGTGGTCTAAACCACTGAGCCTAGGGCTTGCCGATCAGAAGGTCAAATCCCCACGATGGGAGGGAGGGAAAGGAGCTGCCTCCTTTGAAACCTAGGAAATTTAAGGGACATCATCAATAAGGGACAGCAGCGGGACACAGCGCTGGGATAAAGGGCTTTGCGGCCAAATAAGGGACGGTTGACGGCTATGCTTGCTGATCAGAAGGTTGGCGGTTTGAATCCCTGCAACGGGGTGAGCTCCTGTTGCTCGGTCCCTGCTCCTGCCAACCTAGCAGTTTGAAAGCACGTCAAAGTGCAAGTAGATAAATAGGTACCACTCCGGTGGGAAGGTAAACGGTACTTCCATGCGCTGCTCTGGTTCGCCAGAAGCAGCTTAATCATGCTGGCCACATGACCCGGATGCTGTACGCCGGCTCCCTCGGCCAATAAAGCGAGATGAGCACCGCAACTCCAGAATCGTCCACGACTGGACCTAATGGTCAGGGGCCCTTTACCTTTACCTTTAAATGAAGCTTAGATAATAGGATTCATGGAGGCAGCCAGTGTGGTGAAGTGGCTCATGTTGGACTTGGACTAGGGAGACCAGGGTTCAAATTCTCATTCAACTATGAAGCTCTTTGGGTGACCTTGAGCCAGTCACTCTCTTTCTCAGCCTCTCTAACCTCACAGGGTGAAATGGGAGGGTAAAATGATGAGGGGTACAACCATGTGTGCCACCTTGAGGTCCTTGGAGGATAAGCTGGATGTCTATGTATTGAATAAATAAGGCTATCAGCAGCTACTAATCTTGATGGTTATATCACCCCCCACCCCAACAGACTTTAGCATTAGAGTGATGCGCCTCTGAGTACCAATTGCTGAGGATCACAGCCAGGAGAGTGCTATAGCACTCAGGTCCTTGCTTGTAGGCTTTCTGTGGGCATCTGACTACCCACTATGAGAACAAAATGCTGGACTAGACAGACCTTTTCTCTGGTCTAGCAGGGCTTAGGCTGGATCTAGACACATCAAAGAAACGTTTCAGTTAAATGCATTGTGAACTTTGTATGAGAAATCTGGTTGGCAAAAACAGGACTCCACATCTGGTGCCACCGTGTTATAATGTATATACAATGCATATAATGCGCTTTTTCTTTGTCAATGTAGCTGAATCCTTAGAGGATGTTTTTTTAAAAAAATAATATTTTATTAAGTTTTAAGAATAACAACAGACAGAAAAGAGAAAAAGCACAAGAAAAACATAAAAGCACAAAATACAAAGTTACAAAATACAAAAAGTACAAACATTTAACATAAGTAAAAAGCAAAAGAGCAAAAAGCACAAAGAAAAAACAAGGGGAAAAAAAACAAAAATCCCTCTTTTTAATTTCTCATCTTTGATTCACTTATTTTCCTGACTTCCTCACGTCTCCCTTTTTTGTATCCCTTTTAAGAGTTTGTTCAGCAAATTCATATCCAATTAATTTATCTGTTATCAATCCAATCTTATTTTTTACCTTGTTACTAGAACCCCTTCAGTTCATTTCAATGTCATCAACATTCAAAAATTTTGCAATGTTTCTGTAAATAAATTTTAAATTTCCTCCAATCTTCTTCCACCAACTCTTCTCCCTGGTCTCGGATTCTGCCAGTCATTTCCGCCATTTCCATATAGTCCATTACTTGCATCTGCCATTCTTCCAAAGTGGGTAGGTCTTGTGTCTTCCTGAATCCTTAGAGGATTAGCCACAACCCACTCACATTAATGGGGAGAGAATGAGATACTTACCTTTAGATTTGTATAGTTGAAAGGTGCTACAAAGTTTACCCAGTCCAATCCCTGTAATGCATGAATCTTCTGGCCAAATGGGGCTCAAACCCATGACTGAGATTAAGTTTCCCATGCTCTGCCAACTGAGCTATCCACAGTCTTTACTTAAAAGCAGCATGGAAAGCACGCGTTTCCTTTCATCAATGGGAATGTTGATATGTATATAACATATAAGTCGTACATTGTTATTATTTGCAATTTTTTTTCTTCAGTAGTATTTTCTCTTTATGATAAGTAACACACTTTAACAATTCCTGCTATCACAGATCCATCCATCTGTCTAGGCCTTGCCATCACTACTGATAACTGAAATGTTACCCATGACCACCTTAGTTTGTTTCTCTCCTACTTTTTTTAAAAATTGACTTCTTCCACCTATTTGGGGAATATTGCTTTGTGTCTATAGCTCAACCACCTGTTCTTGCTCTCTGTCCCCTTCCTGTGCTCACTATATTCTTGTTGTGCGGACAGAGCTAAGGTGAGAAGTTCTGGTTCCCAATGAGTCCCATTACACGTTCATCCCAAGTCCGCAGGATCTTCAGTTAGCACACACTGATTAAAATATTTTGGGTTGAAGAAAAGGAGAACAGAAGGATCATTCCAAAGGGTCATTAGGCCACCCTCCTCTTTTCACAGTGGCAATGCAGATATTTATGAGAAGCTTGCAAGCAGGAGATGAGTGCAAAACCACTCTCCTCACTCACGTTCCCTAGCAACTGGCATTTGGAGGAATATCACCTCTGATACTGGAGGTAGTACGCAGCCACCATGGCTATTAGCAGTTGGTTGATTCCTCCTCCCTGAATTTGTCTAGCCCCTTTAAAACCCATTCAAATTGGGGAAGAGAGAGAAAAATGTCAATATGCGTCCCATCACCAGAGAAGGGAAAGCCCTGGAATATATATATATATATGTATGTTTGTGGTTTTTTAATACAGTGGTGCCCTGCAAGACGAACGCCTCGCAAGACGAAAAACCCGCTAGAAGAAAGGAGTCTTCCGCTGTCCCGGGGTGATCTTAAAATGCTGGCGGGCGGCAGCGAAGGCTTCGCTGCCGCCCGCCAGCATTCTAAAAAACCCCGGGACAGCGGCGGCAGTCCGGGGCAATCTTAAAATGCTGGCGGGCGGCAGCGCTGCCGCCCGCCAGCATTTTAAAAAACCTCGGGACAGCGGAGAAGTCCTCTGCTGTCCCGGGTTTTTTTAAAAATGCTGGGGGTGGGAAGAAAAGCCCTTGTCCGCCCCCCAGCCTTCAGAAGAGGTCGGGGGACAGACTGTCCCCGGACCTGGTCTGAAGGCGGTTTCCATAGGAACGCATTGATTGATTTTCAATGCATTCCTATGGGAAACCGTGCTTCGCAAGACGAAAAACTCGCAAGACGAAAGAACTTGCGGAACGAATTAATTTCGTCTTGCGAGGCACCACTGTATATGTTTTTTAATTTGAAGGTAGGAGGAGTTTATTGTGCATACAATAAATATGTTTTCGCAGCAGGATGGGATGTTGAGGAGAAAGACAGTGTAGAAACAGTGTTTAAGGAGATTAATTTCTGGACTAGAAACACCTGGGCAGTGGGCCACCCAATGAGTTTTTGATCAATTAGGCACATAGATGGAACCTTTTCAGCACACATTGACTGTCAGATTATGCTGCTTAATTGTAGTTGTGGGATTTGTAAGTGCAATTAATTAGTATAGGTTTACTGTTTCATTTCTGAATACTGGTTTCTTGCTTTCCATACAAATTTATCAGAACAAGCCAAAACATGCATCTGTTGATACACATTCTTAATTCGAATAATCACATAAATATGGGCATATTGTTTTTAAAAAGTGGGGGAAAGAAAATGAACGTATGAAAGGGGGAATATCTTTGTCTTATTGCTCCAAAGCAACATTTTTGGGGCCTAGAGACTCAGGTCTTTGTGCTCCTCCCACACTCCGCAGAGGCTAATTTTGACACAGGAGTCACCCACCTGTCAATCATCTGACAAGACAGTCCTGCCCACCTGTCAAAGTTGACCCATGGGGGTAGAGGAGAACATGTTAGCTTTGCCAGCATGTTCCCTGCAGGATGTGCACGGGCAAAGCAGCGCCCAGCAGGACTGAACCCCTCCATCAGTTGATGTCAGCTGAATGACATGTGGTCATGGTTGGGAGAAACAGCATTTGGGGCTAGATTGGACCCCCGGCATGCCAAGATTAGCCCATGGGCCAGAAGTTCACCACTCCTGCTTTAATCTGTAGACTCTGCAGCACCATGATGGTACAATACCAGTGGGGCCCTTCAGATGGACATCCGTTTCCATTGTCCTGGCTTGGAATGATGCAAGGCTGGAGTTCAACAACTTCTATTGAATCATGGGTTCTCCATTCCTGGTGGACTTATATTGCTATTTTTGCCTTCTTCCATTAATACCCTGCCTATCTTCCTTCATGGAACCCATGGGAGTAAACTTATAGTTTCTATATAGTCACTCATCCAGACACTGACCAGGCAAAGGCCTGCTTAACCTCAGCTACATGGCAGCCTCAGCTGCCTTTGGAGCACTCCCTACCCTATACCCTTCTAATACTACCAGTAGTAGTAATATTTCCTGACTACATGTTAATTTCAGTTACGTTTTTGGCAACTGTTGCTGATGAAGTGGTTGTCTAGTATAAATTATTGGCCTTAGATGAGAGGTCATGGGAGGAGCAGGGGGCAACACTGTACAAATATATGGTTACTGATTGGCTAGTCCAGGCATAGGCAAACTCAGTCCTCCAGATGTTTTGGGACTACAGTTCCCATCATCCCTGACCACTGGTCCTGTTAGCTAAGGATCATGGGAGTTGTAGTCCCAAAACATCTGGAGGGCCGAGTTTGCCTATGCCTGGGCTAGTCCTACCACCCTGAGCTCCAGCTGCTAGCATCCATGAGGGTGCAACCATGCAATACATAGTGCTGTATCAGCAAGCCCCTACCACCATCTTTTGCCTGCCTCTGGTAAGGAAAGGGACTCCTAAGCCCAGTTAATTAATTGTCTTGCATCAATGACCTTGTAAGCGTGTATTCCCATTTAATAGATGGGGATGAAAGACTGGAACAGCAATTGCATCTTAGATAGTATGCTATAATTCACTGACCCACCTCAGAACACACACCTTTTTAAAAAAATAAAAAAATCATCCCAAAGGGCCAAGAACAGTCTTTAAAACTAGCAGCCTGATAGGTAGAAATCTATAGGTGAAGTTTTTATTGGCATGGAGCTAAACATATTGCTGATGATACAAAAGTTGGCACAGTGAATGAGAAGTGATGATAGCAATTGTCAAATAACGAAAGGGCTGTTAACTAGAAGATGGAGCAAGCTTGTTTTCTGCTGTCCCAGAGTGTAGGACCTGAACCAGTGGATTTAAATTACAATAAATGAGATTTTGGCTAACTAATTAGGAAGAACTTTCTGGCACTAAGAGCTGTTTGACAGGGAACAGACCAACTAGGAAGGTGGTGGGTTCTCCTTTATAGGAGGTTTTTAAACAGAGGTTGGATGGCCATTTGTCAGGGATTCTTCAGCTGTGATTTCTGCAATGCATAGGGTTGGACTAGATGAACTTTTGGCTCCTTTCTGACTCTACAGTTCTGTGATGACGTAATTCTGTGATTAGGCTGTGGAGGCTAACACTGTATTTTTAATTTTTTAATATATTTTAAATCCTACAATGGCTACTAATTGCATAGACCAGTATTCATCTCTCCAAACTCAGAGCTGGAACCAAATCTGCCCATGCAGTTTTACCCAAACCTCTGGAAAAAAAGTGGATATGTTGACAGGTGCTGCTTCAACAAAGCAAAAACAACTCAGCTTGAGATTCAGCAAAGCAGGTGATTCCTGCTGAGTTATAAATTGAAAAACCAAATTGTTCTGACCTGCTTAACTTAACAAAGAAAACAAGGAAAAGTGAATATTACATCATAGCAGTTTCTACTTGGTTTACCAAGATGGAACCCTTAACTTATGCCCTCTCCTTGTACTCGTTTCTAGAGTCTTCAGTGTTTGCTGTCAGTTTCTGTATTTGGAATGACCCACAGAGGTCTCTTCTCCTAATGAGCAGAGAGCAAATTTAGCCTATATAGTGACTTAAATTAAACCACAAATGACTGATGAAAAAGCCCAGTCTAGGTTTAGTTCCGTGTCTCACCCCAAAGCCACTGGGAATACAGAGCAGGGTGTTGTAAAGCAGGTTTTTGTCTCATCTCAGGGAAGACAAACTGGGCATTTGACTTAATCATCAGCTACTACTTGTTACAACAGAAGCAAGGAGAAAAGGTGAAAGAGAAACTAAACTCCCAAGTCAGGAAGCTGCCACAACCCAGTGCTGCCCTGCTTCAGGTATTAAAGGCTGTTGTTTACTTATTCCAATACAGGGATGTGGTGAAAACTCATAGCATGATGACTCAAATATATACCGTATCTTACTTCCAATTGTTAGGGCAAGGAAGTGGATCAGTAGAATAAGGTTACTGTTATTTAAACCTGTGGAAAACCCAGCCTCATATAGCCAACATGCTTAAGTCTAATTAATGCATGAAGGGGTTAATGCCATAGAGTAAACTGTCCTGCCAGGCTTAGGTAGGCCACTCCCCCACCTTGAGAGGAAGGTACTCAAGGCCTTTGTTCACCTGCAGTCTACCCAAGAGGCTCAACGTGTTATTAGCTACAACTCCCATTTTCCCTGACTATATTGAGTAGGGCTGATAGAAGCTTGGAGTTAAATAATATCTGAAGGCCCACATCTCTGCCCTAGTTAGTGGGTGTAAAATGATAGCCATAGGATTTGAGGAATACAATCTATGATGTTTCAGTCATATGACTGGAGGTTAATACTTGAATATGCAACATTTCTAAACAGCCAGCATGAAAATAGCCTTTGTGAAGCTTCTACTTGAAAACCTCCTTAAAATACTACAATGCATTTAATTTATTTATAGAAACAAATTATTTATCATTCATAGTGCCATAAATAGTAACTACTATATCTGAGGACAAGAATGCTACCGTTAGTCATTTCCCCACATTTTCCACTCAGCGATAGTAATGCTTTGTGAAGTAGAGTAGATTCATATATCATGTCTGACTAATCTATTGTTGGGAAAAGTTACAATAGCAAAAATTAAATGCCATTTCAATCCAGCACCACAGCTATCACCAACCTATCCAATGTTTCCAAAGCTGAGCAATATTTCTTCTTCCAAGGATGTCAGAATGATATTGCAGTCATCAAATCAATTGATTTATTGCATTAGCCAAAGGCCATAACATTTGATGATAAGAAAATATAAAAACAGTTAAGCTTCAGATACAGCAATGAATGTACCCATTAACTACAGCTCATTCTCCTTAATAAAATTAAGTCTGATGCTTGCAGCTACAAGTGCAATAGAAGAAACTTTCTCAGTAATACTTATATTTTCAATGGAATAGAGTATCTGAGCTATTTAAAATGTCAGGACATACATCAGACTTGTATTATGTGTGATGTAAAGGTCATCAGTTTCTCTGTTTGCAAGCAACAATTGGAGTGGGTTGTTGTTTTTTTCAATTCTCTATGTAGTAGAATATTGTTACAGTGGCAGAGAGTATCTTAGAAAATGCTCTTCTTAGAAATGTTGACTTAGGTGTTACTGAATGAAACTATGTTTGTATTAGTGGATTGGGGAATCAATGCGCTAAGAATGGGAGGGGTGGGAGCCAAGCCTGTTGCTTTCTTCAGTAATAGAAACATTATACTAAGCAATATTGAAAACTGGATACAGAGTTTCACCAAAACCCTTCACCTTCTTTTCAAGCAGCAAATTTGAGTATTTGCAAAATATTTGCCGAATATTCTTCCTTCAACAGTACATAGGGATCTTGGAATGGGGAGGGGAGAGATATCCTCCTCACCTCCTCATACTGTTGTTCAGCTTGCTTGCATGCTTAACTCATCTTGAAGTTTTGTTGAAGGCACCAAAATGCTTTCGTCAGTTGCAGCCTCTTCCTTATGCCTGGAGAGTTGAAGGCGCTTTGGTAGCTGTCCCCACTTTTTTTACTCCTGGCTAGTTTCCTCAAACTACTGCTTCTCCTCATACAGGTGCATAACTCCCCTCTCTGTTTAAGCATTTTCCATAATGCTGTGCCACACGGATGCTTTATCAGCTGAAGCTAAGAGGACCAGATCAACTACAATGAATCACACCCATGTTGGGCCAATAAATTCTCGCACTTTCTGGAACACCTTCCCCAATGTGTATGTTGGGAGAGCACAATAGGACAATCAGCCCTAAGCAGAGAAGGACTTCTTTGATCAGTGTGATGTGACATATTTATTGGGACTGAAGCACAGTCAGAGCATTTCTGTTGACAGTGGTCTTAGTTGCCATGCAAATTAGATACTGAAAGGCTAGGCAGGAAAAGAGGAACCTAATTAGGACAATCAGTCCATGTATCCAGGAAGTACATATATATCTGATTGACAGGATGGAATGGCTTAAAGGAAATTTTATGTAATGGATGTTAAAGTCTTGAGGGTACTACACTGCTGACAAGTCCTGTCTAGTACTTTAACCTTTTTGCAATTAAACAAAGGTGCCCGCAATCAATTTTGTATATGTTAACTTTGCTCAAAGGCAGTCTCTGTTAACTTCAATAATAGTCTATAATATCCTATATCTACTACTTCTAGCGGAATCTGGTTTTTAAACAAAGGCATTGTAGCAGTCACCGTTTCCATGCTTCAGGATTATGTTTAGAGATGGGGGGAGAATTTGCTGAATTGGGATACTAAAGTGGACTCATCTGAATACTATGTGGACCAGTACCAAATCCTGCTTGGGAATTATGACCCCCTTGTTTATTTTACAAGGTAGTGCTGCTTGGAGGAATATGAAAGTGGGAAGAGGTTGCTGAAAATGGGGCTTCAAATGAATGCTGGAAGTGATGAGCTTCTGAGCTTTTCAAGGCATCCTGACATGCAAAAGGAATTCCACACAGTGTTACAGGGACACTATGTGTGGAAAAGATGGCAGCAACCATGGATCTAATGGTGGGTCAGATTATTACCTCTCTCATCCCTTGTGGGTCATATTTAACAGGGGAGTGGAGGTTTCTAGTTTGCTTTGTGTAAATAGGTGGGTTGAGAGAAAGTACTCTAGAAGTCATCTTATTACTCCATCCAGTCCAGTAAGTCACTGTCCAATCTGTGCCCCCCCCATGAGACTTTCAAAATGATCAAGTGGAGGAAATTAGGCTCAGAAGACATGTGAGAAACTAAAAGATAAAGTGCGAGACTGGCTACATTACTATCAAATAAAAGAGGCCTTTAACCTTGATAAAAAAATAGGCTTCCAGGTGGAAAAGTCGAAATTAGAAACAGAATTGTTAGAACCTAAAACTAAGATACTTTCGAGAATGTACAACTTGCTGCTAAAATGGAACACTCAGGATGAAACAGTTAAATCAGCTATGATTAAATGGGCACAGGACATCGGTCATAACACTGTTTGCTGACTGGGAAAAGTTGTGGACCACCGATATGAAGTTTACGGCATGTAATGCCTTAAGAGAAAACATTATGAAAATGATCTATAGGTGGTACTTGACCCCAGTCAAGCTTGCAAAATTTTATCACCTGCCTGATAATAAATGTTGGAAATGTAAAGAAACTGAGGGAACATTCTTTCACCTTTGGTGGACTTGCCCAAAGGTTAAGGCTTTCTGGGAAATGATATACAATGAACTAAAAAAGGTATTTAAGTATACCTTCCCTAAGAAACCAGAGGCCTTTCTTTTGGGCATTGTCGGCCAACTGGTGTTAAAGAAAGATAGAACATTCTTTATGTACGCAACAACTGCAGCAAGAATACTCATCGCAAAGTATTGGAAGACACAAGACTTGCCCACCTTGGAAGAATGGCAGATGCAAGTGATCGACTACATGGAATTGGCAGAAATGACTGGCAGAATCCGAGAACGGGGAGAAGAATCGGTGGAAGAGGACTGGAGGAAGTTTAAAGAATACCTTCAAAAACATTGTAAAATGTTTGAATGTTAAAATGATGTCAGATTTAAAGATAACATGGCATTAGTGATTTGGTAAAAAGAAATATGTAAAAATGATTTGGGGAAAAAGGGGTAAAACCAGAGTATTATAATGTAGGGATTAAACAAATGATATAAGGGATTATGTGATAAAGAATATGTAATAAATGGCTTAATAGGAAAGGAAAAGAAACCAAAGGCATAATAGGTTGAAATGTACAATAGGATACAAGATTGGAAAGAGGGGAGGAAACTGCTGAGATTGATTGTGTAAAGGGGAACACAGAAAAGGGAGATGTGAGGAAGTCAGGAAAGAGGGTTATAAAGATAGTAAGTAAGTAAGTAATAATTTTTTCTTTGTTTTTTGCTGTTAATGTTGTGTTATTTTTTTACTGTCCTTTTCTCTGTTTTTTCGTTTTTTCTTCTTCTTTTTTTGATTGCGATATTTGTTTTATTATGTTTTATTATGAGAAACTTCAATAAATATCTTTTTTTTAAAAAAAGACATGTGGTCCCTCAGCCTACTTTCGCCTATTCCCCCTGCCCCAATCCTTTTGGAGGTGGAAAGAGTCCTGTGGATCTGCTAAGATTATGGTTTGAAAGAATGGAGATCAGATGGATGCCTCCTCTGAGCCAAAATGTTCTTCCCATTTCCTGCCACTACAGATGTGGATTAGCAAACATGTATTTTCTCCTGCTGCTAGGCATATTCCTGGGTAACATGGAGGAAATGCCTTATCAGATTCACACCTGTAAATCTTTTTAGGCACAATTCAGGAAGTATCCACCATGGCTCATAGACCCTCTTCTATTTTTGTCATAGATAGGAAGATAAGACCTTTCCTGCCATGACCAACCTCCATAATCCATTCCACACACAGATACTAGGATTTGCAAAAGTAAATAGGCTGAACATAGTGCATTGCACAACACTGAACACTAAGACTTTGCTTGCTCTTAGAATTTTAAGGCTTCAGGAGGGGCAATTTCACTGCTGTGCCTCTTTGTCTTTTAATCCTGTTGAATCTTCATCTAGAACCTCCTATGGCACCATCCTTGAATAATGCATCATCAGCCTGCTTCACTAATGATTTACTAGGCATATAAATCACTGGAAAGACTACTCAAGCTGATGATGTATTTGAGTAATGCATCATCTGAATGAGGAGCTGAAGCGATAGATCATGCTGAAGATGGCGCTGTGCAGAAAAAGAAGCCAGGACCACAAACCCTTGCTTTAAAATGTGCTGTACTCACTTCAGCAGCAAAACTGGAATGATATATACACACAAAATGCACTTAGTTAAGAATTCTCCCCACATACCAAGACTTTACCACTGGAATCCCCAGTGTAAAGTTATCTTGCAAACAAAAACACAAAGACAAAATGCATGCCATTGAATACTAGGATGCACACACACAGAGAGAGAGGCGCACACATTTCCCCATGGCATTTATGTTTCTTTTGTTGTGATAACATAGAAAATGGAAGAATATTCAATTCGCAAAATCAGGTATTTGAAAGAGTAAGGTCTTGAAGCTATGATCGGCCTCACTAGCACAGCATCATTATTCAGATCACTCTGCCACCATTATGAACTGGCTCAATACCCTGATCACAGCAACCTGAGTCACAGCTGCTGGTGGTCTGGTGCCTTGTCACCATGACAAGATGGATTGCAATGCTGCCACATAGGAAAAATCATTCAGTGATATACAATCTTAGCATCAGGTGCTGACAGGTATGTGGCCTGAATGGAGTGGGTCTGTTCTGGACTGGATCCCATTCCCTACTCTTGATCTACTTCCATGTTCAAAACTGAAATTGGCCAGCCAGAACTTGTTTTGGTTCTCCACTAAGAGCAAACATTCTCTGAGAATAAATGTTGCCATCATGGCTGTGCATCTATCAAAATCAAATTAATTAAGATGGCACCCTACTTTTCTTCCATGTAGCTCAGTGTGGTGTACACAAGGTTCCCATGCATTGATATGTGCCGTTATACCATGCCCTGAAACTAATTTTTTATGACATCTCTATAGGTAAAGAAATCGGTTACTAACAAAGAAGGTGCTAAGTGTACATGTGGTTAGCTGTAGAATTCTATGTAAAATGTTCTCATTTCCTATGTGTATTCTGTTTGTACCGTAACCTATAGAGGAGGTAGTAGGTTTGATATGCTATATGTCAAGATAATCAATAGGGTTTTTTTGTGGGTAACAGGAACATTCCCCCCCTTTCATGTTACCATTCCCTTACAAAAAACAAAAACAACCAAGTAAACCCTGAGTATTGGTAATATGATTGTTGTGTTATAGGCTTGACATTTGTATTTTCCATAATATGAAAACATCAATAAGCAGAAAGTTTAAAGGAGCTGAATTGTAGCAAATGGATCAAAGGTTGATCCAATAGTTTTGAGAAAGGTGCCCTTCTTAGGAATTGTACAATTTCAACCCAAAAGGCTAATGCTTAATTGGAAAATTCATTTTTACCCAAAGAATTGAGTTGTTCGTCTTTTAGTTCATCACTCAATATTTCTCCCCGAATGCAACAGTTTTATGATTTTCCAGAGGATATTTCATCTAATTTCCATTTGGATTACCTGGTTCTCTGAACTTGAATTTGAAGTTTAAAAGGAACAATTTGATTTTAATAACATTTGTGTGCAGTGCTCCATTGAGTTTGGATTTTTTTGGACCTAGAAATACTTTTCCATAAGGTGATTTTTAAGCAAATCCCTGTGTGTAAAAGTAAGATAAACACACATCACTGAGTTTGTTATTGCAATTAAATTATTGGATTTCCTCCCCCCACCCTCATATGAATATAATTTGAGCATTTGAAAGCGTGAAGAGGCTGTTTTCTCTTATTGGTCATAGACACTTTTCTAACACTCCAAGACTTGGAAATAAATCTCTCTGTATTCTTAGATCTCAGAGAATATTAAAATGTCATGCATTATACACAGCAAATCCAGGAAAGCAAAAGTTCTTCAAAGGCAATGCCAGATGAAACTTTTACAGCATTAGATCCTGTATGTGTGGATAAATACAAATTTGATTTCACTTCTCTTATAGATAGAAAGTTCACAGTGCAACTCTATACGTGTCTACTCATCTCTCTCCCTATATTCTTTGTCTTTATCCTCAGTTCCTTTACTGATTTTTTTATTTGCTTCATGAGAGTTCATGTTTATTATCTGATGCTTAGATCCCTATTTTTGAGTCTGAAAATACACATCATATACTTGGAGAAAAAGAAAGTTGAAAACCGTACCTGGGCATAAATCCCACTGAATCCATTTGGACTTACTTCAGAGTAGACATTCATAGGATTTCACTGTAAGATAGAATCTCTTCACTTTAGTATCCATTCTGAACTAACTTACAGGGTTATTGTGAAAAGGATGCTGCTCCCACTCTAGAGGTGGTGGCGGATAAGACCAAAGGCCTCGCTAGACCCAGTATAGATGCTTCTTGGAAATCAGAAAAGCATGATATGAGGGCTATAGGCTTCTCCTGCAGTTGCTTCTTCACAAGTGACATCCCGAGTCATGCGTCCTCAAAAACTGGAGGTAGCTTACAGCCACGGTCATCAGCAGCCATTGATAAACCTAGACCTGATCCTTCATGGATGTGTCAACCCTCCCCTCAAACCATCTAAACCAGAAGCCATCACCATATCTTGTGGGAGCAAATACCATAGTTCAACTGTGTACCATGTAAAGAAGTCCTTCCTTTTGTCTTGTCCCAAATTTCCCACCTTTCTGCGCTTCCCAGGTCATAGTATTGAGAGATAACAAAAGGGGCTACAGCTCAATGGTGCTTTGTATGCAAAAAGTCCCAAATTCAGTCTTTGGCATTTCTGGGGAGGGTTGAGTAAAGACTGCCATCTGTAAACCCTGGAGAGTTACTACTAGACATTACACTGAAAACATGGGCAGGTGATCTGACTCGGTATAAGGCAACTTTCTATGTTCCCAAAGAGAAATACATATCTCCATTCATCTTCAATTTCATAAATCTGTATCATGTCTGCTCTTAACTTGCACCCCCCCACCCTAAATTAAATATCCCTCTTTGAATAAAATATATGTTGTCTTAGCATATGTTCCAGCTGGATGACGCCCAGCTGGATGATGCCAAAGACTCATCTAGTTCACTGTCCTGTTTTCACGGGGTGCCTATGGGAAGCAGGACCTAAGTGCTACAGTACTCTCCCCACTTGATATTTTCAGAGGCATACTGCCTCCAGCAGTGGAGGTGGAACATGGCCATGACCCAAGATGGGCCACCACTCTTGGGGGAGCAGATACAATAGCTTAACTATGCACTGAGTGCAGAAGTGCTTTCTTTTCTCTGTCTTGAATCTTCCAAACATTCACAGCTTCATCAAATGCCCCTGAATTCCAGCATTATGAGAGAGGAAGACCTATCCGCTTTCTCCATGAATACTTTTATAGACCTCTATCATACTCCGCCCCCCCCCCAGTTAACTAATTATAGCAAAACATTTTAATTTAGAAAAAAAGGTTAACAGCAATTAGTTGAACTGTCTTCCAGAAATGTGTGTTTTGAGAAATTAAGCGACAATTCCATTCTCGGGTACCCGTGAAAATCACTTTTGTGCCATCAGGGCTTCAGATGGTTGGCACAGGGTTTGAAAATGTTGAAAATACTCGCAGTTGCTTCTCTGGAGGTCTACAGACCTTGTTATGCATTTGAAAGATATTGGAAACAGATTTGTTTATTTTATTTCTGTAATTCAGATGCCGTGGGCCAGATATCCTCAGCTCAAATGCACTCCCCAATTCACACATTAACAAATGTTTGCCCAATAAGCAAGGTGGATAAAATTGGCAATCTTGTTCAAGCTCCATGAGCTCCAGATCTCTCTCAGCATTCGGATTTCACCAGTTTTTCAAGCTTAATGTAAACCTAAATTAGACTGGAAATATGCTTCAGTTCAACATGCTTGATTTGCATGCCTCTCTGTTTATTCATACCTTGTTTGGTGCTGTCATGATTCAGCAGGCAGCCTTTTCAATAGCCGAGGTATTTTGCATCCCATCATATTGTTCGGTGAAACACTCTGGACCTTTTTGTGTTTGAATGGCACTCATGGGAGCCTAAGTGCCAAACAGCAGAGGATATTCTTTTCCTGGTAGCATCTGGCTTCTTGGCTGGCTCCCCAGATACTACTGGCAGCTGTGCATTTGCCTTCAAAACTGTCATGTACTTAAGTTCCCCAAAGGCTGTTAGCATCTATTCTGTGCCCTTGTATGTGTGATCAGTTGGAGTCATCCTTGATTTTAAGCACATGTAGCAACCGTCTTGAGCGAGCGCACAGAATGAAATATGAATTTGATGGCACAATGTGACACGAAGGGAGGAAGGGAACCCAACCTGTAGATCCATACCAGAAACAACATTTCAATTATCAAAATGGAACTGAAGCATAAAATTCTCATCACGTCGCACCACCTGACTCCTTGTTGACCTTAAAAATCAAACCTGTTCAATGACAGCTTGGGGCCAAACTTACTTAAGTGACACTAGAGAGTTGGGTAATATATACATGAAGAAAAGCTCCAAAGGTGCAGATTTGGCATTGAGCCGGTCAGTTGTGTGTTAATTCCACCCAGCGCTGGGATCCAGATTGCATCGTGCAACCCTAAAGGAGGCACTGTGGGATGAATCCATGCCTTTGAGGATTCAGATATCAGATAACAAATAGAACTCGGAAGTACACTTTATGTCAGAGGAGGATGGCGACTTCTCAGTTGTACTTGTAGAAGATGTATTACGTTGTTTATTATGCTTTTTTTTTAATCATAGATGTTCTGTAGTGTGCATTTAACGTTGTACACCACCCTGGTACCTTCTGATAAATGGTGGTATATAAATTGAAATAAGAAGAAGAAGAAGAAGAGGAAGAGGAAGAGGAAGAGGAAGAGGAAGAGGAAGAAGAAGAAGAAGAAGAAGAAGAAGAAGAAGAAGAAGAAGAAGAAGAAGAAGAAGAAGAAGTGTTTGTGTGGCAAATTTACCCTTGCCAAAGGGCAGTAATGGCATTAGGCAAAATTGCAGACTATGGGAAAGACCTATTAAAATGCTGAAGAATTTTAATGAGTACCTTTAAAAAATAAAAATTGCAAATTTAAATGGGGAGATGGAGAACTGAACTTGAGATTGGAAATATGAGACAGTGAAAGACAGTATTTGCCCATCCCTAGTGGTGGCAGAAAAGCTTTCTGCCTGGGGATCTTGTTTACTGCTCTTCTCACTGATGAGCTCCAGGTTTCTCCAGAATGCCGTTTGAAAACCACTGTCCTATAGCATTACAATTGCGATACATTTTGCCACTATGTTAAGCTAAGCCATCAAGCTAGCGCGCCCCAGGTCCACTTTTCTCTAATGGCAACTTTCAGCCTGAAGTGAAATTTTACAGCTGAGTTATCAAGTCCTGAAAGAGGCAGTTCAAAACAGAAAACGCTAACAGATCTTCCTTAACTCTGCAAGTGGCAGGGGGCGGGGGAGTGGGGGCACTGTATCATACACTCAAAAACATCTGAAGCAAGGACAGCTGTGGAAGCAACTACTTAAGGAACATCCGCAACACACGAAATGAAAAGCCTTTTGAAGCCGGTGGAAATATATAGCGCAATATTGAATACTAAGAGGCTCTTCTTGGGGGCTACAGGAGTAATGCAAATTGAACACTGATAGGAAACAGCAGGAGGACGCCAAGATTTAAGCAGCCTGAGGGCCATAAAATTTAGTTACAACAACCCTGCCCAGCTCAGCCTGACAGTGACGTGTGGGGAACTAGTTAAGAAGCAGGGTGTGTGTGAAAATAATGCAGAATGCCAGTATAAAGAGGAAATGAAAAGCTTTTGCTTCCAGAATGTCTTGTTAATTTGCTTTTTACATGCCTCGAGTGGTTCTTTCTCTTTGCTTAGAAAAGTTCTCCATATCGGTGCTGGACCTCTCACCAAGAGGGTGGCAAAGGAAGGATGCAGTGGTGAATAGGATAGAGAAAGAAGTGGGTGGGGAGATGGCAGATGTTGAGCAAGAGTGGATATTTGCAACAAATCCATTCCTTGATTCAAGGTGGTATTTCAGAAGGCCCAGAGTCAATCCTAGGCTACTCATTCACAAGGTCTGCCCTCAAGAGGAAGGACTAGGGAGGTTTCTAGAAGGAAGAACGGGAGCTGTTTTGTGGGTGTATGTCAGAAAAGAACCTGAACACCAAACTGCAGCTGTAAGTTTATTTTACACTCGGTTTTTTATTCTGAAAGAACTTTAGACAAGGAATCTGGACACTTTCTAAGCTAGCCAAAGACACTGATAAGCCCCCACCCCTCCCATATGCCTGCAAGTTCCGAGAACTGGCCCCCAATTACAGACCTCAGTTGCGTACAAACACAATGATTTAAAACACATCCCCACATCACTCCCAGAGGATCCTGGCAGTGGCGGAGCAACATGCTGCAACCCCTGGAGCGGAGAACAAGCGGGGGCATGGCTGGCATGTGGCGCTGGGGCGTTGTGCTTCCTGGGGGTGGCCACGATGGCACCCTTTTCCCAAATGGTACCCGGGGTGATGCGCTCCCCTGCCCCCCTTTGTACGCCAGTGGATCCTGGCAACTGCAGTCTGCCCCTTATAGAGCTCTGTGTAGGGGTCTCCTTAACAACTTTCAGCACCCTTAAAAAACTACACTTCCCAGAATTCTTTGGGGGAAGCCATGATTCTCTAAAGTGGTATCATAGTTCTTTAAATGTATAGTGTAGATGTTGCTGCAGTAGTGAGGTGAGTGTAAAAGATTTCATTTTTACTACATAGAACAAACAGGAACTGTGTCCACACAGTTGGCTAACTATCACAACTCCCCCCCAATAAGGTTATATACAAACGCTTTAGAAAAAAAGAAATAGAAACAACATTCCTGTACAATAATTGTTGTGTTTAAAGCATCCATTGTTCATAACTGACACCTCATAGGGATGATGATGAAATAAAAATGAAGTTTGACTACATAACTCATCCAGGATCACCACAAATCTTTCCATTGTTTGCTTAATGCTGTCTTTAGAATAGTTGCCCAAGGTAACAGAAATTAGCCAAATTTGCTACGCATTTGAATCTTATGTTTCATTTTTGTTTGTACATGATAAATCAAAGAGTAGGCACCTGTGCAATCAAAACACTGTTAAATTCCTTTGAACTTCTTTAATTTGAGTTTCATGCAGCACACTTGTTTGAAATGTTCAATAACTTCCTGACTAATTGCTTGTTTAAACCAACTTTATCTGCGAGGCAATCTGCTATAACAGATAAAATATAGACCACTCTGAATCTCTCTCTCTCCCTCTCACTCTCTTTGTGTGTGTGTATTTGTGTGTGTTTTGAGTGTGAGTGACATTTATGATTAATACAAAAGTAATTTGTTGGGATCAAATAAGAGATGTCTATTGTGTAATTTGTGGAAATGATTAGCTTGGGTCATTAATCAAGACATCCTTTTCCCTCCTTAATTTTATGCCAGATGAATGAGCAAATAAGCAGATGACTACGTGTCTCGAGTATTCTTTCCCCGGTAAATGCTTCACTTTTCTAATGTGAAAGCTCTGTGATGTATTTTTCATCTTCAAATTTTTAGTTTCAGGCTTGCGGGTAACAAATGCTTCAAATTGAAGGTGGTAGGGAGAACACAATGTATCTAAATTCTTCAAATCACAAACTCTGTAGTCGCTAAAACCTTCTTGTACATCCGTTGTGGAAGATTGATGCCCCTGAAATAGCACACACACACACAAACACACTGTATTTATTTGGTTTTTCAGATTAAAATTTTACAGTCACATATCAAACATACATCAAACAAGAGTCCAAGGAATCTCTTGAACTTCCCTCCTCCCTTTTGTGGGTCCCATTGATAATACAAATCTTTTACATCTCCATTGTGTCCAAAATTCACCATTAAGCTACCAGTGATATTCCAATCCTACTAACGATTTTAACTGTTTACAATGGTTTTTAAGGTAGGTTATAAATTTCCCCCACTCATTAAAATTTTGGTCTTCCTGATTTCTGATTCTTCTGGTCGTTTTAGCCATTTCGGCATAATCCATCAACTTGATCTGCCATTCTTCTCTGAAAGGGACTTTATCTTCTTTCCATCTCTGGGCCAATAACACTGAAACAGCACTTCAAATGAGCAGTACTGTATACTAATATTGTGAGTACAGGGGCAGGAAGCAGGTGACCTTGTGAGTGACCACCTCAAGTAGAAACAAGGCTCAGGACACCAGTATTGCGTAGAAATAGGTCACAGCTTTTATTGATTACAGATGTAAGCAAGCTTTGGCAAAGGCAGTGGGCATACACCAGGTATCGAGCTACCCGCCTGTTGTTTGATAAGAGGTTGGGTCAACCCTGTGCAGAGGTTCACCCAGAAAAGAACACCAAATTGGGTTGAGCCCAACAGGGCCGCCACTTGGAAATGTGCTATGGCCCATCACACCTGTGTGGACTCCTGGATAGTGACATCCCTTCCCATACCCCTTTACCCACCCAGTGCTTTATCCAAAGTTGTGACAATATAAAATAACTGGGTAGATGTGAATGCCATCACATGCCATGGTCTGCCATCACAGCTCCGTCCCTCTTTGCTCTAGATTGCCCCATTCAAATAGGTTTTTGTGCCATACTGGGTGACCACTGTGGGAGGCAGAGTAGACACATTTAAATAAATGGGCAAAACCAGTCCTTTTAAACCAGGTCTTTGGTTGATTTGATTGACATCCTATGCCCTTTTAAAATATGTATGTGTGTGTGGGGGGGTGTTATTGGGTTGTTGTTGTTTTTATTTTGATTATGTATTTTGTGGTTTTATATTCTGATTTTATTCTATGAACCGCCCAGTATAGGGTATAATAATTAATTAATTAAAGGGCTGGAGATGGTAGGTTGCTTCCAAGCTGACAAAATCCCTCCCAGTTCTTAAAGATATTAAGAGCTGGGATTCTGGGTTAAAGAAACAATGCCAACTCCTGATTTCTGATCAATTAAAGTCTGCCTTGTGACCCAGTTATGTCCCCAAATCATAAAATAAGGGTCCAATCCTAGGAAAACCTACCCTGGAGTAAGCCCCATTGAATACAGTGGGACATGTGCATGGAACTGTGTTGCAAAATATTTTCTAGTTATTTTTTCTCGATATATATATTTCCAATATTTCCAACAGTTATCGAAAAGGGCCATCTACTCATTCTGCAACTCTTCTGATTCCTCCCTCTGTTCAGTTTTGTTTTTGAGTAAGTAATGTGAACCCTGATGGACAGCACCTACTTTCAACGTTTAATAAATCTAGTTTAAGCGATCCAATAAAATCCCAGCCTCCCTGCTGAGAGTGAGGCCCATTATTTGTTAATGGTGCAGTTCACTTGTAGCCTTGAAATAATAAGGAGGGAGCACAAACCACATTCTTTTTCACAGCGGTGTGCTTTCATTCCAAGTCCTGTGCTTCTGTACTTGTATTCTAAGGCAATGGGTGTTCCTCATGCACTGTCCATTACTTAAATGACAGTGAATTTTCCCAGTGTGAAGGCTAGCTAGGGAGCAGCAATGTATAGAATGTGATGTCGTATCTCCTCCCGGCTACAACCTTTGTGGATGGGTAAAAAAAAATGGCAAGGAAAGAGAGCCGGAGGAAACATTAAGAATAATTATCTCATGCCTCTAATCGATGAAAATGCATTGCGCATGATCTTTACTGCTTTGTGTGCTCTGGATTGAGACCCCAATCAACTTAGACAAGGGGAAGCCAACATGACAGTTGTCGTTGGGCTGATGGGAATTGTAGTTCCTCAAGTCAGCAAGTCAGGGACAATGGGTTGTGGAATCTAAGAACATCTGGAGGTAAGGAAAGGCCTTTCTGCATCCAGCCAGGGCTGAAAGCTGTTGGAATCCACTGGGCACCTTCTCTATTGTCTCTTCTGTGACCGCTAAAGATGTTCCTCTTTCAATGAGACTTCTAATGGAGATCTTTACCCCAGCTGGCATGTGTATTGGATTGGGATAGATTTTGTGTGGTGATGTTGCTTTAAACGGTGTGTGTGTGTTTGTGTGTGTGTGTGTGTGTGTGTGTGTACACACACACACACACACTCTCTCTCTCTCTCTCTCACTCACACACATATATATATATAGGATGTGCCCCAAATTTGGTTGTGTCCCAAACCGTGAGCCAAATCAGTCCTATTTGCAGGGATTTGGGTGTTGAGTTGAGTCGGACTGAGCTGAGACATGGATAGCTGTGGGTCAGGTTCAGGTTGGATGGCCCAGAATGGTCCAGATCTGCCAGATTCAATGAAACTCAAATATGCTGCCCTGAGTCACTGGGTTACAAATAGGATAGATTTGCATAATCCATAACAGAAGCACACAAGAATCAAATCATGGCAAGTGTATGAAGTTAATCAAGTACTGAATGGTGTCAAGCATAAACAAAAATATTTATCGAAAGGCCCGAAATACCTTCTTGATACAATGCTACTCAGTGACATTAGGAAGAATAATGCTAGTTCTCACATGGAAGGAAATCAGAGGCAGTATTCCAGGACTGAACAAATGCCTTCACTTTCTTTCCTTGCATTTCAGAAATTATAAACTTCTGTTTCTGTGACAGGGACACTGAGCAATTGTTGAACATGTCGTTTCAAAGGTATAAGTATTAAAAGTGAAGGAGTCTGTGGATAACTCTTTTTTTCCTGCCCGGTGCTAAAGCTATTTTTAGATGCTATGTTGGCAAGATAGATTACATCTCTTCTAACAGTAATTTACCTTCTAAAAGTAACAATATTTTATTAACCATAAGCCATTCAATTATTAATTTTAGTGGCCAGGAGTCAGCAGTATAAATGGTTAGGTTCCAGCTGTAACCTTTTTTATTGCCACCCAGACATAATGCTTTTCCCACACCTGCAGAAATTCACCCTCTCTTTATAAAATAGCACAAAATGAGAACCACAACCAACCAACTAACCATTCCTATCCTAATTTTAGCATCCTACCTAGTGGCTCAGAGCAGCCTTTCATTTAAGTGTTTACTTTGTAGTGTAGATTAAATTTATTAACGGCTCGATGTTAACAACAGTTGCTTCAAATGTTATACAGTATATTTTACGGGAGAAAAGTGAATGGTAAAGACACAATCCTGAAGGAGTAAAATATTGCTGTTGTGCACTAAAGCAGGCCTACACTGCTTGTGTTACTATCACACCCATTGTGGCCTACTAATCACATATTGTTTGTAATCTTACCACTGTTAGGCATGCTTTGGTCGTATGCAGGCTAGACTGCCACAATAGTGGAAGCCAGTGTGGTACAGTGGTTGGAATGCTGGACATAAACAAGGGAGATCAAGGTCTGAATCCCTGCTCAAGCATGAAGCTGACTGGGTGACCTTGAGCTGGTCAATTCACCTCAGCCTGTCCTACCCTACAGGGTTGTTGTGGGGGATTAAATGAGGAGGGGGAAGAACCATGTACAGTATGTTACCTTGAGCTCTTTGGAGGGAAAGGTGTGGTATAAATAGAATGGATGGATGGGTGGTTGGTTGAGCACTGCATGGGACTTCCTTTAAAGACTTTTCAGAAGCTACAACTGGTGCAGAATGCAATGTGGATGGAGCAACGTCAGGGGGCAGCTGTGGGAGCATATTGTCATTTATTTTGTGAACTGCATTGGCTCTTTTTAGCCTCCTGCCTACAGATTTATGGAAGATGGGCACAAATATCCCCAGAAAGAGAGTTTGAATTCTTCATGCAGTGAGAGCCAGGATACTTCATAAAAGAGAGGATTGTTGGGGTTCTGAGAAGTCTATAAGCAGCCTCATAAAAGATTGGAAGGCCCAGAGGGGTGGGAAATCTCAGTGGGGAGTTTGTTCTCTGGTTTACTAGTTTGCTCACTGGTAAAATGAGCAAAATGGGAGCAGGGGGCTAACCTGTTCTCTGGATGTTACTGGACTTCAGCTCCCATCATTCCTGACCACTGGGCATGCTGGCTCAGGATGATGGGAGGTGGAGTACAACAACATTTGAAGAGAGAGAAAAGGTTGTGGTTGTGGGAGGAGGGTGAGCTCTCTCTGCTTATGTATATGCATATGCATTGGAAGCTATAGAAACATCAGTGATAGAAAGTACTTCTCCCTCCATTCAGTTGTGACTATTAATAGGTATTATTCATACACTTCAGCCTTTTCATATTTAATAACGGCTCCTTCTTTTACCAAATCTATTTTAAAACCAGAAATTGATCTGAATGGAAGGGTAGTGGGTGTCATAATGCAAATAGTGGATTAGAAATCTTGCATATTCACCATCATTCCATATCTTTCCAGCAGAGTAGGTTTTGATTAGCCTCAGAAAATGAAATGGGAAGCATTTCATGAATTTCTTAAAAAAATAAAAATAAAGTAAAAGTCTGAGTGGCATCATATCCAATTGCTCGCTTTGTATTTTTTCCTCCTGTTCATCTATACGGCTATAATTACAGATTCATTGCAAAACTGTGATGTCAGTCCTCATTACTCTTTAAATCTCTAATCACAAGCATAAGTAGTTTAAAAACTTCATCTGAAATCATGAGAGGTTGGTAGTTTTCCAAGAAGAAAAGATCTGTGGCTCAACTTCTGCAGTGGTTTATTGACAACAATTTTGTCCTAGAAAAAAAAAGAGGTGTAAAGAAACCCCCCAAACTTTGCAAAGGGAAAGATCTATTTTAGTGCAATTAAAGTTGAAGTTATTGGTGGGTGTGATAGCCATTACAGTCATACCTCGCATTGTGTTCTGCACATGTGCAGAGGCGCTCTATCGAGCTCCGTGCTTGCACAGAAGCACCACTCTAGTTGCGGGCTTTTTGGGGTGCGAACGGCACCCCTGAATGGATCGTGTCCTCAACTAGAGTTACCGCTGTAATTATACAGCCTTAGGAACAAGAAAAAGTAATAATGTTTCAACAACTGAAGTTGTTGAAGTTTCATCAAAACTTGACTGAGTCTAAGGCTGCAGATGTTTAAAGCACATTCGCTGTCTCAGGAATCCCAGGAACAGTGGTTTACACAGCTACAATCCCCAGCACCATTAACAAACTTGGTGAACTCTTGTTGGGAGGAATATACTTTAAAAGTATGATGTGTAAGATCAGAACTGAGAAGAAACCACATTATTAAAGTGTTTGAAATCCGTCTCTGAAGCTTAAACACAACAACCCCAAAGCAAGCAGGCTTTTTATTTATTTATTGACTGAAGTATTTGTAATCTGCACTTGCATGTGGTATACAACATACAACAATATAATAATAAGATCCATTAAAAAATAACCCCAGTGAACATGTCAGTGAGAACATTAGTGAAAACCTCAATAAACCATCAGTAAATACTGGCTGGTTTAAAGGGGGGGCACATTGAAAAGACCTGTGTAAACAATACAGCTTTCAGAAGATAATGTAAAACAAAGCAGTGATGATTCCTGCTGAACCTCTGCTAGTAGGCAACAAATGGAGGGGGGGTGTCAGATCAACCTTTCCCAATAGTTGAAGTGGGAATCAGAGGCTTGGGGTGGGGGAAGGGGCCTGCTCTAAATCACAGAGGTCGGGGCAGAGACTAAGAGACTGTAGAGGGCAGTCCCCACCATTTACTCCCTAGGGGTTGGATGAGACCAGCAGAACACTCAATTCACCTAGGGGCTGCTATGGAGGTGGCATAGGTTAGAGGGGGGCTTGCTGAGAAAGTTGGGGAGGTGGCTCAGATCTGGTCTCCAAGGAGCATACAGCTGCTGTTGATGCTACTGTGGCAGCAGTGGGCAATGCATTCCCTAGAAGCCAGATTTGCTGCCCCTATGGATTCTGCACCCAAGGCAGTTGCTTCACCTTGCCTCATGGGTGGGCCAGCCCTGGGGAACCACCAGATGTGCCCCATGCAAGGTTCTGAATGATTGAAATGGAGCACGAGGTGGAGTTTGCATTGAAGTTTGGATTAACTAACTAACTCGTTAATTAAAGGCATGTTTTCCTTTTTCTTCATCCAAGTAGGCTCAAAAACAAGACAGTCTTTGATGACTGGCATAGAGTATAAAAACCATAACCAAAAGAAAAGAGGGAAGAGGAAAACAAACAAGTTCAGACATTAGTTCAGGCATATTAGTTCTTGTCAAGACTAGCTGGAATGGAACCAATCCAGGAGAAGCCAAATGGAGCTGGTCTCTTAGCAAAGCTAATGGAGTTGTTCTGCACTCCCATCTTTCCTGCTGCTGTAGTCTGATGGGATGACTGTTCCAGATAAGAGTGAAGAGCATAAGACGAATGTTGGATCAGTCCAATGGCCAATCCAGTTCAGCATCCTCTTCTCACAGTGACCAACATGATATCCATGCAAAACCCTTAAGCAGGAACTGAACACAAGCATCGCCACGATGGACACTCAACGGAGCTGGTCTCTCAGCATAACGTGTGGAATAGTCCTGCTCTCCCTCTCTGTTGAAGCTTTTTGGATTTCCACTCCATAAACCTGGGAGACTTCATCAATTGCAGCAGAGTGGAGTTCTGATCAGGCATTCATCTCCACATATTCCCAGAATGCATTCCCAAAACACACACAGGAGGACTAGGGTCGCATGACTTAATTACGTCCTGAATATCCCCACCCCCACCAGCTGCAGTCTCAGATCTTCATGTCTTAGATGAGAAGGCCTGAAAAATATATCTGTGTGTTCAATAGAACATGCTTAGAATCCAGATGAGCACAAGCCATGCACTACTGTGTTTGGGTTCCCAATCACATCAATGAATTTCTGTGTATTCAACTAAACATGTGAAGGTTCTCCCTCCAGACCATGGGTAGGCAAACTAAGGCCCAGGGGCTGAATCTGGCCCAATTGCCTTCTAAATCTGGTCGATGGATGGTCTGGGAATCAGTGCGTTATTACTTGAGTAGAATGTGCCCTTTTATTTAAAATGCATCTCTGGGTTATTTGTGGGGCATAGGAATTCGTTCTTTTTCTTCTTCTTCCAAAATATAGCCCCCCACAAGGTCTGAGGGACAGTGGACTGGGCCTCTGCTGAAAAAGTTTGCTGACCCCTGCTCCAGACCTTCTCACTCAACATACAAAATGTCAGGGGTTGGGAGAGCTAGTGCATGCTGCATTGCTCAGAAGCTCATAACTGTTTAGCAGCTCTTCTTTACAGGGTTTTGACGTCTAATCATTTCAGCTCATACTTTCCAGAGGTCAGCCAGCAGCTTGGGAACTGCAATCTTTATGCAATCTTTCGCAAGCCTTTTTTTGGTGGCATCATGTAAAGCAAAATGGAAGCACCCCAAGCTAATCCAACTGTCAAAAAAAGTCCATCCCTTGTTGTTCCTCGCAGCTGGGAAAACTGGCAGCTAATCCTACAGTGATATAGACTGAATTAACTAGCCCAAGAAAGAGTAATTGTTCAGAAGCCCAGTGGTGCCTGATAAAACAAGTGTGTGCTAATTTTGTCTCTTGGAACTGTTAGTAGATAAGGGCCAGAATGATCTGGCATCTGCTGTAGCTGTCCTGAAAAGAATTGACGGGATAACTAGTACCTGACCTTTAACTACTGAATAAAATCTGTAACTTAATGAGGCTGTGGATAATGCTAAATATAAAAAAGCTGAACCCATGATCTCCAAGCCCATGTCATAGTAGAAGGAAGGGCCAATGACATCCTTCCAGTTGTCATCACTGTTGCAGCCACCTGTAGAGGTGAATAATAATTGTTCGGAGCCAAGTACAAACAGAGGCTCCGGTCTCCACTGCATACTTCGTCTTCTTTTTTAAAAAGAAAAGAAAAGGCCTTGTCTGTTTTGATAGACAGGAGGATTTATTAGGGTCCTTTAACTTCTTTTTGTTTCTGTTGCTTCAGTTATGTACATTCCTGGCTGCCTGTGGTTTTTTAAAAAAATAATATTTATTAAAGTTTCAAAAAAAAAGTTACAAAAATGAAAAAAGAAAAGAAAGAGAAAAAAATAAAAAAGAGCAGGAAATACAAAATACAGAAAAATAAAAACAATTAAAAACATTTCCTTTTTTTCCATGTCTTGTCTTTCATTTACTTGTTTCCTGACCTCACACCTCCCTTTTTTGTATTCTAGTTCAATTAAATATTTCAGCAAATCCTTTTCAGCTTAGTTTTTATCCTAATCATTTATCTTAATGTACTATAATTTTACATTCTCATTTCACCAATTAAAAAATCAATTTTTACCTAATCTTTTGTATCGTTTCTGCTAAAACCACATTACTTCATTCCAACATCCTTCTAACATTCCTGGATCTTACAATGTTTCTGTAAATAAATTTTAATTTTTTTCCAATCTTCTTCCACCAACTCTTCACCTTGGTCTCGGATTCTGCCAGTCATCTCCGCCAGTTCCATATAGTCCATCACTTTCATCTGCCATTCTTCCCGTGTGGGTAAATCTTGTGTCTTCCAGTATTTCGCGATGAGTATTCTTGCTGCTGTTGTTGCATACGTAAAAAAAGTTCTATCCTTCTTTGGCACCAATTGGCCAACCATGCCCAGGAGAAAGGCCTCTGGTTTCTTCTGAAAGGTATATTTAAGTACCTTTTTCATTTCATTATAGATCATCCTGGCTGCCTGTGTTGTAGTTATAGCCAACCTAGAATGGCATGCATGTTCATTGCTTAAATACAAATAATAAATGCCCTCTAGACCTTGCTCTCTATTTCTGGGATCCAGCAACAGTTATTTTATGCACCCTGAAAACTGAAGCCTAACTCGTTTTCTAACATACTGGGGCTTGTAGTACTAAACCACTAGATCTCAGTGTAGCTTATAATGATGGTGGATAAGCATTGCTCATGCAACCAATCCACTGGCACATATTGTTGGCTCCTCCTGTCGGAGAACAGGAAATGCTGGCAAAAACAAAGGAAGTTTGGAACTTGTGCTCTTTAGAGATGTACACATCTCTTTGGTTCTCAAACTGTGAAGTGTTGTGATTTTCTCTGGCTATCTCTCTAATAGTCTCCCAAAAAATCCAGGCAACAGAGGAATTATCAGGAAGGAAGGAAGGAAGGAAGGAAGGAAGGAAGGAAGGAAGGAAGGAAGGAAGGAAAATACAGACATAATTCCATATGGGAAAAACATATTTGTAAGTTATTTCATGATATAAATTTTCATGATTTCCTTCACCTTACCAACAAAGAAACTCTGTTGGTCTATGCAATGGAAAATCCACCCCACAGAGTGGGAAATAGAACTTACAAGCCTCTTGATGTTGAAACAAATGTTTATAGAATCCTAGACTCATAGAACTGTAGAGTTGGATGGGACCCTGAGCGTCATGTAGTCCACATTCCTGCAATGCTAAAATCTCAGCTAAAGCATCCTTGGCAAATGGCTATCCAGCCTCTGCTTAAAAACCTCAATGGAAGGAGAGTTTACTACCTTCCAAGGGAGTTCTTTCCACTGTCGAACAACTCTTAGCATCAGAAAGCTACTCCTGATGTTTAGTCGGAATCACCTTTCTTGTAACTTGAATCCATTGGTTCAGGCCCTACCTGAGAGTTTGCTCCATCTTTTATGTGACAGCCCTTAAGATACTTGAAGATGGATATTTGAAGAGATGTATTTGAAGATGGCCATCATATTCTCTTCAGTTTAAAAGTTTTTCTGTATTCAACTGAAAGTCTAATAAAGTACAAAATATCTCAGAGAGGAATAGTTTCATAAAAAGAAGCAATTATGATGGAAGAAGTGGAGAAGTTGTGAACCTTTGTGGAAAGTACTGGAGAGGGGCTTCAGGCCTTGTCCAGAGGAATGTCATTTAAGAAGCTGGATAATGTTGTATCCAAAGGTGTTACTCATGTTGATCTGTTTCTCCAATCCTCTGGAGCAGAATTTCGGGGTGCACAGGGGGCTGTAGGGTAGGCTGGGGAAACCAGTAACCTCCTTGTTCTGCTCATGGAAGCTTCTGTTCTGGATCAAAAAGCCTTCTGCCAGGATGACAGACACCACTGGATAGAAGCCATAATTAAAAATTCATTTAAAGCACCTTTATCAGGTATAATAAGTAGTGAACCAAATGCAGGGCTGTCTTAAGCATATGTGGCACCAGGGTGCAAAGATCCGCCTGGTGCCCCCCCCCAGCTTGCCCAGTCCCAGGCACACAGGAGGGCAGAGCCCGCCGGCCGCCTCAGCCTCTCGCTGGCTCGGTCGCCCCTAACTCACGGTGCAGAGCTGCCTGCAGCAGAAGAGCCCGCCACAGCACTCCAAGCGACAGGTGGGCTCTTCCCCAGACTCAACTCTCAGCCCTGGACTCTTGGCCTGGTGCCCCTGAGAGCCTGGCACACGGGTGCCCCTCACCCCTAGTGCCTATGGGTAAGACGGCCCTGACCAAACGCTCATGATGTACACAGGTTGTTTGCCATTCTGAATATCTGCAAAAATAGAAGGAGAAACTTGCTGTGAATCTTCTTCCTGTGCCACTGAAATCCCCTTTCTTGGATCTGAAACAATTTTAGGCAACAAAGATTCTCACCTGTAGTCACCCATATGACCGCAGTCACTACTCTCAGTACCTTCCATTCATTCACTACAGCAGCCAATATTGTGACTGTAATGCAAAAATGTTCCATAAATGTGCCAAATGAGGGGCAATTTTTGAATCCTTTCGTTATAAGCTGCTAATGTTTCCACTTGCTCCATTGTGTCTCCCTCCAAAACATTAACCTCAATAGCTGGCAGCGACCTCACCACCCCTCCTCGGCTGTTCTGTTTGATGCTGTCAGGTCCACAGTCTTCAGTGTCTGGAAACTTCTCTTCTGCTTTTAATGTAGCCTTCTGTGTCTTTGTGATAGAGAGAAAAGGGTAGCAAAAGCACTGAGGCACTCGTACAGCAGAGAGCACTTGGGCATTTTAATAAGGAGAAAGGGAACAGCTGTAGAAAGGGCAAATAAAGATGATTTCATATTCTTATTATTTTGGTTGCTAGCATAGTAGGCAAATGAGACTAGCCACAGCTATGGAAACAGCAATTATGGGGGTGCTCTAAAAAGTCCCAATTATTTATTGAAAGTTCAGGTAAGAGTGCTACTTATTTTCCCTCATGCTCAGAAGAATGGCTGGATCTTGTAAGCTATACACACACATGCATACATGAAAGAAAATAAAGGATGTTTGGCCTAAGGGAGGAGAAGACAAAGTATAACTGAATTGTCAGATTTTCTTTAGAGAACTGATCTGGTGAAGACTTGCCATTTGGAGTGTCTACTCGTCTGTGGGTGTTGAATCAGTGACATTTAACACTGGATCTTGCACACAAAAGCATGAACACTCAGATTGATCATGATAGGAATGCTTGATGAATTTGATCTTTGTCAATTCCAACATCAGTTCATCCTGATATGCACCTCCTTGACTAATGTACAGATTGTATATTAGTTATCTACTTGCTTTGCACAAGCAAGTATTATGGCTTTAAGTGTATCCATTGTGAACCACCTTGAGGAGCCATGTGGTGGGATTCTAGTATATCTTCTGTAAATAAATACATGAAAAAAGTCTGTAGAAATTGAATAATACATGCAAATACGTTTGCACAGAAGTGTTGGCTATCCAGCCTACTTTCCTTTCCTTGACCATCTAGGCTAGTACTGGCTCTAGACACAGTTAACTTACAGTGCAATGGTATACATTTCTGCTCAGAAGTAAGCCTCCTTGTGTTTAATGGGATGGTCTAGGCTTTGGCTTAGATGTGACATTGGGGGAAATGGGGCTCCTGTGCCTTTAACAGCTGTATGGCAGGCAGAAATTCAATAAGTTAAGCCTTTTCTAATATGGAAATAACAATTATGGAAAAAGCTTCACCATCAGTGTACTGTCTAATTCTGTGTCATGCTATGCACCCCATGGCAGCCATTTTGTGATAGCACTCTATCAAAATTCAAAAGAGGTCCACTGGTCCAGAATTGTTGGCAAACCCTGCCTTAACTGCTTTGTTTACTTTTGCCACCAATTTTACTCTTAGTTTGGTGCACTGCCACGTTGAGACACTGCAATGTGTATTCTTGGAATAATGCTTCACTTTGCCTTCTTCACATTGTGACTTGCTAATTAGCCCTTAAGTGGCTGGTAAGTGGATTTTCATACAAAAGCATTCTGCAAAACCCTTACTTTGTAATTAATGTGTGTATGTTGTGAAATGCATACTTTTTCTGTTTGAATACACAGTTTTGAGGGTATAAATTGTATCCCTCAACCTCTTTCTTCTCCGTTCCAGAAATGGGCATGGGGACCCTGAGATATAGGGGAAAACTTATCCATCACAATTAATGAATAGTCTGGAAAGTGTATTTTTTTTTTTAGTGAGCTGTTGGCTTAAAACGGCATTCTACTTTACGTTGGCATTTAAAATGTCATTTCAGACACCTTGTGTGTAATTTTCAATACATTCCCCTTTTTTGGATTTCTTTATTTACCAGAGCCCCGTCAACCTCAGTGGGTACAGCAGGGTGGAAAATCTCACCAATGTCAAGTTGTTCTTATCTCCCACAATCCTTAGAGAGCACATTTCCCACCCTTACACATTCCAGTGTTCGTGTATATTAAATTTTGCCAGGGTACCTCTCCCACTGAGCCAGAGGCGGAGGCGGAACAGTTCTTCAGCTTTCCATCTTCTATCTGAGATTTCCAGTCGCTGAATTAAATTATATAGAGTGATCCATAATATATGTTCAGTCACTACAATGGCTCTCTTAGGGCTCTGGTTACTAATGGCATGCGCTCATTTGCAAAGATTTTCACGCCGCTTGTTTGAAAGGCCCTCAGCAATCCACCACTTTTGAGCAAATTACAGGCCAGCAATATTGCTTGCCAAAGGGGTTACTCGGCATGGAACAGGTTATTTAGCCCTATTGGGTTGACTTGGCTAGGTTACCTCACAAAAGGGCGGGGGGGGGAGCAATGATGGGCGAACAATGGCAATGCGGTGAGCAAAAGCATAAATTAGCAATTTACGCTCCCACAGGAAGACAAAGCCGTAGCATATGTACACTGTGTCCAGAAAGAGCAAGCTTTTTTAATGTTATTTTGCCAAGGAGCAGAGGATAAACAACAACAAAATCCAGTTTCTGAAGAAAATGGTTTGGGGAGTGTACATTTTGGTAGAATTCACATCCAAACGAATGCCGTCTTTCAGATATTTTGCAACCTATGGCGCCTCAAATTCCCTTTGCATCAGGACTGGGGAACTTGTGGCTTCCAGATCCTGTTGGACTCCAAGGCCACATTCACACCACACACTTAAAGTGCTAAGATTTCCCTGAATAATTTGGGGAGCTGTAGTTTGTTAAGGAAGCTGAGAATTCCTGGGTGGTGTTGTTACCTGCACAGAGCCACAATTCCCAGAGTTCCATGTAAAGAGGAACTGATTGTTTATGGCCAGGAATTATGGGAGCTGTAGTCCACCAACATCTGGAGGGCCACAGGTTCCCCTGCCCTGCTTTACAGTTCAGTGGTACCTCAGGTTGCGCGGCTATACCCTCCCCCCCACACGTAAGACAAATAAAGACACTGGACACAAGTATTTAGGTTAATGGGTGAAAAATGGCCACAACTTTATTGATTACAGGTAAGAGAGGTATTGGCTTTAGGCATTGGCCCCTAACCGACTATCCGGTCTAACCGGGAAGGGTTAAACACCGACAGGGGGAGCTATCCCGAGATGCATATCCCTAGGCGCTCCCCGAGGGGTTACCGCTCGGGGGCGCGCTTTAGGCCCTAGCCTCCGTAGGTTTCGGACGAGGCGTCGCCCCTCGGAGTCCTTTAACGAACTACCCTTCAAGCATTGGGGGAGGTGATGGCGTTCCTCCCCCCCATCCTCATTTGCATAACAATACCCCGGCCAATGCCTACCGCCAAACCGAGGGAGTTGTGACGATTTGCTACGAGGTAGGCGAAAAAACCAAGTGGCTTCCAAACCAGCCAATTAGCCAAATGGAAAACTCCTACCAGGCCCCTTGCGGCGACCAGCCGAAGCCCATAGCAAGGTCGATGGTGAAACCTAAAGGGTGGGTGGGTGGGAAACCTTGCTGGCTGTAAAGGAGAAAAGGGGCGAGCCAAGGGCTGCCCCGACCTTAAGTGGCCTCCTGAAGGCCCGCCCCCGTCACCAGCCGATTGGCTGGTGCTGCGGGGCTATGCTAATGAAGGGAATCCCCGCATCCCGCGAGGCTGGAGCCAGCCCCGCGGGAGTGTAGGTGGGGTCGGGAGCCCGCAACCCCCCCTCCTCCTGATAATCGGAAGGGGCATTACATACGTTTCAGGTTACATACGCTTCAGGTTACAGACTCTGCTAACCCAGAAATAGTACCTCAGGTTAAGAACTTTGCTTCAGGATGAGAACAGAAATTGTGTGGCAGCGGCGCAGTGGCAGAGGGAGGCCCCAGTAGCTAAAGTGGTGCTTCAGGTCATCTGGAACGAATTAAGTACTTAACCTGAGGTACCACTGTATTTCGAAATGCTAGAAAGTTGTGAGGGAGAGTTGCCCAGATCTCCTCCTTGGAGCCTAACTTGCCCCAAGATGCACAGCACGGACCACATGTATATTCTTTATTGATTCACAGGATCAGACAATAAGAAAGGTCCATTTGGCAGTAGTCCAGTTTTACCTCAGAGAAGGTACAGGCAGAGATGCAAAGAAACTCATTTTGAAATGTTTACAGGGGTTGCAGAAAGCACAAAAGCTGCAACAAAACCTTTGCATGCTGTCCACTTTATTTGCACGAGAGCCTCAGCAAGCTCTCCCACCTAAAAACATCACCAGTTTAGCTAATTTTGGGTCTGGTTTGCCTTCCAAAATAGAAAATGTGTAGTTTTAGGGGATTGGGTACTGAAATGTTTCAGGGGGGTGAGGACCTTATGATGGCTGCTGCATGGCAAGGGTCATGTTTCCTCATGAACAAACTTTGGTGAGTGGCACATACCAGTGTAGGGTGCACAGCCTATACTGGCACCACGGCTCTAACCTGCTGTCTCAGGTGCAGCAGAGGGTGCTGACATGCCTTAGCAGTACCCAGGTAAGACTGAACTGCCAGTCTGGGCATCTTCTGCATGCCAAATGGGGAAGGGACACCGGACCATATAACACAAGTCCTTAAAGACCTACATTGGCTCACAGTACATTTCCAAGCACAATTCAAAGTGTTGGTGCTGACCTTTAAAGCCCTAAACAGCCCAGTATACCTGAAGGAGTGTCTCCACCCCCATTGTTCAGCCCGGACACTAAGGTCCAGCTCCGAGGGCCTTCTGGCAGTTCCCTCCCTACGAGAAGTGAGGTTACAGGGAACCAGGCAGAGGGCCTTCTCGGTAGTGGCGCCCACCCTGTGGAACACCCTCCCATCAGATGTCAAGGAAATAAACAACTATCAAACTTTTAGAAGACATCTGAAGGTAGCCCTACTTAGGGAAGTTTTTAATGTTTGATGTTTTCTCGTGTTTTTAATATCCTGTTGGAAGCTGCCCAGAGTGGCTGGGGAGGCCCGGACAGATGGGTGGGGTATAAGTAATTTTTTTATTATTATTATTACTATTATTATTATTACTATTATTATTATTACTATTATTATTATTATTATTATTGCCTCAGGCAGAAAAATGTCTTGGGCTAGTCCTGCTAAACCATAAATGACAATGGCCTGGAACACGAGGCTACCTATTCCCATATGAACCTGTCCAATTAATATATCCATCTGATGTTCACACTTTCGAAGGTAAGGTAGGTGACAACTAGGATCTGGAGCTTTTTGCCTGTGACACCTCACATGTGGAGGACCTTACTCCTGTTTATTTGATGGATGTTCAGAAGTCAGCTGAAGTTGTTCGTGTTTCCCTAGGGATTTAATTGCACTTCATATTTGATTTAGAAGCTGTTTTAAAGAGGATTTTCTGATGCCTTATCCATTTTCAGCTTTACAAAAAAAAAGAAGTTTGATTTTAGTTTTATCATTTATGATTTTTGTGTTTCGACATGAGCTGCTTGGATATTTTGGTTGGATGAAAACACATGTTATGTTAAAAATAAATAAACAGCCCACCAGCCCTTTGAATGAGTAACAGTAGTCATAACTGAGCTCCCTTTTGCAAGTATCACTTTCATTTTGATCATTCAGCAACCCATCACAGAATATAAAAGGTACCCCTGCCCGTCTGGGCCAGTCGTGTCCTACTCTAGGGTTGCGTGCTCATCTCGCTCTAGAGGCTGTGAGCCGGCGCGGTCCGAAGACACTTCCGGGTCACGTGGCCAGCGTGACAAAGCTGCAGCTGGCAAGCCAGCACCAGCGCAGCACACGGAAACGCCGTTTACCTTCCCGCTATAAAGTGGTCCCTATTTATCTACTTGCACTTAAGAGTGCTTTTGAACTGCTAGGTGGGCAGGAGCTGGGACCGAACGACGGGAGCACACCCCGCCGCAGGGATTCGAACTGCCGACCATACGATCGGCAAGTCCTAGGCACTGAGGTTTTACCTACAGCGCCACCCGCGTCCCATACCTTATTGTAAGGTTGCTTGTTGGTTCCAAGTCATTTTTTTCTCTCTTTTCCTTCTGAGCTCTCTGAGACAACATTAAATGTTCAAGCTGGATACTTATAAAGACTCAGACCAAAAGCGTACATATGGTCTTTCATTGTCCATTAGCTGGGAGCAGAAGAGCCCAGGAGTGCTCAATTAGCTCTTCCATGTAGACAGTTCATCCTCTGCTTCTGGCCAAACAGAAGTGTCATTAACTAAGCTCCAAATGCAATTCAGTTCAGAGTTCAGTTCAGCTGTCCTGTCAGGAGGATTGCTGTGTTAACAGATGGCAGGTACACAGGGAATGAGATTATGCTGCGGGGTAAATGTAACCCTATTCATGAGGGCACAGGTTCAGTTCAGAAACGCTTCTGGCCGTGAACAAGATTTTTGTGGAGCCACCAGATTTCCCCTCTACTGGAAAACTTCATTAAACAGTTGATTTCCAGATGATATAATTCCTTATGCTGGAAAAAAGCTGTACAACACATTTTAATGTTCATGCTTAAATATATTTAACTTAACTAGGTAATAGGATAGCTCCATCACTAAAAGTATGAGGCTCTCATTCTCAGCTTCATGGGTTTGAGCCCCATGTTGATGAAAAGATTCCCGAATTGTAAGAGGTTGAACTAGATGACACTTATGGACTCTCTCAACTCATCTGTTCTGTTCTGTTCTATGAATTATAGCATGTGAACAATAATAAATGTCTTTGAAGAAGGTGGTGATTATGGAAATTTATTTTCTGATATTTATTTCCTCCTTTTTTCTGTCATGGAACTCCATTCCATCCAGACAGTGACTTGACCCAGAACTGGGTCTTCAGAGGGAAAGGGAATTACTTGGACTCAGCTACACAGCTGCAAATAAAACGTTTTAAATGTTTTGCAAGGTGCAATATATAAATGTGACACTTGATGGTGACAGTGAGCTATGCCAAATTCAATGCATTTTTCAAAACACATATCTATCTATCATTTATCTATATCTATCTATCTATCTATCTAAAAGAATTTTCACAGCATTTTTTAATGTTTGTAGTTTCCACCTTTGAGTTCATTTAATGATTGTGCATGCTTTTCTCATAAGCAATGTACATCTCAGAAGCACAGCCATCACATTACAAAGGTAAAGGAACTAAGAGTCATGTATGTACTTTGGTAGAAGAAAACAAGTACAATTTTAAAGTAGTCGGCGAAAAGAAAAAGTTTGAGAAGCCTAGTTTTAAAGCAAACTTTTCTTTCTCATCTTGGACAATCTAGAATAACAGGAAATGGTTGTCACCTTGGAAAGAAATATCTACCAGTTATTTCTTATTTTTGTTTTGTTAAAAGCAAGACTAGCAGCTGTATAGCAGTAGGAACAGAAGGGAAACAGAATTAAAAATAGCTGGTTTTATTAAGGCACTTCCATTACAGGTGAAAGCACGTCAGGATAAAATTGCTATCTTATCAACTACACATTGCATTTAAGTTCTCTCCTCCAGAGATATGATGAAATGGATGTCAACTGCCACTGCAAACAGCTGTAAAACCAAAAATGGATTTTGGAGAGAAAAAATCCCAAGAAAATGAAGTTGACATTGTACACAGTATTTTTTTAAAAACGCTTCTAGGCAGAAAATCAAGTTTATTAAACAACATAACTGTTTTGTGTGCTATGAGTCTATTATGAAAACTCAGTGGGCTAGATCCAAATTACGTTATTTATTAATGCATTTATTTAAAACATTTCTGTTCTGCCTTTTCTAGTTAAGAAGCTGACGGTAGATAATAACATCTCAGAAACATATAAAACCAACGTTAACTGAGGTATCAGAACACCAAAAACATACAAGGCCACCATTAAAAGAAGGGAACATCTTCCAACAATGAAATCAGTTCAGTGCAGTAATTCACAACACAATTTAGAACTTGCATCTATTCCTGACCCCTAAGCCACCCTAAACTGGAAAGTTTTAGCCATCTTTGAGAAAGCAATTAAGAAGGGGGGGGGGGAGGAGGAGGAGCCTCCTTCCGGCCAGTGAAAAATTGCACTCGCCCCATTGAAATCTATGGGACACGTTCGTCATGAGTTATGACATACGAACAATTGATTTCAATTGGAAATAAGCACTGAAAAAAAGCCCTTCATGTGCACCCAGTTTTAATTGGCAGAGCAAGGAAATTGGGGGTGCACACTTTTACCTCCTCCACACTCCATTGCACTTTGTCCCATTCTGTCCCAAGGCTCTCTAAAAATTGAGGGCATTCTGCAGTCAAACACTGCATCGGTTTTCTCCATGAGCTGATTTCCTAAGCGCACTCCGATAGTGCTTATCAGATGTGGTCTCCCATGCTGGATCATAGTCATGTCAGCCCACAACGGGCTAGCCATTAAAATGCTGGCATGCCTTCAGAAACAGCTCTGGTGTTCATTTTGCCATGGCACGCTGGATCTGGACTGAATTCTTCATGATACGGTGTGCATGATTGCCATGTCATAGCTGCCGTATACTTGTATGCCAACAATAGTGTTCTAGTGACTTTCAGGATGAAAATATTTTATTTTTATAAAATATTTTGCTATTCTGTGCCATCCTGAAGGGTTTGTGAACATTGCAAATGCTCATTTATTGCAATTATCGGGGGGGGGGGGCGGATAAGATTTAAACTATACCATATTATATAAAGGCACCAGATTTCAAAATCTTTTTCTTAATAAAACAAAGCTGCCACAACTTGTGAATTAATGCAATGTTTTCCAGAAAATAGGATATATAGAAAGAGTCTGGGAAAGTCATCTGATTTGCTCCACACGCAGTTGCTGCAGTCTAAATGCATAATTATCCCTGTTTCTGTTACACTTTTATTCAAATCACATTTTCCTAAGGAGTTTTGCCTTTTGTAGTTGTAATTAAATCAGACTGTTTTTTGTGGAAAGGATTTAAACATTTTAGAGAACAGCGCTTATGCTTTCCTTCATTCTTTCTCAGCTAAAACCCTCTCTGTTTTTTGGTTTTACGGGAGCAGTGAGGGGAATGGTTCAAAAAGCCATTTCTGCAAGGGTCCAGAAAGTAATGTGGTTGATTTGATTCATTAGCACAATAAACAAAGAGAATTCACCATCCATTTGTCCACTGTTCACTGAGTACAGCAAGACTCACATTTTCTTTGGGGGTTTCTGGGCTCCACTTAAGCACTGGACTAAATTCTTAAATATGAAGTGCTCAGTCCTTTACTGCTCTTATCCTGTCCTGGGCTTACATTCACAACCAGACTCATTCTGCTTCTGCTTTTAATATGTTGTGATCCCAATGCAATTGGCCTTACCATTCCTAATCATAACTTGTCTTTTTGCATTTAACTTGCTAAATATTTCACGGTGCTTGCTTGCCATTCCTTGGAGCAGTTGATTGATACACTCAAAGGAATGACTACACAATAAAATAAAATACTGTAAATCCCAATTTGGGGCATCAGGACTCTCAAGTTTGTGATTGGCATTAATTGACTTGCATATATTTATTGTGTTTGACTTACTTGAAGTATGAGTTTTATCAAATGAAGTATTCCTCTAAACAGACCCATTAAAATTAATGTACCTAAATTAGTCGTGTACATTAGTTCTTTTTCCCCCCCGGAATCATTTTTTAAATTAAACTTTAAATTCTTTACATATAAATTCCAGATTCCAAATCTGTTATACATTTCTCTTTAAACTTTGACTTCCCACCTTTCCATCCATCCTGTTGTCAGTCCCATCCTATTTACATACTGCATTCTAATAAGCATTTCACCTAAGACATATTCTTCTATTTCATATATTACCAATTTTATACCGCTGCCCATGTTTAAAGTCCTGCTCACGATTTCATCTGATTATGATATTTTCCCAGATATTTCAAAAAGGGCTTCCATGAATAGTCCATCATGTTGGTTTCTTCTTTTTGATGTTAGCTTTGCCAACTCTGCATAATCCATTAGCTTTAAAATCCTTTCTTCTATTGCTGGTGTTTCCAGTTCTGCATTTACAAGATTCTGGCTGGTGTTGTTGCATACATAAGTAAGTTAGTCATATTTTTTTGAGGTTCTGATCTTATTATTCCATGGGTCTGCTCTGTTCAGGGCTAGTGTTGGCTACTGCCAGATATGTAAACACACACACACAACACACACACACACTTCTCATCTGTCTTGTGATATTTCACATGTACACTGATGAACCTCAGCACCCATGAAGTTCCTTGCATGCCTGTCTTAAATAATAACACTTATTTATGTGCACTTAAATACATTAATCTAAAGGTCCTTGTGGAAAAATTTTCATTGTTTGTTTCAAGCTTTTTAATTGAATGCTAATGGGATGTTATACATTTTCAAATTTCTTATTGGGCTCAAGCCCTCAGAATGGGATAAGCAATGAAATCTAATTTTCTATATGGATAACCCAAAGGCAAACCAAGTACTGTGTGCTAATCAGTTTGAATTAAAATAAGAGTGGAAACACCAAAGTCACAATGCACTTACATCATACGAAGTGTTGATGTTAGACAGAGATCTTTACTTTGATGCTCACTTGTTATTATGCTAATGCTTTTATTTTGGGCATGAAGAAACAATTTAAGGGAAGGTATCCTGTTTATGGTGCCCAAGGGATCATGTTATTTCAATTGATTCCCTTTTTCTTGCCAACTCCCCCATGCAAGAGACTGAGGTTCAATCTATTTTCATCCTTTACAAAAATAGCCACAGTGCTGGATGCACTTTAACATTTCGCATCATCACCAAGAAATGCAGAGCCCTGACATACAAGATAAATGAACAACAAACCCAAAAGCTTTGCAGAAGGGTCAAATCCATTTGACTCATGGCCGATTGTTGAGACTGGCGGGTTGCACAATCTTTTCTTTATGTTTTAAAAGCTTTCAAATCGAAAGAACCTCTTGTATGTTTCGATGATTATAAAATAAGCAAATATGTGTCTGTGTATGCGCATGCGTGCGACCGTACACATTGGGGGGCATTCTTATGAATTGATGGCAGGGTAAAGTGAAACAACCATTCTTTACACACAATTTGGTGATTTCCTTTGTGATTTTTGATTGATTTTGCTATGATCAACGGAAGCTGTAAGTGACCAGTTTGACCTCTGATTTGTCCTTCAATTGTTTTGCCATTTCTAAGTGATTTAGTTCCTGCTTAGCCAGCATTTTCTTTGGACTAAGATACACTTTATGGAGCAGATGTGTACTAGAGCTGAGCTGAAATTTCTCAGAAATATTTACCATAAAATTCTGAGGCTTTTCTTTTCCTTGCTATTCCCTGTCCCAGAAAAAGGCAATTATGTGGAATTTTATTCCAGTGTTCTTTACTTACTGCTTACTAGATGAATGAATGAATGAATGAATGAATGAATATTTATTTGCATCAGCCATCGGCCATAGCAATAAAACAACAATACGATATACAAAGAATAGAAATAAAAAGTCAATTATATAAAATACATTTTAGGGTTTTGAATCAATAGTCAAATAGTGGATCTTATTCTGATTGCCCCAGCTAAAAACTTTGCAACCTTTGCTGTAACCTGCTCATTTTGCTCTGCCAAGAGAAAGGACACTGTGGCAGTGGTTGGGCGACCCAGAATGGACAATAAAAGAGGGGTGATAATCTCATTCCTCAAGTCTTTATAAAGTGTGTAAGCCAGAAGGGCTTACTAGATGCATTGTGAGACATTTGGGACACAATTTTCTGGAAAAGTGGAATATAAATACACAGATGCGGACGACAAAATTGTAGCCCATTGAAGATCCTTAGGTGTGCGTTAAATAAAGGTATTGCTCATTTAAAACCCAAAGATCACCATGTCCCATTTGAGGAGCATGGGTGCCAGTAGTGGTTGGTGTCCACTGAGACTGGTGAGGCAGAAACCTGGGAGATCCAGAAACAACTAAGTTCTGCCCTATCCTGTTCCCTGCTACATTCTAGAAGGACAACACTGAAGAGGAAGGCCAAGCCATCCAACAGGCCAAGCCATCCCACAGACTGAGATTTAAGTAAGAAGGCAGGCAGGTGAGGGCTGATTGAAAACAGACTAAGGGTTCCTCCAGATGACCTGCTCAGCATTCATCTTGATTTGTTTACACCAAGCTTCTGCGATACTTAGACTATATCTGGTCTATATTGAACATTTGTTCTGGTTTGTTTACAGGCCATTATATCACAACAAGCATTCATCCTTAATTGTTTGTGGGATGACTTTACACATCATCCCATTAATCATTCATTCATTCCAAACATTTCAATGCATTTCTCAATCACTTTCCAAACAACAATAAAATACCGTATTTTTCCGTGTATAAGACTAAGTTTCCCCCCTAAAAAATAATGTCAATAATTAGGGGGTGTCTTATACATGGATACATCCCCCCCCATTTTCTTAAATCTGAGTCCCCCAAAATAGGGGGTGTCTTATGTGATGGCTTGTGAATGCTCTCCGCAAGAAATGCCTCTGCTCACTCAGAGATACATATATACATCCTTTATTTTACAAATGTACAAGCAGCACACATAATCAAGCATCCAAATCCTCTGGGTCAGATTCTCGGAGTGACTTACGTCCACCCCTTTTCCAACAGAAAAGGCGAGGCATTCTCATGTGATGTCTCTGCCCCCTCCTCTTTAACATTCTCCTTTCCTGAGCAGATGGAACCGGCACTGCTTCGCTGTCCGTGCCAGAGCTTCCTGTGCAGTGTTGAGGCTCTGCTCCAACATCTGAGAGCCTTCCCTCCTCCTGAGTTTCCCTCCTTTCCTCCAATGACACTTCCTGCCCCCCTTCCTCTACTTGTCTCTCCTCCTCCCCTGCGTTCTCCGTCAATACCATGACATCTTATACATGGGGGCCTTATAAACAACAACAAAAAAATGGTATGTTTCTCTCTCTCTCCCCAAAGTGGTTTTATTGCTCTAGGGCAACACACTTTAATCCACTTTAACCGTGCAATCCTAAAGTTCTAGTGTGCACTTGAATCCCTCCTGCAAAAAGACAATCTGGATACAATCTGAACTTGGCGGGACAGGGCCTCATTCTGCCTAATAGACCAGCCTCCACTGGTGGGTGGGAATGGAACATGTAGACATTGCAAAACCAAGCATTGATATCACAACTACTAAAATCATACAAATGTAAATTAAGCATTTCCATGCAAGCTATTCGTGGCAAAGAGCTACACCCCCTATCTATATGGGGAAAGAATCACAAGTTTTGTATGAGATGAACAACAGCTATAAAATATTAAAGCTTACTTAGTCCTGTTTTGGGGCAGCTCAGAAACAATATTGCCATTCTTTTCCATTGGAACAAAATCTAGTTCTTAACTTTAATTTGAATACTGGCTCCAATACAACATTACAACATTTAGCTCATATTCCTTTTCTTTTGTGGAATGTATTATGATTCTAACTTTATTATGAGCTTCCAGTGAAAATGAGATATGTTTAGGCAATATAAATAAAGCTTATTGTTGTTGTCACTTACCTCCTTTTGGGTTACTGTAGGAGTGTGTATATTTTATGCTGGCTTCCCCTGGATTTTGGTTTCCCTTTGCAACCACAAATAATTATTACTGGGTGTACTGCTATTGCTTCTGACGTTTCCCTTCACTCTTGTCTTCCCTGCATCACTATGGTAATTATAACATTTCATTCATGGGACTGGTTTCTCATTGTAACTGGAATGCTTTTTTCTTTCTCTACAATTCTGTGTTATGGAAAAGGAAGAACAAGAGTTGGGGCTCACTCACAACTAGCAGCAGTGGAGCATGGCAGAGTCATGGAGCCACTGCCTCATTTGCTACTTGTGTCAGACAAGGTTGAATTGTGTTGATATTTGCCAGACTAGCTTCAGATAGGTGCAGCGCAGAGGCCCAAAAAGGGTCCATTTCTGGTAATGGGACCAGTTTAGGATCCTACGGATCCTTGGCCAACCCAGCTCTACCCTCTCCCCACTCACAATACACCTCAATTCAGGGGCTTCTACTGGCTGCCACCAGTCAGGATACTGCCCCACCATGCTTTTAGCAGATGCAGAACCATTTGCAATGGAGAAGCCCCCCTCCACTCACCCCAGCACTGCCGAGCCAAGGACAGATAGGTGGAAGGATGCCTTCACTATATCCAACCCCCCTCCAGCATGGTGGATCGGGTGTGTGTGTATTATTTTGTTGGCTATCCAATGTTCTCTAAAGCAAGGAATTTGGAGGGGGGGATAACCTGTGTACCCACCTCTGTGTCTCTCTTTGCTTATCTCTTTATTTACATTTGTAGCCTTCTTTTATTCCATCGTGGAACCCGTGGTGCAGTTTCCAGATAGGCACTCACTCAGGCACTGGCCAACCCCATACCTGTTTAGCTGCGGCAAGGTTGTGATCATGTGTATTTTAGACTGTACATCTTTACTATTTCACACGCACACACTCATTCATTCATTTTCATCCCTGCACAACAAAGCTGCACACGTGTCAAAATCCCATTACATGTTAGTTAAGTCAAGTTATCCCAAAATATTATAGTTCTGTGTTCCGCAAGTTCCATGGTTTCATGACCCACAACTCAGGGATTATACACTGTGCAATGGAAGACTAAGAGGAAAACAAGATTCTGGCTCCATCCTTGGGGGATGACCTGCCAGGACCTTCTTCAGAACTCCTCAGGCCAAAGGACACAGCCCTGCTACCCTCGTCTGATTCAGAGGAGCAGACTTCCACAGTAACCCAACTCCTTACGCCCCACAGGGATCAAGTACTATAAATAAGGTAGGGGTCCTTTAACAGCCATTTGGCAACTCTGATGAGATGTTGCTTCCTATAGTACAAATTCAGTCATAATTTATAGAGCTTCAGTTGGATATAGTGCTCCCAGAGGCCACAGTTTGGATAGATGGCCCAGCAGGACCCTGGGAGCTCTCCAAGGTCCTGCATACTATGGATCTCTGTTATAGATGCTTGCCTTGATTTCCTGACTCAGGTTATTGACTTGGGCTCTTTTCATGACACTATTGCTCTTCCCCTGTGAGCTTTGAGCTCTTGTAGAACAGGACCTGTCACTTCTCACAGTGAACACCATTCTTGCTATTATGTTATACCATTCATCAGTTTATGTTACACGTATCATTCAATAAATCTTCTGTTATCACTGGAAATCTATATTTAGATTAACATTTAGGTCAGATATAAAATGATCCTGGCTGTTTCCAAACATCCTCAAACATTTCTGATCTGTGGAAGATGAGATGGAAGAGCAGCCTTCCATAAAAAGAGAGGTTGACTGAGCTGAATAAGGGGCTGCAGTTGGTAACCTTCAGTGTTAGCAGGTGTGGAAAGCACTAAAGGGATCACTATTGAAACACAACATCCATCTCATGCTATCACTTTCCATCTGTCTTAGGTTTTTCTTTGTTGTTGTTGTTTTGAAATATCTTAAAGATGACTTTGCATCATTCCCAGTTGTCAGTGGGATTTCACTCTCAGATCAGACAACTTGCTGGTCCATGCATTTCATCATCTGATCATCATAAAGGCGAACTTAAATCTGAGCGTCCCATGCTCCATGACCAAGATTCAACTTTAAAGTTTTCCAAGGCCACTCCCTTCTCACATCCCTTCAAAGCTGGCAATAAGAGGTAGGTTGAATAAGCAGCCATACATCCTCCAGGTGGCTTGCCATGCTCAGCTTGATATCCTAAGTCAGGCATCCCCAAACTCAGCCCTCCAGATGTTTTGGGACCACAACTCCCATCATCCCTAGCTAACAGGACCAGTGGTCAGGGATGATGGGAATTGTAGTCCCAAAACATCTGGAGGGCTGAGTTTGGGGATGCTAGTCCTAAATCATCTTATTATGTGCCTGCACTACATGTTAATTCTGGCTAAAGATGCAATTAAATGCAATCAGCCAAAGATTCATTAATAAATCAATCCCTAAAGCCCCATTCTGCCCCTCAAAGGGCAACTAGCTAATCCCTTATTGTTGCATAGGGTGGGTTGCACATGCTTATAAAAGTGTGTTCTAGTCTGCTCCTTGGCCCAATGTGCCCTGCATCAGAACACAAACATTCTAGCTCATGTGTCCCGGAGAAGGGACAAATTTGTCCCTGGCAAAAGGCCACAGGAGTAACATTGTTTTGTAGTACCTAAAGCTGCAAACTGTTTATAACAAGCCAAGCAGAATGGGGCATGTTTGCCCTACGGCTATCAGGTCCATCATTGTTCAGTGGCTTACATGAGGTTACAACACAGTACCATTTTATGCAGCCTTGCTAACTTCTCATTTTGTCACAAGACTGGGGTCATCATTTTGCTATGTCTTGTGCTAATGCTAGCAAAATATGGTACCGGTTTCATGTCTGATCTTACCAAACATGATGGGAATGGCAATAATGGCACCTAAATTCTTTTCACCTGCCTTCCATTATTTCACAAGTGGCCTGTTTGTGGTCAAAGCTTGAACTGTAATCCATATGCCGCAGCAATGTTCGTCAAGAACATCAGCAGAAATCCACTGCTTCATTCTCCTCCTCTGGATCTCTTCAGGAGGTCAGGAACACCAAACACCCCATTATATGAAAGCACCATTCATAAAACTGCCTTCTGTAACAGGGAAAACCTGGATGTTGCCATAATGGGTATGCATAGAGAATGATTAAACCTCTAACCATTCATGGAAGAGTTTGGGTGTTATTTGGCCTAAGAATAAGGAGAGAGAGAGAGAGACATTATTTAAAAATGCACAAGCTGCATTTTACCTTACCTTTTTATTTTGTGTGTGTGTGTGTGTGTGTGCCTGTTACAGGCCGCAGTGCAAAGTGGCTGATACCTTCAGTTTGAGATATAGACTGACACTTTCTTCGGCAGCAGTCATGAGTGAGTTATTCCAATCTGTGCCAGCACAGCTGGAAAATTTACCTTCACATGGCTGGAATTCCATTTCAGTCTGTCATGATACACTACACTGAGCCTGTTTCTTCATGAGCTACGGCATTAGTGCAATGTGTTCCTTGAGATTTCTACCGTCGCCAAATACAGTCACTAAAGCTAGCTATTAAAAGGGCGGGTGGGGGAATAGAAAGAAGAAAAAGTTGGGATAGAATGCTCTGAGCCAGCAAATAAATTATTTTGCAATGGAATCTCAGCAACTGTGTCTCTCAGGGATACACAAGATACACAGGGGTTTTACTCTGTTTTTCCTCTTGAGCATTTACAATTCTTTCCCACATAGTTAACATCATTTAATGCCAGTTCATACATGACATACTTTATGCATTGAGAGAATGTCTGAATAGGGTTAATTTGATGGGTGAAGCAAGAACCTTACCTTCGACATTTGCTGAGGTGCACCTTATCATAAGGCTTATGATAAGAATTATTTTAGGTAAAGATTGCCTCCACAATCAAAAGGAAGAGTTGAGTCATGGGTGTGGTTGAATGGTCACAATTTTATACTTTAAGCTGTAGAGGAGCTACAGTGATAAAACCTAAAGCAGCCTAACTACGTACAGACACCTCAGAGGTAAGATTGAAAGGGAAATCCAAAGTCTCCTCAAATAATCACTATGCACCCCCTCAGCTCCAGCCCCCTCATCAGTATTGCTCCTGATGCACATTTCTAATTGCAACTCATCATGAAGTGGCTCCTGTAAAGCCATTCCACTTCCTCTGGTCAACATTCAGAAGGATGAAGGTTTCTGGACCATATTGCTGCCACTGCTAAGAAGACAACATTGTTTGCATTTATGTGCCAATATTTTTTCCCCTCCTTCTAGGCGTTTTAAGTACTTTTGTTTCATCCCCCACTATTATTAATGTTTTGCTCTTGTTTTTATCTGGTTGTTATAGTCTAAATTTGTGTAAACTGCCCTGGAAATGGTCCTTTCACAGGTATCAGACAACATCCATCCTGTTCTCTCATGCTTTTAGCAACGTCTGAGAATAGCTGCTGGTTTTTATCTGTTAGTTGATGTTTTATTCTTGTGCTTTTATTGCTTTGATATTGTATTTTTATTGTGCTTTGGTGCTTTATTCTGCTTGTCTCCTTGAGACCGTTTCTAGTGAAAGGCAGGGTAGAAACCAATTAATCAAATAGATAACAGAGCTTCAGGCCTCGGTGTCCTTCTTGACCAGGGATGGGGAACCAACTGTCCCCTCCAGATGCTACTGGATTATATCATCTCTGACCATTGACCATGGTCGCTGTGGTTTATAGGGTCTAGCACCATCTGGAGGGCCACAGGTTCTCAACCTCCTCTTCTAGAGGTTCATGTTTAATGTTGCAATGAATCCTTTTTGTTTATTCATCCTTTCTGTTTATTCACAGCAAGCAAATCCACGGGATTGCTCAGGATTGTGTGGATTCAGATTTGGATATGTGTGTTAATAAGCATCCAAATTTGGCAAGCCAAAATTCATGGAGGATTAGTTCTGACAAAGTGAGTGATCTATTAGTCATGATCTGGAAGTAATACAAGGGATTGCCACCAGACAGGGAGACCAACGTTTCCTTTCATCATGTTCCTCTTGGCATGTTTATCATGCTGTTGGCTTTGCCATAGGTCTCTGGCTCTCCTTATGTGGAAAATGGAAAAAACAAAACTGCTTGCTATTTCTTTCTAAAACACCCAATCCGAGTGTATTTTCTCAAGATCACACCCTGCATATTAATTAAGGTTACTCATTAAATGCATGAAATATTTTTATTCTTTAAATGTCATGTTGTTGCATGACAAGCTGGCTAAATAACAACAACACTATTGTTGTTGCTGTATTGAATTTATGTGGCCACTCAACATTTTCTAGGCAGATTACAAAGCAAACATTCAATAATTATAACAATCAGCACCAACCATGACTGGAACTGACATACCAAAATGCATTGCACGAGGAAAAGTTGTTTGCAAAAATTAATTATTAGGCAAAATTGCATTCAAAGTGTATATATTTAGAGGAATGCATGCTAAAATTATGATGAAGTTCCATAAGGACTTTTTTTCTTTTAGAAAAAAAATGCAAAATGAGCATGAAATGCAGTGAAATAAAAGACTGAGAAAATAAGAAACTGAGAAAAATTAGAATTGAAAATGTGTCCCTCCCAAATAAGGTTAAATGAGCGTCCAAGCAGTCTCTCCCTCTCTCCCTTTCTCCTCACCTCTTTCTTTCTCCCTCCCAGCTGTACTGAAGAAGGCCCTAGCATAGAAACATAGAATTGCAAGGGACCCTTAGGATCATCTAGTCCAAATTCCTATGCAGCTGTCCCATACAGGGATCAAACCTGCAACCTTGGCATTATCAACACCACTCTCTAACCAGCTGAGCTATCCAGGCAATACTTTGGGTAGGTTGTCCCACATGTTTTCTGTTCAGGAACTTTGAAGTCTCCTAACATCACAATCCTTTGTATGTTTACTAAGAAAAATCCACACAAAATATAATGTAGGTCTCTACCTCTGGCCAACAGAAAATAGTACCTAAGATTGCGGCTTAAAACCAAATTACAGCGTGGTCAGAGCTGGCAGCACAGAACACTTTTGTTCAGCATGTGCCCGGTTGCACTCTGCAGAATAATTTTAATGAGTCATGCCGGGGGGCAATACATCTGCATCCCCCACCATATAAGGCTGTGCCACAGAGAATCGTTTTCAAAGGAGTCAACTTATAAAGACGTGTTGATGTAATGGCAGATTATTCTAACTTCTGTCGAAATGCTTCCAGTTTATAAATAGGAAAATGTACTTTCATACTGTGGCAAATGCAAGCATATTAAAGTGTTCTCTGAAATTTCACCGGTTAGAAAGCTGAGGCTGGTGACCATTAGAATTACAGCTTCACAGCAAAGTCAATTTTTCACACTCCCCTTCAAGGCTTTTTGAAAGGGAAAAATATTTCAAGGCATAGAAGATTCATCCCATTTTATATCCTACCACCCAAAATACAAGTCCTGGATCCAAACTTACCACTCTGTGTGGCTGCTAGGGGGAAGGTGCAATGATGGGATTCATCTTCCCCTGGAAGGAAGAACCTGAAAGCATAACTGAGGGAGAACTTTATCCCTCTGGTCCATGCCTAGAGCATCAATGGATGGTCCTATGTGTCCTCAGCCAATGCGGTTGCCAACTTCCTCACCCATCTTCCCCAATTTTAGTGCTTGTTATCTTGCTATGGATTGGAGTTAACTGCCGGTTGCTGGTTCTGGAAAGGAGAGTCCTATTCACAATTGTGATTTGGGCCCTTTTGCGCAGACTCCTTTCCTAAAAACAAATCTGTCGTTCTGTTGTTGGCTTGCACTGTTGTGTGCCTTCTTTTTAAATTTTACTGTTCCTGGAAGAGAAAGTATTGAGATGGATCACCATTTAGGATAAGAAGGAGGAGGAGGAGGAGGAGGAGGAGGAGGAGGAGGAGGAGGAGGAGAGTTTGGATTTGATATCCTGCTTTATCACTACCCAAAGTAGTCTCAAAGTGGCTAACATTCTCCTTTCCCTTCCTCCCCCACAACAAACACTCTGTGAGGTGAGTGGGGCTGAGAGACTTCAGAGAAGTGTGACTAGCCCAAGGTCACCGAGCAGCTGCATGTGGAGGAGCGGAGACGTGAACCCGGTTCCCCAGATTACGAATCTACCGCTCTTAACCACTACACCACACTTGCTCTCACTTGAGAGCCACCACACTGGCTCTCAAGATAAGTGAGTGAGCACCCCATTTCCTAAAAAGGAGATTCCCTTAAGGGTTTGTTTCATGTCCCAAGTCTGACACACACCCCGGGCTGCTCATTGTTCCTGTGGGATCTGTCTGCGCTGTGACAAGCCTGATATTCTTGCCATTCCCAACAGCATCATTTGGGCAAGTGGGCCAGGATGCTTGCATGAGACAGCAGTCAGGCTGCTCCACTACTAGATCCTTGCCCCATGCCCTGCCAAACTCTGTGAGCTGTAATCAAAAAAAGCTGTGGTCTTTTGACTCCACTTCAGCCTACATGTAGTTCTTCCTCCTATAATCTGCCCTTGCTCCATGACATCCACCCAAAGTAATATTTTACTGACATGTTGTCATTGCAAACAGCTTTGAGGTTCTCTGCAACCAAGCAGCATATACATTTCATGAAACAAATAAATAAAATAATTGCCATAGGCAGCTGCCATAAACTGAGTCATGCCATTGATCCATCTACCTCAGTACAGTCTGCACTGACTGGCAGAAGCTCTCCAGGTTTTCAGGTGCTTTGCCACTGGGCTATGGCCCTCACCACAGATAAATTAGAGGGGTATTTTTCACATGGGAAAGGTGAGGAATATAAGCTGAAACCCACAGAATAAGAGAACTGTACTGAAATATCAGATAGCTAGATGACAGATAGATGATTGATAGATAATAAGTAGATAGATAGATAGATGATAGATGACAGATAGATAGATGATAGATAGATAGATGATAGATAGATAGATAGATAGATAGATAGATAGATAGATAGATAGATGATAGATAGATGATAGATAGATAGATATAGATAGATGATAGATAGATAGATAGATGATAGATAGATAGATGGATGACAGATAGATGATAGATATAGATTCAGGATTTGTGCAGATTTCAGGATTTCAGGCAGCAAACACCCTTTTCTAATCTGAATCAACTACAGTCAGTGTTCTAGTTCTCTGCCTTTGCATTTCAGTCAGGTGTATAGTTGTAATACCTAGCACCCTCATCAGAAAAGGAAATGCAGCAATGATGACAGACACCCTTCCAAACATATATAGGAAGTTGTACTCATTTTCTGGGCCATCAAGTGAGTTGACTGAGTTAAATAATTGGTACTCTCTCAGGCTTCCAAATTAGATACAATCCAATAATCACTTTCCTCCCCATTGGCAATTCAGTTCTCTGACACTGTTATGAGCATCTGCCTCCTCCATTAATTTAGCACCCAAGGCTTTCTCTGCTCTCCCATCTCGCCATCTGCACCTCCTCTTGGGCCAGATCCATGACTGTTACATAGCCTTCCCTCCTACTTTTGTAGACTGCAAGCTGCTGTGTGTTTCTTCACCAGTCCGTGAACTTATAAACCTGGCAGTGATAAACCTTTCATATAAGCTGGTAATGAAACTTTTTATATGCTGTGCTGCTGGAGGTTATTATACTTTCTAAGAGTGACTTAAATTTCTTGTTTTAAAATGAATTTGCCATGCAAATCAGCTACAATTGAAGGAAGTCTTAAGAATCCATGTAATCTATGAATCAAAAGCTAAGATGAATGTTGCACATGATAGCCATTCTCACTGGTGATGTGGTCCTTCTAAGTTCCTCAGGACAATACACTGGATGCAGATGCACCTAGCTGAAGATCTCTGAACACCGAGGAATGGGACAGAATATGGATTTGAAATAACTCAGTAGGTGATGCTATTTCCTTAATATCAGTGTAGAGCTAGGATGCCCATTACTGCTGGAACTGTCTCCATTTTCATGAAGCATAGAAGAGATATAATAACCCTGCTGGTTCTGTCTTCTCTAACAAACAATGATCCTCTTCTCTCTTGATACATGCGTCCAGCCCATATAATTATCATCTGCTTATCTTTCAGTTTTTAATAAAGAGGGCGTAACATTTCTTGAAACACTTCTTTGATGTGAAGAACAAAGGCAATGATGTGGGATACAGAAATAACTTTGTCCAGAGATGGAGTGATTTTGAGACCCAAGCAAAACATTTTCTGCTCCTTGAGTTTTAGCTGTCACTGAAAGTGCTGAAACATGCAGCTGTGTACTCTGTCCACTCCTGCAAGAGCTCTTTCATTCCAAGATAGGTGAGCTTTAATGTTCCCCAACCAAGGGATTCAGTGCAACAGTTATGCTAGAAGAAACTCATTGTGCAACAGATTGTGGAATCAATTGTGAAATAAAGTTACCAGCAAACCTGCATTTTCTTGTTCAGCAATGTTCCGCTGGGACAAAGCATTTATCCCAGTGGAGCAATTTTACTATTAACTGACTTTAATATAGTGCTACATTGGATAGGACTCATAGCAGTCTGGGTGATGCTAAGTAGAAAGCACCATACTTTTACCTTAAATTTCATTCCAAATGGCAATATATTGTTGAGTTCTGCAAATTATTCCCATTGTTATAATTATTATTTACTGAATTTATATACAGCCTGTAATGGTTATATGGGGTTGCTCGTGCGTAAGTTGCTGCCATTCCTGGCTAGGTAGCCTAGTTAAACCTTTCCTGGCTGGACAGCCCTTTACTTCGTGGCTGTTCAGTCGCTAGCAGAATCCGTCAGTGGGTGTTTCTTAAATTTCTTCCAGCAAAGAAATTCTTTGACGCCAAGTCTATGCCTACTTTCCCTTTGCGGAAGTATTCTGCGCAGGGTGGGTGTGGGTTGCGGAGGACCTGTGCTCTCCCCGCTGGTCTCCAGCGAAGAGTCCTGGAGCCCTCTCTCCGATTCCCCCATCTGCCCCCCTTTATCCCTGGTGTTACGCTGAATCCCCTCTCTCCCTGCTTGGCCCTTCTCCGGCATCGCTTGGGAGCCCTGCCTCCACTCCTGTCTCCGATGTCAGTTCCCTGACACAGCCCTATACTCAAAGGTCTCAGGTCGGTTCACAGAACAAAATTAGAATATAAAACCACAAAATATATAATCAAAATAAAACAACAACCCGACCCCCCCAAAAAAACCCCCACCACATTTTAAAAGGGCATAGGATGGCAATTAAATCAACCAAAGGCCTGGTTTAAAAGGAATGTTTTTGCCTGGTGCCTAAAGGTGTGTAATGAAGGCACCAGGTGAACTTCCCTGGGGAGAGCATTCCACAGATGGAGAGCCACTGCAGAGAAGGCCTGTTCTTGTGTTGCCACCCTCTGGACCTTGTTGCTTTTAACGGCATCAAGCACGTTGGAACTTGATATATTTTTAAAGGGCTTATGGGCGCATCTTCATTAAACAAAAAAGGTAACGCATTAACAGCACGCAGTTTTTCAGGAAATATCCCCATTTCCATAGCATGCTTTTACCCAAGGTGAAGACTGAGTGATTTTATTCCTACATTCTCAGTAAGGAAAGAACCTTACCTGTTCACAATGTTCGTAGATCAGCAGGATTTACAAGAAAGATTTGGAATTAATAACTACATCACAGCATCATATAATATAGGCCGCCCGGAAATGCCATGTGTTATTCAATTTAGCATCATTGTCATTTTGTATTTTATACCCTGGAGAGATTTCAAAATGAAATAAAGCACTGGGCATAAAGTGCTTCAGCATTCTGTGCCACTTTGAAACTACCTAAACTGTTGAATGAAATAAAGAATGGTTGTTTTAAGGGATGGTTGCCAAATTCAATATCGATGAATTCCAGTGGGAACTGACCTGATCTATACCATCCAGACTAATGTACAGAACAGAACTAATAGTGCAATTCTAAGCATGTGTACTCAGAATTAAGTTCTACTGAATTCAACAGGGCTTACTCCCAGGCAAGTAAAGTTAAGATTTCGACCTTTGTTATCCACCAGCTTACATGTTTCCCTGATGTTTTGGTGTATTTTTGGACCAATTAATAAGTATCAGAATATGTGCCTTCCCTTCCTGGGTTAATTTTTTCAGAGAAAAGGGTGGCTGCAGCTATGCTACACAAATTATGAATTCTTTTGTAAACTTGTTCTCAATAGGAATTGGCCTAAAAAGAGTCCCATAGAGGCACAAAGTCGTTGCCAACTTCCTCCAACTTCACTGGGAAAGTTCAGGTATTTGAGGACACCCTTACTCTAATTGACCTAGAAGACTGTAATTACTCAAAAGGAGTTGTTACACTGCATCATCCCGCTAGAATGATTCTCGAATTACTGTTGTGTTTGGGGGATGTGCTGTGGATATCCATCAAATGTGCTGAGGACCTGACAAGGTTCAATGCATTTCAGCACACCTCCAAGTGCCCTTGGGACACCTTGATGGAAATTACAGAGATACTAGCTAGAAAGGATGGATAAGGGCTGTATCTTCTGTTAAAAGTGAGGTGGGATTGTACAGAGTTTACACTTGGCATTTCTGGACATTCTGAAAGTACTCCAAATCGATGAGGCAGTGGAAGTGGAGGGACTATCAGAAATAGTAAAATGCACACAAGAGGCAAGTTGCTTATAAGCTAGTGAGAAATAAGAGACTTCCTTGCTGGGAAATGTTATTCAGCCAATGATGGCCCTTCAGAAGGGGCTACAGTTCTCATCATGAATGACCGCCAGTCATGAGAGTTGGATCTGATGGGAGTTGGAGCCCAAAAACATTTGGTGGTCCACCCCTGTCTTAAAAGAAGAAACTCTCGCTTCCAAATAAAGAAGCAATGGGCCTTAGTATCTCAGAAGACTCCCTTTCTCTAGTCTACACAGAAGTTAATTTAGGGCTGAAAGATCTTGGCTTTGGCAACCTTGAGGTTAGCAGTTGTGAGGGTGTGTTATTGCCTCTAATCCTTTTTAGATGCTCTACATGCTTTGAAATGTTTTAGATGTTTTTGAAATTGCTTTGAAATGTTTTAAATATGCTTTGTTTTATCTGGAATTATATTGTTTTAACTTTTTTGATGCTTGCTTCCCCAAAGGGATATAAATATATTAATACTAGCAAATAAAACCATGCAACACTCACTAGTATGCTGCAAAAGTCAATATGTATTTTTGGACTGAACTTTCTTACAATAGATGATTTAAGATTAATCTTAATTCATATGAATGCACAATATGCGGCTTAGTATAATGTTTAGTTTTTTACTTTTTAGAGCTTTGAATTACAACAATCAGCCTGGGAACTGATAAAATTTGTATCTGTGCCAATAAAGATTGATTGATATTGAAATTTGTATCCAATACTGCTATCCCTCTTGTACAGAAAGAGCTTCTCACTTCCTCCTCCCACCACAGCCCCCCCCCCGCAACAGTCCCCCTGCTCTGGAGGGTTGGGGCTACTCTGGAGAAGATTGGAGTATGTGACTATGGGAAAGAGAAAAGGTGGGACTCATATAATGTCCACTCTCTCTCCCTCTCTCCCACTCAGTCTGTTCTAGGGGTCTCCCCAACCCTTCAGAGCATATTTGAGGAAGGTATGGGTATACGAATGGGGATAACAGAGGGGGAAGTTCCATTGTGCAAGTGCAAATTCCTTGCACTGTCGGGAGGCATTGGTTAGACACCGCCCTACGGATTTCATCCAATGAGAATCAATTCCCTGTCATGCACCAACTAAAGGCTTGCATCTTATAGTTGCCTGGTTGGTTTTTCTCTTTTTCCAGAAATTGGTGAGTTGTGCCATCTCCTTCTAAACTGAATTTAAGATGCCTCAACTGAAATGCCTCAAATTGGATGACACCTTTAAAAAAAATTGCAAGCATCCTGTAGAACAACTTTTCAACACCCAGAGTATTTTCAACAGTTATCAGAACATTATTTAGGCCCAAATGTATGTATGTATGTATGTATGTATGTATGTATGTAAATTGGTGGGTGAAATCACAAATAATGTTTTTGATACATGCCCTTGTTTTTTGCTTTCCTTAATATGCTCCCCAAATAATAATTGGAGGCAATTAATATATCTTAAAATTGCAAAGCTTGGAGAGGGACTCTTTTAATAAGCAGTTTTCTTTATTCAAATATTATCCACAAAATGTCACAGAAACCTTTAAATGAAATGTTATTGTGCATTAGGCAGCAGTTACATTTTACAAGGCAATTTCTAGTTTAACGTTTTAAAAATCACTAAAGGCTGTTATTTGAAATTATACTCAAATAAATGGAAGTTTTTATGAGCTTCTTCCCAATAAAGTTATACCAAAGGTACAGAAGTAGAGCTTGAATAAATAGCAATTGCATGTCATTAATGCAGTGCTTACATTTAATATTTAAAATATACAAAGTTTAATCAAAAACAAAAAGAAATATGGATTGACTATTTACACTGGTTTATAGATTCATATGTATGTGGACAGATATCTATCTCCCTATATGATAAAAATGTAAGAATGTTATCATGCAGTCCCCATTGCAGGATCTGTTGTGACGCATCACAATCTTGGATTTGCACAAAGTCACAGAGGAGTAGAAGAACTAAAATGAAGACAGGTTGTATAACAACAGTGGTTGTGATGTGGAAATACTGTGGGGGAAAGTGATGGTTTAAAACCATGGCAGAAATCTGAGTAAAGTAGGGATGGAGGTAATTCACTGGGAAATGGTGGTTTTAAACAACGTCTGAGGTTTAAGCCAAGTGAGAGAGATATTGTGAAAGATATAAATACAGTCGTACCTTGGAAGTCGAACAGCATCTGTTCCGGAAGTGCATTCGAGTTCCGAAACATTCAGCCTCCAAACTGTGGCTTCTGATTGGCTGCATGAAGCTCCTGCAGCCAATCGGAAGCCCTGGAAGCTCAATTCTGGTTTTTGATCATTCAGGAGCTGAAACATATGACTCCCAAGGCATTTGGGAGCTGAGGTACAACTGTATCCATAGTACCTTCCCACAATTCATTTCACTGCTGATACCCTGTGTTACCTTCTATGTGAAGTTGAATTATGGCTTCATAATTTTCCTGTGGGTGAAATGGATGTTTAGTAGCTGCAATGTGTGAGAGGAGAAAGATGCTGGAGGTTACCATGGGGGTGGTTTGTGTGAAAGTAGGGTTGTAAGCAGAGGTGCAGCTCCGAGTATCTAAGTGCGCACACACACACACACACACACACACACACACACACACATATATATATATATATATATATATATATATATATATATATAAATATCCTGGATTGAATCCAGACTCAGCTTCCACAGGTGAGAAGATCCCCTGAGTGGATTTCCATGGGAAGAACATTCCATACATTCCCCATACATCCTGGATTGAATCCAGACTCAGCTTCCACAGGTGAGAAGATCCCCTGAGTGGATTTCCATGGCAGGAGGTGACTTTTACTGATGCGCCCATCTCCTGTAAGACCCCAACTCCATCTCTCATGCCCTTCCAGGGGGTTATGGGATCCTACAGAGCTATGTGGGAGGTGGCACTAAGAGATGTGGCACTGAGGACTGGAGGGGAGGGAAGAATCTGCAAAAGCTGCCTTCTCCACATCCCTTTCTGCCAGTGGGATCCCTCACTGTATGAAAAGCCTTCTATGGACCATAAGGAGCCTATTCATTCATGAAAGGGCTGTACTATAAATCCTGAACACAGATTATTTTTACATTGTACTGTTTGAACACATAACATACATAACATACACCCTGACCATTAGGTCCAGTCGTGACCGACTCTGGGGTTGCAGCACTCATCTCACTTTATTGGCCTAGGGAGCCGGCGTACAGCTTCCGGGTCATGTGGCCAGCATGACTAAGCCACTTCTGGCAAACCAGAGCAGCTCACGAAAACGCTGTTTACCTTCCGGCCAGAGTAGTACCTATTTATCTACTTGCACTTTGACGTGCTTTCGAACTGCTAGGTTGGCAGGAGCAGGGACCAAGCAACAGGAGCTCACCCCGTCACGGGGATTCGAACTGCTGACCTTCTGATCGGCAAGTCCTAGGCTCTGTGGTTTAACCCACAGCGCCACCCGCGTCCCTAACAGACAAATACTGAGAGTGATAATTACTGTTAGTCATGGACTAGACCAATTGAAATCAGTGGATTTAAAAAGCTTGAGTCCATTGACTTCAATGGGTTTACTCTGAGACTTATTTAGATGGATATCACCTTGAATGCCTAATTGGTACACCCGACAGAATATTTGAAGGGAATCATTTCCACAAAGATGGCCTCACTGTATGAATAAATGATACAGCTTCACCATTGTACGGAACTGAAATTTTATCTCTATAAACTAAGATTTTTACCTATGTATATAATTTTTGTTCATGCAGAAAATTGCTTCTTTCCCCTTTGTTGAAACTGCTTGCAGGCTGGAGTGCCGCTAGGGTTTAGGATTAAGCTTTGTGCAATTATTCTGGGGCTATCATAACCTTAGGAACACCTTCCTGCAATGATTTTGGGTATTACTTGCCATTGAGATTGGCTTTATAGAGGAACTTGAGCAGATGTAGAAGATTGGCACTACATTACTACTGTAATAATCAGCTGTAGGCTATTAGCTTGTTACAGAGTATATAAAAAAGGTAAAAAAGGTAAAGGACCCCTGGACGGTTAAGTCCGGTCAAAGGTGACTATGGGATGTGGCACTCATCTCTGCTTTCAGGCCAAGGGAGCCGGTGTTTGTCCACAGACAGCTTTCTGGGTTTTGTGGCCAGCCTGACTAAACCGCTTCTGGCTCAATGGGACACTATGACAAGTGCCAGAGCGCACGGAAATGCTATTTACCTTCCCGCCGCAGTGGTACCTATTTCTCTACTTACACTGGTGTGCTTTCAAACTGCTAAGTTGGCAGAAGCTGGGACAGAGCAACAGGAGCTCAGCCCATTGCATGGATTTGAACCACCAACCTTCTGATCAGCAAGCCCAAATGGCTCAATGGTTTAGACCACAGCGCCACCCACTCCCAGAGTATATAGCACAGTGATGCAATACTAACCAAGACGATACTAACCAGAATATATGCCCATTGCATTGTAGAGATAATCAAAGGGCTTCGTTCTCTACTGCATCTAAGTCCTTTAGCTTTCATCCTATTGCTTCCTCCATCCATCAGTAGGAACAAATAATAGAGTTTCTGCAAACATTAAGTGAGCTGAAATTTCTCAGAAAAGAATTATCTGAGGAATAAAACTGTTGGAGATTTTTATAGGAATATTTAGCAAAACGTGCCCTCCCCAATTTTGCCACCCACAAAGAGAATGTTGGGAAGCTGGCTTTCCTCAGCCATATTCTAAACCACCTTCATATAGAATTACAATCATTTAATCCAGATGTCACAATGGTGTGGATGACAGGGATGAAATCCCTTTCTTCTAACAGAGGATGCTGCTAGAGTACCAGCTGAAGCTGCTGAAAGAAAATCTGGGCCAGGAGTAAAGCTGGATTTAGATGTAATTCCAAGTACAGAACCTTATCTTTGAAAGAGAGAGAGGGGAGTAATCCCATCTAAATTTCCCAATATTACCAGTTCCCAGAATCTTTACAGTCAATTGTATAGCAAGAGTGTAAAACCTTGAGCACAGGTGCTGTATGTGGTCTCTAGACCTTTCTATCATTCTGTCAGGGAACTGCCATCGGAGAGTCAGGTGGTGGAAGGGCTCAAGGAGGCTAGGAGACCTTCGGATGCTGAGGAAGGAACCAGTAGGGGGAGAGGGAGAGTTCCTGCAGAAACTCAATCGGAGGAATGGCTCCAAGATGTTTCCAGTGAGAACAGCGGGGAGGGCTCAGGACCTCCGCTGGGGCCGCCTACTCCGCGCAGGAAACTGTCACGCAAAGGAGAGTTTCCGTCAAGGAACTCTTATGTTGGCGTAAATTCCGGAAGCGCCCACTGACGGATTCTGCCAGCAATTGAGGTAGCCATGCACCCATGGCTCCGCGGATTGGGAGAGTTTAGGAACTGATGGCAAAACTTGGAGGGCTTAAAGGCTTACGCACGAGCAGCCCCCTTTTCCCATAACACATTCCCTCAGGTTTCTTTACAGGCCACACCCTCCCAGGTCACACCCCTCACTGACTCTGTTGTGCCAGGCTCTCTGCCCTCTTCTTGTTATTTTACCTGGCTAGAATCTGCCCATGAGTTGTAATAATGTACCTGCAGCTCCCACCTTCCAAATTCGCATTATGTGAAAATTCAGCAACAACCATTTCAGGCAGAAACCATGCAGGGATGGATAGAAGGAGAGAGATCTGACAACACTTGGAGCAGGAGAGATGAGACAAATCAGCTTTTCCTTTTCTCTCTGTTGTTGTTGTTGTTGTTGTTTTCTATACCGTCCTTCATCCGAGGATCCCAGGGTGGTTTACAAAATAAAACACAAAAATACATTACATAGCAACAAACCAAACAATAACCCTCCTTTGCTTGTTGGCTGCAGACATTTCAGGGAGAAACCATGGGGTGAGGGTGGAGAAATAGGACAAATCACAGATTATAAATGTTCTCATAGGAATCAATGGAAATCATGGACTCATTATCCAAACGCTTACCTAATGAACATTTCCAGGGAAAGCATTGTGTCTGGTGTGTGTCTTTTGCACCTTGATGCACAGAATGATAGGTGCTTGACCACATCATATTTTGCCACACCTGCAGCTGGTATGTAGCTCACCAGAAGGTTTGCCCATCAGGTAATGTGCTCCTTGGGCTGAAAAAGGTTCCCCATCCTTGTTGCCTACTGTCGCTTCTTCAACTGAAGAGCCCTTCTGAAGACTTAAATGCCCTACAGGGCACCTTAAAATAGATTAGCACCGTAATGTACCTTTTATCATGTTGGATTCACAAAGCCAATAAGCAGGTTTTATATATAGACTGTACTATATAAGAGGATGCTGCTTTCTCAATATTTCTTTACTTTAGATTTCCAGTACAGTTAGTCATGTCACTGTTGCTGGTTGTAATAGACCCAGACAAATATTAAACCCTCTCATACTGAGATTCCTTCACTGCCATGGCAGGCATGTGGGTCTCCCCTGGGGGCATTTAGTTTGTGATCAGCTTTAAAGGCTGTGCTTTCGTATTGATCCTTTGCCTCAAAATGTCAACAGGTGTAAAGCTTGCCTCAAAACATCTCTCTCTCTCTCTGAATCCTTCACTCTAGTCAGGGGGAGAATTATTTATGAACAAAGCACTCCAGTGAAGACAGATAGGTGGGAGATCAAATCCTACAAACCATTAAATGGTGTGTGTGTGTCTGTGTGTCTGTGTCCTTGTGGATTTCTGTAGTTCAGTGGAAACAAGATGTGTCAATATGCCAAATTAAATGCCATTTTTAAAAACATTGCTAATATTTTCCAAAAGAGAGTTACAGGTATATCAGAGTTGCATGTGTTCATCCCATCCCATTTCCAAATTGTTCCTTACAGTCGTACCTTGGTTTTTGAACAGCCGAGTTCCCGAATGTTTTGGCTCCCAAATGCCGCAAACCTGGAAGTGAGTGTTCTGGTTTGCGAGCATTCTTTGGAACCCGAACGTCTGACGGGGCTTCCTGCAGCCAATTAGAAGCCGCACTTTGGTTTCTGAACATTTTGGAAGTCAAACGGACTTCCGGAATGGATTCCGTTCGACTTCCAAGGTATTATTATTATTATTATTATTATTATTATTATTATTATTATTATAAAATTGAAATTGGCTTTTGGGAAGTAAACAAGTTTCTGATTATTCAGTGTGTGAACTGAATGTGTGAACTGCCTCCCCTGAAAAGCATTAGGTGATGTGAAGATTCTTTTTTAAATTTATGAATCCATGCTCTCCCCTTCCTTCACTTATGCATGTTGTCTTTTGATGCTACAGATCTGCACCAGCCATAAAAGCTAAGTCCAACATATTACAAAATATTTAGTTACATTTGATATTCTAGTTATTCTAGTTGAAATCAAAGAAAAACCTTAATTTAACATCAATACCCAGATGAACAGCTAATGACATTGTTTGCACAACACACCATTAATAATTGCATTTCTTTCAACAGATCTATACATATGAACCCATAACAAAAAAAGAGAGAGGGGACAAGAATGTGCATTTTTATCACTTCTAGCTCTGATTAATCCTAGGCTCATTTAACAATATTCTGATATGTGAAATGCATCTCATCAAGAACCCGTAAAACTATCTAATAAATCAGACTGAGAAGGTCATACAAACACTATGATTAATAGTGTAATGACACACACATATTTTAATTAAAAAATTGAAAATATCCCCTTTCTATAATAGTTTGAAAAGTTCACTTAATTAAGCATAGTTGGTGATTAGCTAATTAATTTCATGATAACTTTCATTATGTGGCTATATTGCAGTCAGTGCTTTATTCAAAGAACTTTAACACTGGCCTTTCTTATCCACAATTCTCCCGCTGGATGTGAATGCTTTCTAAAGCTATTTTGCTTTTTAGAGATTCAGATTTCTTTCCGGGGTTCTTTTCTTTTCTTTCATTCTGAAGCACTTTCGATCTACTGTTATAGGCTAGGAAATTACAAACACCATCAAAACTTCAACACGAGGAATAATGCATTTAAAAGCCTCTGGCATATTTGCTGGGCACAATTAGATTCACAATTCCTAAGCCAGGGCTGCAATCCTGCACACAACTAGGCTGCCTAAATCTCATTGACTTCAGTGGGAATTAAGCAGCCCTACTGTATACAGGATTGGTGCACGCAGAAAGGAATAGGAGTAGAGAGAAAGGGGTGTTCATAATATGGTATTATTTTTACTCTCGCTATGTGAACATTTGCAGCTGAGCCATGGCCAACAATGTCTTTTCACAGGACCAAACTACATATGATACTCACTTCTCTCTCTCTATGTCTACCTTTTAGATACAAAATGCTGAATTTATGAGAGCAATCTGTAATTCGAGACTGGCACATGAGAAGGAAGTATTTCCCGTCTAGTGGGATTTCCACTTGAAGTCACTCATGGAGGCTGTAACCCTATACGAATTTAAGGTAAAGGTAAAAGGACCCCTGACCATTAGGTCCAGTCGTGGCTGACTCTGGGGTTGCGGTGCTCATCTCACTTTATTGGCAGAGGGAGCCGGCGTACAGCTTCCAGGTCATGTGGCCAGCATGACTAAGCCGCTTCTGGCAAACCAGAGCAGTGCACGGAAACACCGTTTACCTTCCTGCCGGAGTGGTACCTATTTATCTACTTGCACTTTGACGTGCTTTCGAACTGCTAGGTTGGCAGGAGCTGGGACCAAGCAACAGGAGCTCACCCCTTCGATATAGGAGTAAATCCCACTGAACTGAAAGGACCTTACTTTTGAGTAGACACATATGGGATTGAACTGTTTGTTGGCGTTTCCCTACATGTGGGGTATTACTGTACAGAGTTTCATGTTTATCACTACATGTCATCGGGAGTTAGGTATCGAAAATAAATTCAGCTCAGAATTGGTTTAAAGAAAAACCAATTAACTCACATTGTTCTGAAAATAATATTTGAACTGAAACTCCTATTTCCTTTGAAATCTCCAAATTTGGTGATATGGTTCTTCAACCAAATAATGGGAAGTATCCAATACACTTGGTCTGTTAGTGAAAGGATTGATGCACCTGTGCAGTAGAACTTCCCTCCTCTTTCCCCTCCCTCCCACACCCATGTGTGCCCTACTCCACACCCCAAATCTGCTGTGCAGTGTTTGGGGAGCTGCCAGAACAGACAGGGTGTACCCGAGAAGAGGAGAAATTTTGGAAGACATTGCTGAGTGCAACACTGGATGCCACCCAGTGTATATAGCCCTAACAGTTGTTGGTACATGTCGCTTGGAGGAGACCTTTATACCTGGAACATAGGAAGCTGCCTTCATCAATCAAGCTCAGTACTATCTACGCTATGTGGCAGTGACTCTCCAGAGTTAGAGACAGGGGTCTTCCTTAGCTCTACCTGGAGACGCCACAAATTGAATCTGGGACCCTCTGCATGCAAAGTTGCCACTGAACTGTGGTTCTTCACCCCTATGCCCAAAGAACCCTGGCCTTCTACTGGTGCCCTCCGAGGAACTGAACAATATCTGTGTTCCTTTTTCTCAACACTGAAGGGGGAAAAAATAGCACTCCTTGGCTGTTGTGAGATTAATTAAACATATTGGCTATAAACAAGCTATGTCTGGAAAAAGATGAATAATTCCTCAAAATATCCTTGTACTATGTACAAATATAGCAACCAAGCTGTGAAGTCTGTTATCTTTGATTATCCTCATTCCAAGTGAAACAAGAGAAGAAGGTTTCTTTATGAAACAGAAAATGTTTTAGTTCTTTCAAAAGTTCACCAAGAACATCCATTATCTTGGAAGTGACAGGAAGTCTTATGCAAAAGTTTGCAAATAGGTATGCAGATAAAGTAAAGATGGGCAGACCTTCCAGATTGGGCTCTGTATTAAGCAGGGCTTTGTCCTCTATGGGAGAAGAAAATGCCACTAAAGACTGGAGGCAGATGAACATCTGAGAAATCCTTGGGATGGGATTGTCTTACCTTGGATGAGGTAGTTGAGGGTTTCCTGCACTTTCTCACCTTAAAAGGAAGTGGCAGTCAGTCATAGTGACTGTGAGGCACTCTACCTCCTCCTGCCAGAGTTTCCTGAGACACAATAGATGAATAAAAAGGTAAAGGGACCCCTGAGCATTAGGTTCAGTCATGGACGACTCTGGGGTTGCAGTGCTCATCTCGCTTTATTGGCCGAGGGAGCCGGCGTACAGCTTCTGGGTCATGTGGCCAGCATGACTAAGCCGCTTCTGGTGAACCAGAGCAGCACACGGAAAGCACCGTTTACCTTCCTGCCGGAGCAGTACCTATTTATCTACTTGCACTTTGACGTGCTTTCAAACTGCTAGGTTAGCAGGAGCTGGGACCGAGCAACGGGAGCTCACCCTGTCACGGGGGTTCGAACCGCCAACCTTCTGATTGGCAAGTCCTAGGCTCTGTGGTTTAACCCACAGCGCCACCCAATGACGGCTAAAGGCCGTCCGTGGCTACTAGCCATGATAGCTATGATCTGCCTCCACAGTTGAAGGCACTAATGCTTCTGAACAGTAGTTGCTGGAAACCACAGGGTGGGGGAGAACACTAGTGCTGAAATTCTGCTTATAATGGCTGGCCATTGTGGGAACAGGATGCTAGACTAGATGGGCCATCGGCCTGATCCAGCAGGCTCTTCTTATGCTCTTAATGACCGTGAGAGTGATGCTAGGCTCTCTACTTGCTGATGCTGCTTTGAATTAAATACAAAGCATCTAATTTACAGAGCTAGTTTTTCCAGAGAGAACAAGACCAATGGGAACGAGAATATTTAATACTCTGCACACAAAGTCCATAACCTGTTTATGTTCCTAAACGATTCAATATTTTAAAAAGGTTGCTTTATTTTATTGCAATCAAAGTAGCACTCAAACGGCACTGAGGTTCTTTTATACGTCTGCAGCATTTAAATTCTCCCAGAGTGAGCAGTACAACTCAGAAAGCATTTAAATTGGGTTTGGTGTAGGATTGCCAGGCTTGAGGGGTAAAATCAGCATTTCATTCTTGGAGAACAGCTTGGGCTGCTTACGTAAGACAGACAGGTATGAGTTCAAAGATTCCAAAAGGATGACTTTAGTCAGGACAAGTATTTGTCAATGTTCCAAATATCATGAGGTCCCAGATATTTGCTTGGAGCTCATACCCTCCCCCCCCCAAATAATAATAATCTTGAGCTTTTTTTTATTCTGATCTTCTCTTAAAAGAAAAATGCATAATTTAATCAGAGATGGTTGAATTCTACCTGATAAGAATTCAAAAACAGTGCCCCAAACTCAATCAAATTTCATGTTTCCAGTCATTACAGTGGTACCCCGGGTTAAGTACTTAATTTGTTCCGGAGGTCCATTCTCAACCTGAAACTGTTCTTAACCTGAAGCACCACTTTAGTCTATGGGGCCTCCTGCTGCCACCGTGCCACCGGAGCCCGATTTCTGTTCTTACCCTGAAGCAAAGTTCTTAACCTGAAGCACTATTTCTGGGTTTGTGGAGTGTGTAACCTGAAGCGTACGTAACCCGAGGTACCACTGTATATACCATACCTTGACTCATTATATCATTGACATTTACCTACAAGCCCCCATGAGAGTCTAAAATTACCCAGGGCCCCAATATGAAGCTAAGTCAATTTTGGAGTGGGATTAAGCCAACTTCTAGCTTCATGATCACTTAGGAAGCTGTCATTGACTCACTTAGCTCAGTATCTTCTACACAGACTGGCAGCTGTTTTCCCAAGTTTCAGGCTAGGGTGTCTCCCAGTTCTTTCTGGAAATGCTGGGAACTGAACATGGAACCTTTTGCATGCAAATAAGATGCTCAACCGAGAGGGAGAATGATGCCTCCTCACTGCTTTTGTGTCCCTGTAATATCCTCTGCAGTTTCACCTGCCACTGTTGACATTTTGAGACTAAAAGGTATGAAGCAGGGAGTCTCAATAAGATAACTCCTCCATTTTCAGAAACAAAAAGCAACGTAAAGAACTAGTGAAGCATTCAACTTCTGAATATAAAAATGAAGAACAGTCTAGACTGAATCCTACCATACTCAAATATATTACCTGTGAAAGTTGCCGTATTTGGAAGCACTTCATGTTTGCTTGCTTCATCAAATGTTTAAGGTACATTCTTGCTGTATCTTTAAGGCATTGCCCTATTTGCTGATCTGGGTATGTGCTAGATGATTGATAAATAGTTGTAGACTGCCTAAAGGTGTCATCAGTCAGGAATGTTGCTGATTCTGTTCAACACACTTTTATAATGTGTTGGGTTTCTGGGTTGTCAGCTAAATCACCCTCAACCCACTGGAAGAGTCACTCACATTCCTATAGCCCATTCACTAGGGCACTGGTATTGGGTAGGGGTAATTTCAAGTCAAGGGGGCAATTGTGCTTGCCTTCGGGAGTTTGTGTGTTTAAATATTTCTTTTTCTAACAAATGAAGAAACTGATTGTGCAGGTTTAAAAGGTTCTTAACACCATAATAAAGTTAGTCAAACTCTCTCTCAACTTCCACTTGTACACCCAACCAAAGCAAATCTAAAACTGTCCAATTAGCAATCTGCTCATCAGGATTGACTTGGCATTGCCCGATGACAGGCTGCAACGAGTGGCAGCTGTGGCGCCCCATGGGTGTTGAGCATGGTGGAGAGAGGGACAGGAGATTGATTAGGGATGAGTATCTTTCTAAAGCCCAGGCAGAGAGTGCCCTAGGAACTGACCATCACCCAAATCTGCTCCTCAGTCAGCACAGAAGGACATTGGGAGATTTTTTGTGTGAGGGAGAGAGTGGGCTATCTTTATTTATTATCACTACTGTCTTTCTTTTTCTTTTGAATTTTTGTGCCCCAAAGAATTTTGAACCCAGGGCAACAGCCACTGTGGCCCTGTCCATGCTTTGCTACTGATCTGGAGGACCCCTCACTTAGGATGACACAGGATCTTTATCACACTAGCCCTGGTATGCTCTGGTTGAAGGAAGCAAGATGGTGCACAGCTTTTTTAAAAAAAGTCATTTAGTTTTTAACTGAGCTCCTGACTTCCTTTTTTGCTTAGTTTCAGGGGTTTTTCCCCACTTTGGTATTAATTGTAGTTTTATATTCTTGTGAAAACTGGTTAGTGTTTTTGTCAATTTTCTTGTTGGAACAGCTGTGAGGAGAATCAGCTTAAAAATATTTGAAGCAACAGCCAACACAAAGTACTAAGTGGTTCAATGCTTTATGAAAAACAGAGGCAGGGGTCTTCCATTGTGGGTTTTTGGCTTTCAAAAACTTCAACAGACAGTGTGGCAATGAAAATAATTACTGTGAATAATTTGCCAAGTGGTTAGTACAAACTATTGACTGAATTGTTTGCTGAAGTAAAACCATGCTCTTAGAAGAGGACCATGGGAGGATCTGTTTACCGTGCAAGTGGATCAAATCTCACCTTTCTTTTCTCTCTCTCACCTTTCCGAGCCATTTGATCGTTTGAAGCATCTCTCTTTGCTCTAGAGAAAGTCAGTGGGACATCTACAGGGGAACTCTATGGAACAGAGAAATACAGCAGCTGCAGCAAGGCTGATTACAACTTTGGCTTCACCTAAATGCCACTGTTGTCTGAAATATGTGATCTGGTTCTTGGTTCACCACACACACTTTCAGTGCACACCAGCAATTTCTCTATAGGTGACAATAGGCCAGATTTTCAGGTGATGCATATTGATGGAAATCCATTGGCAGAGATGCTTCAGTTTTGATAGTTTTGGTTCACAATTAATGTTTTATCATGGACTACAGAATTGTTCTTCCCAGACTGCTCTCTCTCTGTGTGTGTGTTTGTGTGTATGATGATATGATAATGATTTTGCCTTTGTCTGCATCCTTTGAAAGGGGTAGAACACAAGACTGAGGCCTGTTAGCTACCTTGCATAGGTAGCTCAGTCATTTTATATTCCTTTTCTTAAACTGGTCATAGAGGAGGAGTTTCTGTGAGTACTCTGCACTGCTGTATCAGTGGCTTCATCTGGCCTTTCTCCATATAAATAGCCAGGTTCAGTGTGGCTCAAGGATTGGTGAATCATTCTGGACATTCATGCGGACCCAAAGGATTTCAAAGGAGGATTTCCCAAAGCTTATTCAAGGCTTACTAACTCAAGAGGACTTGGAGCTTGGAGTCATCACCCCCCTGGATATTCTCAAGATACCAGCTCAGGTCTGATGATCCTGCAAGTCTTCCTCTGCAAACATTTCAGGGGTGTGGGCAACGAGGAGCAAAGGTGTATGTAGCCTGGGTGGTGATGGTGTTGGTCATTCAAGATAACTGCTTGGAATGGCAGTCCCTAGACCTTACCCTGATAGCAAGCATACCTGCAGAGTTTAGTGAGGTTGACCTTCACTAGTTAAGAGAATTTCAATGAAAAATGCTGTGGTCAGTAGTTTGACCCATTTGCTGTATCTCAAGTCCTCATTCCAGAGATATGGGAGCAATAAGATGTTCAGCAAAGTAGAAATATCTGTGGGAATGAAATGGGGATGTTTCACACTTTTCTACTTCATAATGTACACTCTTGTGCAAATTAATTGAAACAAAGCATGTTTTCTATCTTACTCCTAATTGTGTACTCAAAACAAACACGAAAAGTCAGTTGATCATTATGGTGTCGGAAACCTGTGGCCAATAGAAGGAATGATGCACTCACCACAATATTGAGGTTCTATGAAAGAAAGTTATTCCAGAGCTGGAAAAGAGGTATCCTGACAGTACTGGGATATTGCAGCAGGACCTAGCCCCCTGTCACACATCAAAAGTGTTGAAGAAATTCATGACAGAGCAGCAAATACAGGTACTTGATTGGCCAGGGAATTCCCCAGACGCAAATCCCATTGAGAATTTGTGGGCTATATGGAAAAATCATCTCCGTGCGGTAGACTGTATGACCATGGAGAAGCCCATTCAGGCGCTGATTCAAGTGTGGTACAGGGATCCGAAAATCAACAGTGACCGTTCGAAACTAGTAGACTCCATGCCAAACCGTGTTCAAATGCTGCTTAAAAATAGCTGCAGTCATATCCATTACTAATGTACGTATATTTGAGTTTTGTACATGTATATGTGAGTTTTCTACAATAAACTACATTGTTTCTTTCAATTAATTTTCACAAGGGTGTATTTATAGAATCATAGAACTGTAGAGTTGAGAGCGACCAAAGAGTCATCTAGTTCAGGTGAGAAAAGGAAGAAAAAGAACATCCCAGAAGGTTTCGAATAGAAAATGTCTCCTGGCAAATTTTGGCACAGCTGTGGTTCCTGTCATGAATGGTGAGAATCATCTTACCAAGAGATTATGGGAGTTCTGGTCCCAAACTGAAAAACTTACAAAGTGACAGGAAAGTGCAGTCTGTATGTTGTGATTCTAAATACAGTTGACACTCTGCCATTATTTTTATATGAGCTGGCGAGTTCCACAATGCCAAGAGAGTCTTGTTAGAGCTAATTGCCTGACCTCTTATTTTTTATTTTATTTTTCTCTAAATAGATCACAGAGCTGGATTTTAATTGGTTGTTATATTACAGGTCCACTGTTGACATAAGGGGATCTTTTTAAGTTAACATGATGTATTGCAGTGTTGCTCTCTCCTCAGCCAAATCATACAGTTTTAATAGATACTGTATTTCTTTATCCTAAAAGGTGGGTGAGGGGAACACCCTAAAACATACTAAAGAAACCGTGTTATAATCACAGAACCCATTTGGGAAATCATGTTTCAAAGAATAAAATTGCCCCCGTGTACCTACTTTTTGCTATTTTCCACTTACATGCCCTTTTGATGTGAGAGTATGCTGAATCCAAACCCAGATATGTGGCCTGCCTTTTAGTAGACCATTTATTTTCCAAACAAAAAACCTATCCCCCAAATTAACCACTAAGGGTGCTTATTGAGAGTAAGATATAAAGCACAAAAGTTGTTGCTATTAAACAAATAAAATAAAATAAAGGAAAGTAAAAGAGAACAAACCTTTCCAGAAGTCATATAACTATGGATTTCACCTTGAGTGAATTGCTACCAGAAGTGGGGGACCATTTCCAGACCGAGGGCCATATACCAATCTAGATAATGTTCTTGGGGCCATCTGCCAGTATTGGGTGTGGCTAGAGGGAAACGTAGGCAAACCCTTTTACAATTGCACAGTGAGCTAGGTTCTGCACAAACTGACACATCATAACCCTGAACTGCCCTGATTAAATGGAGACATCCTGTTTGGGGGATCCATGCTCTCACGTGAGGATAGGTGGCACTCAAAAATGGATGAGATCGTAGTCGCGCATTTTTGAGCTCCATACTCTCGTACTGGTCATGTGACTCACCTGAGAGCATGGCATGGAAGATAAGCGGCCCAGTTTTTGGCCTGGATTTGTTGGAGGCTATGTGAAACATTCCTTTCTATCCTTCATCCAGGCAAGCAAAAGACATCATCAAAGTTCAAGAACATCTTACAGTCAGGCACTATATAAGAGCTCGATGCAAGGCTAGTGAAGGGTGTGGCTGAAGAGAAACTGTGGCTTGGGGACTTTTGAGGGGGCAGGTGGACTGCATTTGATCAGGGCTTGAGGTTCTTCACCCATGGTCTAAACCCTGTGAAAGCCCGTGTACCTTAAAATGCAATCCTATACATGCCAAGTCAGAAATAATTCCCTTTCAATTAGGCTTAACCCTGGGTAAGCAGGTATGGGATTGCAGGTTAACAGAGGAACCATAAACCTCAGTATTGATGGCTCAGATGTGTGCATGTTTGTGTGTAAGATGGTTCATAGTTGTGCAGTGGCTGAGGGCCCTGCTAGAGCAGAGGACCAGCTCTGCCAAAATGGCTGGTCAGCTGCTACGGTTGGCTTCCTATCAGCAGCCCAGCCATGTTCTTTTGAAATAATGCCACATGGGAGCCGTGCCAAATCAGGATGCATTGTATTTCCCAAGAGCATCCCATCCCAGGAGTGCAACCAGGTATGAGAGGGCAGCCAAGGTACAACTTGAAGAGATGGTAAGGTGTGTGTGTTAATTTTTTTTTAAAAAAAGAATAATAAAAACTTGAAGTGTTGTTGTTTTTTTAAAAGAAGAATAAAAATCCCAGCCATTGTGTATTTAAAGATCATACGCACACTTAGAATCTGTCCATTCTAAGTGTGTAGCCACACATTCACTTTTTCCCCCAGAGACAAATGGTGCTGTGAAACCAAGGGGAACTGGACCTAGCTTTACACCCCAGCTTTATTATTTATTAAAATTGCATTTATTTCCAAAAGTGGTTAGTTGCATTGTTGGTACTTATCAGGAGGTAGCGAGAGAGAGGAGGGAGGCAGCCATGAAATTGACACAGTGCTGACACACTATCGAGATCACTGGATTGACTCACCACCATCTCCCCTCTGCTTTCTTGTAAACAGCAATGATGTGACTAACCAGAGGTCAGATAAGTGGCATTTCTTCACCATGTGGTCTTCTATTGTTTCTAACCCATCTTCCTTCCAAGGAGTGGTATAAATGGCTTTTACCCTGTGAGATGAGTTAGACTAAGGGACAATGAACTTCAAGGCTGACTGGGGACTTGAACCCTGATCTCCCAGGTCCAACCCTCTAACCACTACACCATGCTGTACTGATGGTGACATATTATTTTTTCAATCAAGTATCTGCTTTACTTCACCAAAGGTGTATTTGAGAAGGCACCTGATGAGTTGACTCTTCTATTCTCTTTATCATTTCATTTTTCTCCTGTTCAGTACGAAGCCCTCTCCTCTAAAGACAGCTGGCCTCCTCTCAGGGGGGGCAGCAGGAAAGAAATAGTCATTCCCGAGAGGAGCCACTGGAAAGCTACACAGTGTTTGCTTTTCTGGATCATTTCACTTAAATAAAACTTTAAGCTGGTTATTTAGTTCTTTAAGTGAGTCTCAAGGAGAGATTATTCTAGCAGGTGGTCCACTTTGCCAGCATGCCTGATTGGTACAGTAAACCCACTCACTTTTATTCTTGGATGAGTTTTCCTCCTCCCCCCCACCCCCATCCGTGGTATTGCTGTTTAATATATGACTGCTACTTCTACCGATGAAAACCAAGGCCATGCCAATTAGGAATCTTGGATAACTATTGCTTTTTGTGTTTGGGATGATAGAAGCAAATGTATCTTAGGTTTACATAACTAAAAGAAGGACTGCACACTTGATACATTCAAGTCTTGAGGCAACTGGGCCTATCTGGAGGGATGTGAACCTTGAGGCAGGCTGAGATAGCCGCAGATCAGGTTGTGTGGCCCAGCCTGATCCATGATGATGATGATGATGATGATGATGATGACATATTCCCCTTTCTCCAGTGCAGACCTCCACTGTATTGTGGTCCCTTTCATAAACAGAAAGAGTCCTTCCATTTGTGAAAGGGCAACTCAGGATTGAACCCTGTTTGCAAGCCACTTTTGGATTTGGAGACAGGCTGCAGCTCAGTGGTAGAGCATCTGCTTTGCCTGTGAAAGATCTCAGGTTCAATCCTTGGCAGATGCCAGGTAGGGCAGAGGAAGACTCCTGCCCTGGAGATTCACTGCCCATCAAAACAGACCATACTGAGCTAGATGGACCAGTCTGGTCTGACTTGGCATCCTGCAGCTTCCTGCAAATCACTTCCGATAAATAACCACATTTCCAGTTTCTGCAGATCAGTTGAGTTGTGAGATTAGAGAGCAGTTCCATTTCCTTTCCCCATCTCCACCAGAAGATAAGCTGGAGGGATGAAGCACAGCTTCTCCTTCAGTTAGTGGAATAGGCTATTTTCAGCCCTTCCTCTCCTTTCATTGTTCCTCACTTGGACTTCATCCAAGCAATCGTCCAAAGGAAAGGATGTGGCAGCATTTGACGCTGCGAAAGGGATGAATAAGGCAGAGGTGGAGAGGCTACTTCAGCAAAGAAGAGAGATGGGCAGGGAGAAAACCTCCACCTGGAACAAGAGTATCAGAGGAAAACACCAGCTGCTAAGGAGGGAGCTGTCCTACACTTGTCTGCAGACAGCACTTGCTGTAATAACTGTGTCACTGGAGAGAGAGAGACAGAGAGAGTCTAGAGAAAAAGTGAGGCCAATTTCAGAGCGGGGATGGTCCCCCCCCCTTCTTCATACTCAAGCAAGAGCAGCAACTTTGGCAGCCTTGCATTCTGATCAAAACCACATCTTACAGAAAAAGAGCGGAGGAACAGTGACTCTCGTTCAAACAGCCACTCTTGGACCCATCTGAGCCCATTATGGTATGATACGATAGCAACTTCGTGGCCCAGCATAGCAGCAGGGAAAAAATGTGTTAGGGGGATTACCAAGTTGAGGGAGGCCGAAGCAAATTGTCTGGTAAAGAATAGTGTCAGCGTCAGCTTAGCGAGTGGCAATAGCAGGCCTTCCTGTATTTGTTATCTGCTGTTTACACCTGTCACTAGGCCAGCATGGTGTGCCAGCCGGTACAAAGTTGTCATTACCTACCACACAGCGAAAGCTGCTTGGAAATGTAGCTTTTTGAAAGGGCATATATATATAATAATAATAATAATAAAGAATCCGAATGTTGTGTTGATAAGCAAGGGCGTTTGGAAGGGTGTCTCATGGAAAAGGGAGAGAGTGAGAGCAAACTTTCATTTCCTCAGAAGCAGAACGACAACCCAAGTGGGAACTAAGAGGATTCAGGAAAGGCGAACCATCAGTATATTTATTTGTTGGACACCTATGAAAGGTTGAGACCGTTCTTCTTTCCTACAGCTACTAAGGAGGCAGTAAAGCATGCTTGTGCATAGGTGCACGTTAGGAACAGGAGGGGGAAATTTGCTTCTGTTCACATTTAATGGCCAACTTACCAAATTTGCATTTTCCCAAAACAATACGCAAGCAGAAACATAGCAATTCTTGGAAATATACTCCCCCCCCCCTCCTGATCTTTGCAATGCAGTTCTCCAGCCAGAAATGCATACATTAGGGTAAAATGTTTCTAGAACTACATTTATTAGTGGAAATAACATACAAAAATGCATTAGCTTGGGTGGGAATGCTTTGCCAAAAACCTATATATTTGTCAAAACCACATTCAAAATGTGTTCATCAATAGGAGACATAAAATGCCATAGAATTTTCATAAGGAACTTCCTTTTTGAAAATTCACTGATATTTGCAGAAATGTAAGAATTTGAATTTAAGATTGAAAGAACAAAAAACAGGGAGAACTGAGAATTGTCAGATTAATTCTAGGAATGGGAGAGAAATTCAGTGCACTTTAAAAGATGAATCTTCGTAAGTCATGCTTTCCCAATCAACTCATGAACTTTCAAAGCACAGCCGCCCTCTGAAATTTGCACTTCACCATATTTGGCACTGCAGTTCGCTTGCCAAGTAATATGTGCAAAAATGCATGCCCTGAGGTAAAGTGGGCACTTAAATGCCCATATTGGTGAAAATAGCAGGTATTATGCTAGGTGAAACTGCTTTGCAAAAATGTGTATTTTAGGCAGAAATTCATACAAAAATGTGTACTTTATAGGAAAATTGCCCTAAAATGCTGATCCATTTTCATGGGGACTTTTTCTTCTTCTTTTTGACCAGTGTGGAATTTAAGATAGGAAAAACAAGAAACCAAGATGGTAAAATTCTCCCACTCTTCCAGGATAGTGTGCTAATAATGGGTAAGGCTGTAAGCTAGCTCTTAATTTCCATGATGTATTCTGAACAATAATATTTATAGCTTGCCATGTAATTGTGTTGCCTTTCACATGAACAAACACAGCTAACATCCTTTCTGGATTATTTAAAGGTGTTCTACATGCTATGAAATTGATAGAGCATGCTACCCAGGCAGCAGAAGTGTTTTATAGCTGCATTGCAAGGATAATTCATTCCATGACACCATAACAGTTAATTTGAATTTACAGCTGATTGTTATTTACCACAAATGCATTGAAAGGGTATACAAATAAAGTCAAGTAGTAAAACCTTCAGCACAATATAGAATTATAAATACCATGCATTTCAAATTCCCCTTTATTTAATACCAACCTCCAATAAACAGCGATTGTCAACAATAAATGCAGTATTGCAATCTAAGTAAATGTCATTTCCATGGAAATATAAATGTGTGTGCATTTAGGTTGGTCTTGCTTCCCCAAGGAACAAATCATTTGCAAATGTAAGTCAGGTTTAAATTCACTGAATCCACATGGACGTAGAAATTAAAAGTGGAGATTCTAAAGCCTGCTAACTTTTTTTTATTTAAAAAAGCTGATGATTCTCTTCTAGAATTACGAGCTCATTTCTACAAGATATCTGTCTATCATGCTTCAAAAGAGAAACATACAATGTCTTTTACATGTGAATCAAAAGGAGTTTGTGTTTCAGCCATATCATCACCAGAATAGCTGAAAAGAAGATGGTTTAAATCATGCCAATTTTTACATTTTTGCTTTATGCAAGTACATTGTGTTCCAGCTGGGCCACTTCAAACATAGGGATGAGGGAATCAGTGAATTTTGGCCTCCCTCTGCAATCTTTAATTTAGTTCCCCACATTCCCATAGTAGTTTGGGGGTTTTGTATTTTTTAAGAGCTCACAAAAAATTGTCAACATTTGAACATACATTTGTCTTAATATGCACTTTTTTGCAAGACATTTCCCCTAATATTGTACATTTTTGTATGTTATTTTCACAGATTTCTATGTACACTCCCCACCCAAATACACACATATCTTTACACATTTGTTAGGGATTTGCCCCACAAAATTTGAGAACTACATGTTTCAAAGGATAGCTGTGTTTTGGTCATTTTGGGGATGGGGGAGGAATGAAAATTTAAATGTGAACCAAAGTGAGCTTCTCCTCCATCCCTGCACACATCACAAGTTTCCTACGTGGATATAATATCTATATAGAAACTGGAGAAACGTCAGATGTGAAGAAGACAATCACTCTGCTATGTATGTGTGGCAGAAAGGTCCTATTTGTGGTTTCCCCACAGCAATGCATATGTGGCAAAACATAAATTGGGGATTCATGGAAAGGAAGGCGGAGAAAGAAAAGGGGAAGATGGAATAAAGAGATAGAAAAAGAGTAAAAGACAAAACCTACTTAGCTGGACAAGTAAACTGGTCATGTTGCAATTCCCTATGACCTGAAAAGCATGATATTCTCTTAACAGATTCACACACACTCTGTTTTGCTTATCCCTTTCAAATCAGGACTGATTATCATATGGACATTACAGTGTTTGATGTTACTGAAAGCAAAACAACTCCCCCCCCCCCAAAGGGAAGGGATAAAATGTTTTGCATGAAAACAGAGAGGTTCGCAGTACATGGCGATCTGCCTATTTCTTTAATGACATGTTTTTATGGCTGAAAGACTGCACAAGTTCCATGTGACAGAATGGCTGTTTCTATGGTTACCTTGATTGTTTTTAATAGCGAGGAGAGGAAAAGACATAAAACATGGCTAGATTGACAGCTGCCCTAGGGCTGTGCTAACATAGTACTCTTATCAAAATGCATTATTTTGTGTATTACTAAAGTGTACTAAGCTTACGGACAACTATGCTTAATACACTTTTGGAAAACCGTTCAGATCATTCCGATCAAGCTGCTGGTGTTACACCTTTAGCCATGCATTGAATGGGGAAAGGAGGGTTATTAGCAGTGATGCTAGACAGGGATGTCAGTGCCAGATACCTAGACATTATAGGGCTGTAAAACTTCCATTTCACATTTTTGCTGAATTGTAATTATCATGTCAGTGTGTGAGATTCCTTATATTTTAACATTACCTTGCTTGTAGAACTTGGTTTCTTTTGTGAATGCTCTAGCATGACAAGCACTTTTCATTCATTATGGAAAGCAAGCTACTCCATATGTACCATTTCTCAAAACGTCATAATGTTCTCTGACTCCACCTGCGTGAAGTTTCCTCTCTGCAGTGTTTAAGGGAGGCCGATCCATTCATATCCTACGTGGCTGTGAAATCTTCTGTGATACTTCAGCCATGAAGATTATTACATATTATAAATAACTCCCCCCAAAGATGTGAAAATATAGGGAATGGGGGCTGTTCCTGGCTCACAAATATTATCTGTAAATCTGGAGAAAAAAAATGTCTTCCTTCATCTCTATTTTTATAGATCTCTGAACTCACCAGTCATTTCTGTCAACTCCATATGGATGAAGTTGCACAACAGAAGGCTTCGCTGAATGTTCTCCAGAGAACTTTGGTATCATTTGGGGTTGATTTGTTTTTGTATTGTGATTGCCCTACTTCTTTCTAGTAACCATGACCCCATTATGCAGCCAATTAACTGTGGGAGAATGATACTAAAAGCTAATACTGTACCGCTAATTTAGAGTGAGGGAAGTTCCTGTTCAGGGCATGTGGTCCTCACTCCAAATCAGCTTTTTGTGCCCTCAGGAACTGTCAGGAGCTACCCAGTCTGGAACCTTGAGGTTTGAGGCTGAGACCTTCTGTATCACGAACATTTCCCTAGCCATAATTGGTTCCCAGGCACTGCAGTAATTCGGACCATCAAGGTTTTCAGTTGTTGGCTGCCCTCAACAGGAAAGGTTATGAAACCTATTCATACTGGGACTTTGCTGAGCAATATAGTATTTTTTGGTGCTGGCTACTTACAATTAGCAATCCCATGAATGTTTTCTGAAAACTCATTTCAGGTGCAAGAAAAAAATCTGTTCCAATCAGGACCCTGGCATGAAGTCTGGGAACGCTTTAGAACTTTGCCCCTTGCTGTGTTCCTGATCTGGATTTTATTTAATATAATTGATATACTACTTGATTCTAATAAAACCTCTAAGCAGTTTGCAAGAACTGGATCAGAAGAAGAAAAAGAAGAAGAAGAAGAAGAAGAAGAAGAAGAAGAAGAAGAAGAAGAAGAAGAAGAAGAAGAAGAAGAAGAAGAAGAAATAGAAATCTGCTATATGCGTTGGCAAAAAGCTCCCATTGTCTCTCATCTTTCCCCCACTCCTTTTATATACATTACTTTTGAACTTGGGGTACCAGAATTGTGCACATAGCCTTTCACTTCTTCTTGGTTTATTTGAAATCTTTGAACAGTTTTCGTAAGTCAGGGATATTGTTCTTCTGGACCTCAGCTCTTTGGAAAGCCACAACTGACGATACTGGAGGATATTCATTCCTTTTCATTTCTTTAAGAAAAAGGGTATGTGCATGTGTTTCTCATTACTGAAATGCTGTTTGCTCATACGCAGAGAAGGTGTGTGGCATTTGCGTAAAGTGACAAAGCTACGAGATATTAATATTAGGCTGTTCAGTGAGCTGTAGCGTTGGCCATAGACCATCAGCCAGCTAATTAATGAAAGAATAGGGGGAAGCGCAAAGTTCTCATTTCTAAGGATGCTAGAAAGAAGGGGGGAAGGGAGTTACAGTTTTCAAGTCGAGCTGAAAATATTCCAATAGAATGTGCAACGTTTCATGTAACCTGCGAGGGGGGTGAATTGCACAGCACATCTTCTGTTAAATTAGTAAGGAGCTGCTAAACCTCTGGAAAATAGGTATTTACCACATTAGTGAATTGGCCCAGAACTAAATCTAGTATAACTGTGGCTACTCCCCACCCTTTCCCCTCCTTTCGTGCATGTAGCTGCCAGTTTACTGGTGCACATTGGGATTGGTGAGGCAGAATGCAGAGAGGCCAACCGTAAGTGGAAACTCAGCTCATGACAGGCAGAGCCAATCCCCATTTTGGTCCCCATCGTCCTCCCTGCTGCATTCTGCAAGGACAACACTGGGACTAAGGAGGAGGAAGCCGACAGCCAGGGTCACCCTCTGGACTGGCTAGAAGTAAGAAGGCAGGCAGAAAGGAGTTGGTTGTCTCTGGTCTGTGCCTGGGTTCTACCTGAGGCTCAAACTAAGAGGTGGACTTACCTGCATGTGCACACAGATCAAAGAAATCCAGCTCCACTACTTGTGTATGCTTATTTTGGGGGCATTTTGCTGAAAACATTTCCCACATGTGACCATCTTCCAATCTTCAACTGGTGCCTAGATTAGGAGTGGCTCAGCTTAGAATGCTGACCCAAGTAACCCTATTTTGCCCACATGGCTCTGGATATTATTTGTTGGCTTGTTAAGAAACATTGCAGCCATACTTAAGCAGTACAGACATTGTTTAAACCAGGCATAGGCAAACTCAGCCCTCCAGATGTTTTGGGACTACAACTCCCATGATCCCTAGCTAACAGGACCAGTGGTCAGGGATGATGGGAATTGTAGTCCCAAAACATTTGGAGGGCCGAGTTTGCCTGTGCCTGGTTTAAACCATCCAACCAACCAATGGGGGTCCACCCCCTTGTTTTGCCAATTCCCCACTTCATGCACCTAAAGGTGCTATCTGATATGCCTTTAAGAGCAATTGGCAGATGGGGGGGCACAATTTTTGCTGGAATACTATACAAGAAGAGAGTTGGTCTCCCTTCTCTGTCCTCATCACCCCACCCTTGTTCAGGTTGCCCGCAACTGCAATTTCTCCCCCAATCCTTCTTAAATGCAAACAAACCCTCAACAATCACATGGGGTGGAATGTATTTTGAGTCTCAGTTATCACATAGAGTTATTCCAAGGAGCATTCCGGGATAAATGCTTTGTAATTGGTTTTTATCTTTGTAAACTGTCTAGAAGCCTATATTGGCATGAAGTGGTCTATAAATTAGGGGGTGAGGAAGTGGCAGACAAGTGTCAGAGACCTTGGGGAAAAATACTACTGTTGCTATCATCTTTGCATAACCTGGGTGACAGTGTTGAAGCAAGATGGAAGGGGATGAACCCTAAATTTGACCATAGATTTGAAAAGTGTTACTTTTGGCCCAGTGTTGCACTGGAACAGACAGTGATGGTGTTGACCTTGTCCTTTTCAAATTTTCACATCTCAAAGCTCTGCTTATTTCATACCTCACCACTGTTTAAATGCACCTTTATGTGTATTTCTCTGTTGCTCTTCCTATAGGACAGGTTGATGGCTTCCTAAAAAAGCTGAACAACTTTGGTCAATCCTATGGGTAGACCACTGCCAGTTGCTTTTTTATAGTGGGAGTAGATCACAGTCTCTTGAGAGTTGGACATGCCTGCTATACGACATAGCAGAACTTCCCTCAATTTCCATTCCTGATGCTTGACTGAAGCACCCCTACCTTGCTGATTTCTGATTTCAGCAGTTTGCTTCCCCTCTGTAATCTCCTCCTTCATCATCTGTCTTTGATCTGCTATCCTAATGCATTCTCACTGCAAATGCTGCCATGCAAATTCCATAATTTGTATAGTTATTTGAAGCACTATAACCATGGCATGTTGAGGTGACCTTGGTCTGAGGCCATCATGGCACTGGAATGTTGAGGCAACGTTGGGTTTGATTCCTCTGCCTTTCATATTTTGGTTCTTCCAGCTGCAATTTGGAATCTCCGCTACAAACTAAACAAATATGGACAGTTTTGAGCTGCACTATCTTTGCTGTTTTCAAATGTATACCTCTTTGAAAGAAATAGTGAATTATTAAAATGTTTCCACTGTGAAAATAAAACTGTCACAAAGGTTCATTTTATGAACTTCTGTCTCTAAGGTAAAACAAGCAATTTGAAAAATCAGAACAAGATAATAAGTAGGCTGAAATGCCTGGAGTGTTGCAGAGTGTCTACAGATTAAGAGCTATTTCTTTCAAAAGGATGTTACAAATGTAATTTTGTTTTTGCGTCTTGTCACCATTTGCCAATAGTTCATTCAAAAATTGTTCTCAAACACACATTAAAAGTAATTATTCTTTGTGCATAGGTTCAGTGCACGCGTAAATATGCTCGTATCAGAGCTGGAGTTATCAGAAGAGACTATCAGAATTGTTGCACTGAAATATAACTAGATTAATAACAATAGAAATCCACTTCTTCCCATTTGAGTCTCAAAGTGGGTGTCAGGGAAGTAGCACTGCATTAAACTCCAGAGAGGAGCAAGCAAAGACAGGAGAGAAATTGGGTTCAGTTAGCATTTAAATGCAAACCTGCCTAAATTGCATTTTCCAAAACAATGTGCAAATTGGAACGGCCATCCCTCGACATTCTCACTTCTCTGACTTTTGCAATGCAACTTTTCAGCAAAATAAGGTGTACAAATATACATAACAATATACATATAGAAATGCTTATGTTTCTGAAAACAATGCACAGCAGATGCATTATATTAAAGCAAACTGTTTTCCAAAATTGTGTATATTAGGGGAAATTGCATACACAAATATGTACTAGGAGAAATTAGCACCTAAATGCTGATGGATTTTCATGCAAACTTTTTTTCTTTTTAAAAAAATGCATTATACCAGAGGAAATTGTTTTGCAGAGTCTACTCTGGATAAAACTATCATGGGATGCATCCCATTGTTTTTACCTGAAATTGTTAGAATTGCTTTTATCTATACAATAGTTTTATATATGGATTTTCTGCAATTGTTTTCTCTGTTGAATCATTCCAAAATATGTTATAGGAAATGATCCACGAATGGAAATATACCAACCTACCCACATATAGATAGTCACATGGATGGTGTTAGCCTCCCTTTGGATATATAAGATTTCCTGAATTTCTTAATACATTAATGCAGTGTTGTGCTCAATAAACACTTTTGCCCAGATCTGGCTTGGGGCAATGCAGAAGCACAAGAAGACTTCCATAAACATTTTGCTACTCACCCAACTCAGCTAGATAAAGAAATTGCACACAAAAATGGGATGCTATGAAAATGGTTCTTCTCCCTGATCTGTTTGCCTGGGCTGTGATGGTGGGTGTGCAGAGCTTTCAGAGAAAAGCTGCAATTGTGCAGCTCATCCATTGGAGAAGAAGCATTAAAAAGAGATGGAAATCCCCTGTTCTCCCTTACTCATCAGCACGACTGAACTTTTTCTAACAGGGCTGTACACACACACATATAACCCCAACTGCTATGTACATGCAGTGGGGGGGAAAGTCCCTAACATTTCTTGTAAACTGAACAATACCTACATGATGCCCTAAAATCTGTCATGGATGCTTTAGCTGAGAATCTTGCATTGCAGGGTTTAGATTAGATGACCCTTGGGGTCTTTTCCAGCTCTGCAATTCTATGATTCTATTTGCAAACTTAAACAGCTGGTGACATCTAGTTGATGCAATATAGGGCTGGGTTAGGTCTGAATGTAGCCCTCCAAGCAGCTCTGCTTGGGCCTTGGGTCCCTCCACAGGCCATGCCTCCTTCTGCACTTACCTGAGAAAAGGGAGACAGTATAGATTTACAACAGTGGTTTGTAGAAGGTCACAGTTCAGAGGCTGCAGAGGGGAGAAGCTGGGAAATATAGGGAGAGGAGCAGGAAGAAGAAGAATAAATACCAGGGGAGAGACAGATGACAGACTCAGTGTCTTTAGAAAGCATTCCCAGGACCCCACCTCACACTCCCAGGACCCGGTGGGCATTGAAAGTAGGAGAACAGAAAGCTCAGAGGCAGAAAGCACAGATCAGCCAACGTATGAATGACTTATAATAGGAGAAATGGAGGAGCTGGGACTTTACTCGAAGCAATGCCATTATCCAAGAGAGACGACATTTCTACATCTCTCTCTGTGAATATTGAATAAAAGATTTGGTAAGAACTCTTCTTGTTTGTCTAATTCTTGGCTGCCCACCATGGGAGGGATCGGATTCCCTGAAGCCTGACACCTCCTCCCCAAGCCACTTCTCTTTCTCTTGGCTTCGCCCCTCACCAGCCCCCCACTCATCAACTGTGTTTGCCATCCTAGAGTGTGTCCTTGAATTGTGAACTGGATGGAAGATGGAGATGCTGTGTTGGAGGTGTAGAAACCACTGATTTCTGCTTAGTTGGAATGGAGCCTGCTTCACAAATGTAAGTCACCTCTGTTGAACCAACATTTTTTTAAAAATAAATCTCTGCAGCCACCCATCTGGCCTTTCCCGTCAGTATCATGAGCCCAAGGAAAGGCTGCCCACAAGACAATATGACACCCCCAGGGTGAAAAAGAAATATTCTCCACTCAAGAAGGTATACATTTTTGTTTATATACTTGTTTCTTCAACCAACAGTGTAAATTTTCTCCATCATTTCAGTATGCATATCAGTATTTCTTAGGGTCACTTTCTTAGGGTCACTTAGGGTCATAATCAATCAATCAATCAATCAATATCAATCAATTTTTAAAGGTGTGTTTGCTGAGCTTTCGAAACAAGAAGTTGCAAAAAATAAAGGGGGGAAGCTGTGTGGAGCACATGATTGCAGCTGGAATGAAATAAACAGGAAGTTCAGTACACTTTTGCAGGGATCATAATGAAATAGATTCCTATAAGTGGCAAGGGACTCTTCTACATTAGTCAAAAAACAACATTTTGAACTTGTTATTCAAAACACATTTGTTTTGAGTTGTTTTGAACATACAACACCAGATGTCCTATGTGATTTTTACATAGCATTTCTGTTCTTTTGTTATAACAATTTAATTTCTGACTTATTTATAGTGGGGGGGTTTTCCGCTGTGTGTAAATCCACCCACAGAGTCACAAATCAATAAGGCAGCCTTGCCACATAGAAGCATGTGTCAGTGTGGGCCTATGCAACACACTCTTTTTATGGGTAAAGCATATAAATGGAGACCACAAAACACCAACATGGTCTCATATTGTCACAGCTCTTCAGAGCCCTCCTACAGGTGCTTAGATGCTCAGACAAGGCAACGTCACCCATTTATTTAAACAATTCATGTTAATTAATGGATTAAAATATGATAGCCTATAAGCAGTTTGCAAAGATGCAATGCAAAGAATAAAAATCCCTTTAAAATATAAAATCAGACTTCAGTTGAAATGCCTGCTGGAATAATACTTTTAAAAAGTGCTGGAAGTTCAGTAGCATACCCTCAAACATTTCTCTGATGAATATAGGGACGTCCTATTCATGACAGGGTGAGCTCCCGTTGCTCGGTCCCTGCTCCTGCCAACCTAGCAGTTCGAAAGCATGCCAAAGTGCAAGTAGATAAATAGGTACCACACCAGCGGGAAGGTAAACAGCATTTCCGTGTGCTGCTCTGGTTTTGCCAGAAGCGGCTTAGTCATGCTGGCCACATGACCTGGTAACTGTCTGTGGACAAATGCCAGCTCCCTTGGCCTGTAAAGCGAGATGAGCACCCCAACCCCAGAGTCGTCTGCGCCTGGACTTAACTGTCAGGGGTTCTTTACCTTTAATAATAATGAATAATAATATTCAATAATAATGATAATAACAATAATAACAATAATGATGATGTGCTGACACTAGTCGGTCCACATCAACAGTCTAGCTGCAGCATTTTGCTGCAGTTGGAGCCCCCAAAGCAGGCCTAAGAATAGCTCCACACAGAGTGCATTGCAATAAGTGAGTCTTGAGGTTATCAGTGCATGGATCACTGTGGTCACACTGTCCAAGAATGGTGGTCCTCATATACTCAGACTGATGCTGGCTGATGAGTCTAGTGCTCTTTCTAACCAAAGAGTAGACATTTTAAAGCAGAAACAACACTTGCTGGTTTCTGTAGATATAAAAAGAATAATCAGGTTACAAATAGACACATACTTCCCCCCCCCTCCATCTCTTTCACACATGCACTTTTGCTTAGATTCTGAACAGTGGGGAAATATTCAGCAAGGAAATGTGAACATGCATTTGATGCTGCTGAAGCAATCTGTCCCCCCACCTTTTAAAAATGTCCATTCTGGCATCCTGAGAAATGCACAGACCTTATTATAAACAGGAAGCAATTAGTCAGAGATTTGCTTTTAGTCCTACTGTCTTCAGAGAAAAGAAAGAATTGTAACTATTGATCTGATGAGCTCACCCTGAGCCATCGTTCCTGAAGTGCGAATGGAGGATAGGGAAGGGAGGGGGAGGGATATCATTGGTGGCGATGCCTTTTGACATGAAGAGAGGTCTGAAGCCTTTTGTCCTGAGAGGAGAGAGAAAAAGCGATTCCCTAGAGAAATACATGCTCAGAGCGTTTCAAAGCATCTGAAAGATTTCCCCACTATAAATGGACATCTGTAGTCTAAGCTGTACCTCAATAAGACGAGCGTGGTTGTCATGTCAAATCTCAACAGGCAGCCTCTGCTCATGTTCTCCTAAGTTAAGAAATTCTGCTTGAGCAGAGCGAAACATAACCTTTAATATAACATCCTGCGGTACAAGCGTTGGCGACATGTAAGTGAGTCTTATCTCTAGATCTCAATGGATTTGGTACAAGGCAGCCTTTCTCCTTTAGAGTTCTTGTCAGCTGAGAGTTCTTCCCCAAAGGGAATAGAAACTCTCGTTGCTGTTCATGTTATAATCTTGTCAGAGGAAGAAAGATAACATTACACTAATATACCCATCAGACTCTTTGGCTTCTGGAGTCAGATGTAAGCAAGCACTGTGCCATTTTTCTATTTAATATTGCCACGTCAGACAAAACTATCTAGTGTCAACCCAGTAGCATCCAGATGTTCTTGGTTGATAGTTGAAGTTCAAAACATCTGGAGTGCACCAGGTTGGCAAAGGCTGATTCTGCAGAATTAGGAATTTTTAAAAAAGAGGTTGTGAAGGGAGAAGAAAGATACAGAAATGCATTTGGAAGAGTTGGTTTGCATCTGTCTGTCTCGGAAGACAACGAAGGAATGTGCTTTTGGGAGTAAAGTCAAACTGTTGGAAGGTTACAGCACCTGCTGTGGCTGTAGAGACTAGAGAAAGAGCAAATAATAATAATAATAATAATAATAATAATAATAATAATAATAATAATTATTATTATTATTTATACCCTGCCCATCTCTAGGCATCTCCCAACAGAACATTAAAAACACAATAAAAGATCAAACATTAAAAGCTTCCCTAAACAGGGCTGCTTTCAGATGCCTTCTAAAAGGCAGTTGTTTATTTATTTGACATCTAATAGAAGGGCTTTCCACAGGGTGGGTGACACTACTGAGAAGGCCCTCTGCCTGGTTCCTGTAACCTCATTTCTCACAGTGAGGGAACCGCCAGAAGGCCCTCAGTGCTGGACCTCTGTGTCCATGCTGAACGATGGGTGTGGAGGCACTCCTTCAGGTATACTGGGCTGAGGCCGTTTAAGGCTTTTAGAGATCCTCTCTGACGGCCACTTTTTCCAGGAAATGATACACAGGGTGCTACAGTGAAAAGAAAACACTTTCCTCTTGTTTATTGCAAACTAGGAATGGGTAGAACAGATCCATGGGTTCCGGAGGAACTGTCTCAGGCCACTCAAATTTGGGAAACAATTTTCTGCTGAAATGACATCCAGAGGGTGTATCTACTGGTGCTGGTTAAACTTTGGGATGCTTTGTTGGGTTCCATCATAACACCTGGAGGTCAAGGAAGGATTTTGCAGCAGGATGTCAACAGAGCTAAAGCATATGAGGTAGAAAATCCCCCAAGCACTTCCTGACCTCCTGCCAGTGAAATACAAAAGCAATAAATAGCTAACAATTTGCTAATGTTTAATGACACCCCAAGCCTGCTTCTTGGAATGAATATGGATTGATGATGTCGTCAGCATGTCTGAACCTACAGGCCTCTGCAAAGTCTGCACAGAATGACCAAACTCTCCCACTTTCTGGCCACAACACTTCTGTGGGGTAACCAAGAAGAATAGAGGCAAAGGAAAGGACCTGATCCCTAAAATGCAGGCTGCAGGTTTTCCATAAGCACTCAGTGTCCTCAGGCAGGTGCAGCACATTCAAGATGGTGCCAGGCATGCAACATATTGTGCTATGGTTCTGCATGGCTTTCAATGCAACATATGCATGCAGGAATAATAAGAGTTTCTGTATTTCTTGCCACCAGATCAGTACCGACTGAGTTCTTATTTTCCCATCTCCTGAATGGCTCTGTGGGAGCAATGCAGAGACTTAATCAATGTTTCCTCTCAACGAGGAATATTCCCATGTCATTAATATGTCTCAATACACTAAGACCAATAGATAGACCAGGAGTGATGTTAGAGGCTTCTGAACCCAGACAGAACTGCTGTGGAATTGGAATACATGGAGAACTCGGTAGTGGATAAACCTACCACTAAATTCCTAAGAGAAGCCAAGTGGGTTTTATGCAATTTAGGATTTCTATAGCTTTGTGAATTTGCCAGAGTATGCTGCTATAGTATATTGAGTGTGTGGAAAGGGGAGTGGGATCATGGTAGCAGACCCCACCCACAACCTCTAACTTATGTGCATGTGATCTATACTTGTTTTGATTGTATACATGTGATCTAGACCCTGCACACATATAGTCAGTATGCAGGATTTACTGGTTGGTGGCAATGCTTGACCCCTAGGCCTAAGCATTTTTCAGAGTGCCTTGCTCTGAGGGACAGAGACCCTATCTTTAGTCCTTCCAAAATATGTCATGAGGGTGTGGAGAGTGTTATGTGGCAAGCAGGAGGTGGTACAGAGAAGCAGAATGCCCAGGGATGCCAATTTGACACCCCTAAACACACATCTGCCAAATGAGACAGTTTCAGGGCTGCTTGGCCCATTTCACCACCTGAGGTGAAATGGGAATTGGCGCCCCCTGCTCCCACCCACCCACTTCCACTGCACCCTTGTTCTTGCCAAGCTCAGAAGGAGCAGGAGAACACCTCAAAGCTTTACTGCTTGCTCAACATCTCTACCAGAAGTTGGTGAAATCATCAACAATGCTTGAAACCCACACACCTCCTTCTTGACAGTGGAAGGGGTGGGGTGATTGGAGTGCCACCATCTTGCACTTCTGCCACCTGAGGCACGTCCTTCACTTTTTCACATGGGTGAGCTTGCTCTGGGCAGTTTCTTCAGTTTGCCTAATGGAAGGTGCAACCCTGGTTGTTAGACAAGCAAGGTGAACATTGTTGTCTTAAAGTTCTTTTTCTCTCCCTCCAAACACTACCCCCACCCAGGGATTAAAATGTAGGTTGTATACACACTACATATATATTTAAAGTACACGACTTCCCCCCAAAGAATCCTGGGAAATGTAGTTTGTTAAAGGTTCTAGGGATTGCAGCTCTGTGAAGGGGTAAACATTACCCAGGATCCTTTGAGGGATGTGATGTGCTTTAAATGTATGGTGCGTCGGCAGCTGCAGTCTTCTCCATAATCCACATGGTATGAATTGCAAATGTAATCACAAGCATGAAATAGGTTAAAGCGCTTTGAAGTCTGGAGATCCGATGCTTTCGCAAACAAAGATCGCATTGTGACAAATAAAAAAAGCAGCACAAAAGCCTTTGCCAGCACAGTGGGAACAGTATGTCCATCTTTAAACTGAAGGCTGTACTGCATGAAAGAAACCCGCAACCCTATGGCACTGTGTAAATCTACGCTCACAAAAGATGGGCGGCGGAGGAGAAAGTCCAATGCTTTCACCCACATTGCCATCTCCCCCCACCTCAATTTCCAGCTGTCATTTGCAGCAGGGAAAACACAGAGGTTTAATTGATGCCTTGGGTGCGTATTGAACATAAGGTCCCCCTTAGTAAAAGATGTTGTTTATTGTACTCAAGAGAAACACCTTCATAATTCATTAAGCACTTCTGGGAAATAGAAGCCATTAAATTAGACAGAAAAGAAAAGAAGTGGAGCAACCAAATCAGTCAGTTTGCAGTAAATGCTTGCAATTCATGTTAAAAATCAGCAGTCCTGTACCTGGGATCTGAGAGGACAATTAAAAAAATTCAAGTTAGGCTAACTGAGTTAGGTTAATAACTAGGTTTGAGTTGGCTTAGGATGTTTATTGCTGGAATTCATTCTGTTGGGTCAGTGTTGGGGCTAACCATCACATTTTTGACACCTCCAGGAGTTGTATTTGAGGATCCACATCCAGAGATGCTCTGGCTGGGTGTGAGATTCAGAGATGAAGCAATTTCTGGCTGCTCCTGAGAGTGGCACAAATGCACTCCATATTATACTGCTAGTACCCCTGTGTGGAAAAAAAGGAGACAATGCAAATGGCAATAGATCATGAGAACTGGTGTGTTGTTGCTTCTAAAGAAAACTAGATATTGTTGCTATGCCATTATTTTTCAATTGTGACTTGCTAATATCATAGCAATACAGTATCTGGCTACTCATGTGAATGGCCTATGGAGCGTACCAGCCTGGAAGTGAAAAGAAAGTTTGGATGTACAAAATCCACGCTAAGAGAACCCAATATAAATAAACTGCATATATTATTGAAATACATTTGCCCATATATTTTGCATATTTTATATTTCTTGAAGAAGAAGAAAAACTTGCATATTAAATGCAAATATGTAGTTTGGTCCTGTGTCTTTTGAGTCACATAGGTAAAGGTAAAGGTACCCCTGCCCGTACGGGCCAGTCTTGACAGACTCTGGGGTTGTGCGCCCATCTCACTTAAGAGGCCAGGGGCCAGCGCTGTCCGGAGACACTTCCGGGTCACATGGCCAGTGTGACATCGCTGCTCTGGCGAGCCAGAGCTGCACACGGAAACGCCGTTTACCTTCCCGCTGGTAAGCGGTCCCTATTTATCTACTTGCACCCAGAGGTGCTTTCGAACTGCTAGGTTGGCAGGCGCTGGGACCGAGCAGCGGGAGCGCACCCCGCAGCAGGGATTCGAACCGCCGACCTTTCGATCAGCAAGTCCTAGGCGCTGAGGCTTTAACCCACAGCGCCACCTGTGTCCCTTTGAGTCACATAGAAGTCATCTATTATTGGTGTTCATCTTGTGTGGATGGGTTGGATATCTAGTGTTGTTTAGGGAATATTTTTCCCCTTTGGATGAACCATTTTAGAATCTTGTGTCTATTTCCTTCTGTTGAATTTATTTTGTAATTTTATTATTGTAAATCGGTTCGGGATGGCTGGGATGTGTGAAGCGATATATAAGTATACTAATCTAAACTCATTTGTGTCCCTTTCAAGCAGGAGATTTAAAGGGCTAACTTTAGCATTTGTGCTGAAACACAGGTTTAAAATTCAGAAGTCTTCATCTCAATTCTTTTCTGCTGCCCACTTCAAAGGCTTCCTGTGAGGGTCATGGTTCTATCTATAGAAAGGTATGAGCGAAATGTAACTAAAGAGGAAGTTTATAGTCCAGAGATAGATTTTCAAGGGGTTCATTAAAAGCATTCAGAGTTCATTGAGTTTTACTGACTTACATTCTTGTGCTTAAACAAGTTTTATTGTTCCCATAAAAGTTAATTTTTCAATGGCTGGAATCGGAATTATTAAAGTATGGTTGTGTGGCGTACCGTTTTAGGATGCCAAAGAGCTAGCGATGCTTCTCAACATCTTGGACATTAAGGGGAAAGTCAGAAGTAGGTTTCTTAGGAATCCACAGAAGGTTCATAACAGCTTTGCAGATAGCAAGACAAATGTGCAAACCGGCTCATGAAATTTGCTCCCACAAGAGGCAGTGATGGTCACCAACTTGCAAGTCTTTAAAAGAAGTTTGGACAAATTCATTCAGGCTACTAAAACTGATGGATATGTCCTACCTCCACTCTCGGAAGAAGTATGCTTCTGAATACCAGTCACTGGAAAACACAGGAAAGTGCTGCTATGCTCAGGTCCTGCTTGTGGTATTCTGGTTGGTGATTGTGGATGTTGACATTTCTATTCCACCTTAAGGAACAGGCATGTTTACATTCCAGCACAGTATGCTGGGAACTTCCGTTTGTGTATAGCTTTTGCTTTTGCTCTTCTCACCGAGATGACATGAGAGAGAGATGACATGTTTCTTTGTTCTGATTTATGTTTAATAAACCTGTAGCTATAGCATGACTCCATACGCCTCATGCCTACTTCTGTATGTGCAGTACGCTCTGCAAATTGCTTGCCCTGGCTTTTGAAGTCTGGGTTGCTGATTTACCTCGGAGCACTGGCCGATGGAAGGAGATGTCCGAGCTGGGGTTTGCCAGCTGGCCTCTTGGCCCTCTGCATATCGACAGTGAGAACAGGTTTCTGGACTTGATGGGCCACTGGCTTTATTCAGCAGGTTCTTCTTATCTTATGTTCAACCTCTGATTTAGCTATAGAGTCTGCCCTTCTCCATCTGCTCCTATGCTTTCTTGCTTCCACTGCTTCTACCTCCTATCTTTCAAGAAGAAAATCACCCAGTGCCTGATATGGGAGAAGAGTGTTGCAGTGCTCTTTGGAAACTTGCAGTGGTATAGCAGAGGGGGATAGCTCCAGAGCCTTTCCTCTCCAGAACAAGAGTGATGGCATTATCTGCTGAAGCAGCAAGGTAACAGATGGGTCTCCCTTGCTCCGGCAAGTAAATGAGGTGATAATGAGACCTTAAAGTTTTTGTGTGTGTTAGAACTGCATAGAGGAAGTCAAAGAATGAGGGCAATAATCAAGCAGAGGCTAGACACTTCTTTACTTTGATGTGGTTTCTCCTTCATGGTAGCAGTAGGATGTTGTTGCTGCTGTTAAAGCTCAATGTGAGCCTCAGCTCGAAAACCATGTTTCAACTTGAGTTAATTCAATAGAGCTTACTCATAGGGCAATATGCAAAGTATTGCAGTCATTTTGATCCTAATTAGATGTACTGCTAGTCTTTATTGTGGGTGTATGTTGATGTGTAATAAAATAAAATGGGGTCTGCGTTTTTGGACTCCCTTTGTGGACTTGATTATGAGAGTTGTCATGATGAGAGTTGTCATGATGAATCATTTGCCTAATAACAAATGTTGGAAATGTAATGAGACTGAAGGTACCTTTTACCACCTTTGGTGGACCTGCCCTAAGATTAAAGCCTTTTGGGAAATGATCTATAATGAAATTAAGAAAGTCCTTAAGTGGACCTTTCCTAAGAAACCTGAGGCTTTTCTCCTGGGCATGGTTGGCCAATTGGTGTTTAAGAAGGATAGGACTTTTTTTATGTACGCCACCACAGCAGCAAGAATCCTTTTGGCAAAGTATTGGAAGACGCAAGAACTACCTACTCTGGAAGAATGGCAGACAAAGCTGATCGACTTCATGGGACTGGCAGAGATGACCGGCAGAATCTGTGACCAGGGGAAAGAGACAGTGGAAGAGGATTGGAAGAAATTTAAAACATATCTTAAAAATTGTTGTAAAGTTGAGGAGTGTTAAGATGTCAAGGAATAAGAAATAGAGAATTACAGCTGTAACTAATAAATTAAAGAAAATTTAATGAAAGGGAATTAAATAGTTAATTGACTGGAGGAGTTGCTTAAGAAATGTAAAATAAGGATGCAGCGAAAGGGAGGTATGGGGAAGTCAGGGGAAAGAAGGTGCACGAAAATAAGATTATGAAATTATACATGTTTAAATGTTTTGTATGTTTTTGTTTTGTGCTTTGTTTGTTTTTATTATGTGTTTGGAAAATGAATAAAAAATATTTTTTTAAAAAAAGAGAGAGAGTTGTCATGATGAGATGGCCAACATTGTCACTATACGACTGCACCAGTGTGAACACATTTCGTTCCATTTTTTTTTTAAGTTCAAAACCTTACAACCAATAGTAAATTCATTGGGTTTACTCCCAATAAAATAGGCACAGGATGTCAGCCACGCTGATCCTAATAAAAATTATGCTATGCGTACTGCTTTTCATTGGGGTGTATGTGGGTTTATCATATTGTCGCAACACCAATTGCCTCTATTTTGGGAGCAATTTGAGAGGTTTTCTGGGTTCAGTTTCTGTACAGGAAGTCCTGCCAAATATCTGAGTCTCATCTGATTGTGGTGGTCCAATTCTAAATCCCTATAAGCACAAGGTTGATTTGCCTTATAGCTGGTTCCTTGTACTTATCTTAGTGATTTAATGCCCAGTTGTTTTTCGAGAAATGCACTTTCAATTTTAATTGGCATTAACAATATGGATGAAAAACAGACACTAGTAAACTAAAGATCAGCAGCCTAGTCCACAACCTTGTTAAGTCAATGGATTTAAACTGATTTAGTGCTCTTGAAACTCAATTGGGTGGTAGATCAGGCTGCTTGCCTTCAATGAATGCCAAAATGCATAGTGTTGTAGTAGCTAGGAACAGATGCTATCTACTTTCAGTTGCTGGCTTTTCAGAACAAGGAACAGGGAATGGCTACAATCTTTTTGACCTTCCTCAAGGCAGCTGGATGGCCAGTGTTCGAACAAGATTTCTGGGACAGATGATGGTTTAGTTTGGCCTTGTGCAGCAATTCTTTTTCCTGTTGAGAAAAGAAATGTGTTTGAAAAGTGTGAAAATGTAATTCTGATTACGTTTGGGACTGTATCACAGTACCAACTCTACAATTAGCTAGAGTGATGTCCCATCTCAGGCATCTGATTTTAAGTATCCTGAAAGACCATGAATTTCGTGATCATTTTTCTAATAATTTTTTGTGGGTGGGATGGGAGGAACACTTTGGGAAAGAAAGTGAAAGAGAAAACGGCACCAACCTTCAGCGGACTGCTAAAACAAATTACAAGTTTTGAGGGGGTGAATTGCATTTTGAGTTCTGGATATGATATATTTTCTTCTGGATATAATATGTTTTCTACCACCAGACAATACTCCTATGACGTAGCATCCTTTTAAAGAGGCATTGAGGGGGCAAATGAACCCAGATTTTTCTGAGAGTGCCAGCAATGATTTTGCTACAAGGAAAAGGAGGAAGATGCCAATGTTGTCAAATAATAATAATAATAATTACTACTACTACTATATCTCACCCACCCTTCACATAAGGTCCTAGGGCAGATTACAACAATATGAAAGTACAGTATTAAAATTTGCAGAGGAATAGGAAGGGCCCTAATATGCTGTGATGATGCTAGATGCTCCTCTGTGGAGGAGGGGCTTTCACAATTTGGCATTGCCAGAGAGTAAGCCCTCTCATGGGCCACTATTCTCTGCACTTCTGAGGGTGGTGGAACTATACAGTTCAGGGCCATCTTAAGCATATCCGGCACTGTGGTGCAAAGATCCCTCCTGTGCCCCCACCACCACCCTGATACTCAGCATGGTGGCAGCGATCAAGCAGGAAAATGTGCTGGTGGACATGCTCTCCGGTGTCAGGGTGCCCAAGAATGCAGCCTGGGAAGGCTGCGAGCCGCCTTGCCCCAGGAAGCAGGAGGAGGACAACGACCGGGAGCAGGGCCGTCTTTAGCATATGTAGAGGCTTGGGAGAGACATCCTAAACTTCTGCAGGGATTGCTCTCCTCTTGCGGAGACTTGGGAAGGAAGCTGCACGCCCACCAGCCATATAGTTGGCGGGGCACAGCTGGCGGGTGTGCAAGGAAAGGGGAGGCTGCCAGCAAAGCCACACACCTGAGAGGCCAGCGCTCTGGCACAATGAACCACTAACACCAATGGGAAAGACGGCTCTGATGCAGTTTCATTTATAGCTTTTGGCGGATGCTGCAGACACACCTCTTTCCCCTAACTTTTGACACCCGAGACGTGGACCCACCTTATTCCCTTGACTGCAATTTGTTTTAGCAGTTTTTAATTCTCAATTTTATATTGTTATAAGCTTCCCTGGGATCTAAGTCATAACAACCTAGTATCTCCTATGAGAAAATATATAACAGCTTTATGCCAGCCCAACCCCAAAAATGCCTCTCTCTTTTCACTGTAAACAACAGGCCAGACAATCAGGGAACCACTTTCAGTCCTGTTACAGAAAATTGCTAGTTAAACTTTGTTGTTGTTGTTGTTGCTGCTGCTGTTGCTGTTGTTGTATTTTTACTACCAGGGAGAGAATAATAGGATTGTAAAAAGGTAAAGGTAAAGGACCCCTGGATGGTTAAGTCCTGTCAAAGGCGGCTATGGGTTTGCGGTGCTCATCTCACTTTCAGGCTGAGGGAGCTGGCATTTGTCAGCAGACAGCTTTCCAGGTCATGTGGCCAGCATGACTAAACCGCTTCTGGTGCAACGGGACACCGTGGCAAAAACCAGAGTGCACAGAAACACCGTTTACCTTCCCGCCGCAGCGGTACCTATTTATCTACTTGCACTAGCGTGCTTTCGAACTGCCACCCTGTCATGGGGATTCGAACCGCCAACCTTCTGATCGGCAAGCCCAAGAGGCTCAGTGGTTTAGATCACAGTGCCACCCGCATCCCTTATAGGATTGTGGAGCTGAAAGGGACCCCAAGGGTCACTTGGTACAGCCCCCTGTGATGCAGGAATCTCAACTTAAGAATCCACGGCAGATGGTCAACCAACCTCTGCTTGTAGGATATAGACACTATACATGGAATCCAACTAAGTTCTACTTAAAGTAGACCCACTGAAATTAATGGACCTAAGTTAGTCATACTGATCAATTTCTACACGTCTGCTCTGAACAGAACTAAGGTCTGCTCTGAACAGAACTAGGTACAACCCTATGTACCTTGAGGTGTAAGTGTGTGGACCATTTTCTGCTCAGCCTCAGCCCGCAAAATGTCTTTGCTGTAGCCCAGCATTAAAGCTGACCTGTCAGGCCTTCAAAATAGGCCTGCCTGTACGTCAAATCTGAACCATAGACAGCTGCTAGCAGGGAGCCAGGAGTACAACTGGGAAGCAAATAGGTAACACACTGAAGTAGGCGGCTGAGAAATATTCCCCGCTCCCTGTGTGCATGCACCCCTGGTCTCCAGGGAATAGTAATGCCTTCTGAATTAAATAACGCCAATCTATCTTTAATAAAATGTATCTGAGCCACCATTCTGTAATGAATAGCACACAACAGAAAAACATAGCCTTCCCTGATAGATGTGGTGCAGCTCCACAGCTGTACGCATTTGACCCCCATTTTATACAATTTCAGCTCACTGTGTCTTTCTCTCTCTCTCAGAATCCTGGAGTGAGCTCTCAGCAGCAGCAGTCACCAGATCCCTCATACATCTTCTGCACTGTTTCGGTCAATGAACTATAACCTTGCAACAGGGCTGTAATGTTTCCGGCAGCTGGGATCCTGACTGCTTGTCAGGATGACATATAACCCAGAAGACATGCTTAAGAACAAATAACCTCAACATTGTTCACATGCCATCTGTCTTGATGGCCAAAAAGCACCGAGTGAATTGAAGATGATATAAAAAATAAAAAATGAATAAAAGAAATAAAGCTGGTGAGCCACCGAACTAAAGTTCCCCTTTGTTACTTGTGCAAAGATGAAGGCATCCAATTATGTTTAGACAAAAGAAGGGCCACATTTTTATTTATTATTTCAGAGAGATACGCACACACATGATATCACGATGCTGTGCAGTAACATCATAAAAAGATCATAAAATGCACAGCAAATGACCAACACTGATTTTTCTAAAAACGTCTGGCGAAACAAAAGTGCTTTCAGCAGCCAGCAAAATATCAAAATTGCAGATATTGGTTTGATATCAGGAGCCAGTACTCATGCCACTATGCTATAAGCACTTGGTGTATGTTCACATCACCACTTACTGTGCATCCAACTATTTTTTTTTAAAGAAGGTTTACAATAAATTTGCAGCAATCAAAAGAGGTATCATGCAATAATTGTTTTTTTCAAATAAAAACACACAAACACTGCAATAAACTGAGAGCAACCAGAAATGTCAGTTTTCAGTCGTCGTCCCTTCCCCATTCTAATCTGTTTTAACTGTTTTTAATTTTAATTTTTGAATTGTTGCAACCTGCCCTGGGTCCTACTGGTCATGTGTGGGTAACACATTTTGATGATGATGATGATAAACCAATTTCAGATTGGCAGGAGTGGAGCAAGCGATCAGAGCCAGATTTAGGGGAGCGCAACCAGTTGGGTTGCACTGGGCTCAGAGCCTTGTGTGTGCTGCAGGGATCCACAACTATTATGTAGAATAGAATGTAAGGGTGGGGCATGTGCCAAATTTGGGCACCACACAGGGCACTGCTGAAATTTGAGAGCTCAAGGTCCACCACTGATGTGATGCATCACCTCTCTAAAGCATCAGCTTGCAAGTTCTTTAACAATTTAAGGAGGAGATGCACAGCCCAGTCTCAAAGGTTAAAGCAAATGGACCATTTTGAGAAGGTAATCTTCAGGGCAATATGCAGCGCAATCCTTTCTCAGCTCTAACCATTTGAAAGAGCTTTGCCAGGAGACAGAATGCAAACCCTTCCTTCAAAATTGGCAAAGCACTTGAAAGTGGACAGTTTAGGAAGGATGCATGGTGGGATGGGCAATGCAATCCCTCCCCTTCCTTGCGTATCTTTTGCCAAGAGAGGGAGGAGAGATCACATGATGTAGCAGGCCATGGGTTGCCTTCTTCAACCTGCCCAAATGTTTCCACATGGTGTCCTAGCACCCACTCAATGCAGAACTTGAACTCAGGTTGCAGTTTCTACCCATGTCTTCAACGCTCATATTGGTGCAATGCATGGGCAAAGCATTGCTCAAATGCACTGCAATGGTCAGAGCACTGGTCTATTCAGTTTGGTATTCTCTACTAGGCTGCCTGACAGTGGCTCTCCAGGGTTTCAGATGGGACATTCCCAGCCCTTCCTCGTGTGTCCCATCGACACCCCTGCTGTGTAGCCACTTGCTTCATGGCCCTCCTCCACAATGACTCAAATATGATATCACGTGCAATCAATCATTTATATTATTCCTTAGAGGACTGTCAGATTAAATATGATTATTATAAGCCTATGATTAGGAGTTTTAACTATTTTTGCTTTTCTAACGTACATTGGGAATGAATAAAAACAAGACTCTTTCCTTCACTGAGGAAATGAAGGGAATGGCTTCTGGGATTTAATAAAAAGAAACCAGAACTTTCTTCCATTCTTTTTCCTTGACCGTTTTCTCCATGTCTGATGGGCACTTTGGGAACACAGGAAGTCACACTTTTTATTCTGATTATGCTTCAGTCCCAGACTACAGAATTTTACATTTGCAGAGTCTCTCCACTTTCTCATCGAGCTTCTTCCGTCACTCAATATACCCCCCAGTGAATAGGACAGGGCAACTCTTTCTAAACATAGCAGGAGGGGTTAGGTGCCTGTTTGTCAGGGATGATGAACATCGACAGAAGCACACATACCCCACGCACAAACCTCTAAAATAAAGGAATAAAGATGGAATCTTTCAAAGGCTAAAAGCCCTGAAGGGGGAAAAGAGACAGAGTATTTTAAAGTTGCAATTCAGAATGTTCCCTCCTGAATTTCTCCACGAATATTCCTTTCCATGGGGGACTATGGGGGGGAGAGAGAGGAGTGACAAAGGTCTGCTTTCCTTCACGCTTCTCTCTCTCTCTCTCTCTCTCTCTCTCTCTCTCTCTCTCTCTCTCTCTCTCTCTCTCTCCCCCTCCCCATCTGCCACCAATGCCACTATCTCTAAAGAGGTCCTTTTGGTTTCAGCGGCACCTGATCATGCAGTCCCCGCGCAGAATAGATCTAACAAATCACAGAGTATCTGCAACCTGCTATGTATCAAAGTCCCTTAATGCGGCAACAAAGTTCTCCAAGGTCAGAAAAGCAGTTTATCAAGCTCTTATATCTCTTACAGCAGACAATAAATTTATTCTAGTGCTGGAATCTATGAATATTTCAGATCCTCCGCGAGATAAACAGTATTGCTTAGGATGCTCCCTGTGCCATTGTCAACGAACACCAAACGCTGTCATTGCTACACACATGCAATGCCTTGGTATGGCTCTGAGGGCAATAAAACTTAATGCTACCTGGTTTGCATTTTCCACACAATGCCCTCCAGCTCTGGCCATGTACATTTATTTGTCAGCAAACAGGCCATTACTAGGGCAAACTTCCACCCACAGATAGATTGAAAAACTCTTAATGTTTTGATTCATTGCTCAATTGCCACTTCTTTAATTTCTAATCAGGATTGAAATTAACTCCCGGAAGATAAAGAGCAATGCATTCCTTAAATTACTCTCTGCATTCACTTAATGTGAAGCCCGCTCCTGACTCCATCTGTCTTAATTTGGATTAATGGGAAATAAGTAAAAATTCTGCGTCTACCTTGTTTGAAATTAGTTTACTGCACTGTTATCATTTGCTATTTGCGAAAGTGCTTAAAGCATACTTATTGGACGTGTACAAACTAGTTTTTAGTAAAGCGGAAGCCAAGCAGCAACCCCCAGTTGAACACTCCCATTGGCAGGCGGTGAACTGGGGCAGGTGCTTCAATTATTTTGAGTGGGGGTACTTAGCATAGCAGTAGTCCTGCCCCTCCTCTCAGTTTTGCTAGCACCCTCCTACACTTAAAGACACAGGGCAATCATTGAATTGCTCAGTTAGAAGGGATCCTGAGGATATCTAGTCCAACTCCCTGCAATGCAGGGATATGCAGCTGTCTCATAGGGGTATCGAACCTGTGCAAGAACTATAATAAATTAAGATAGCACTTTATCCCCTGAAGCAGGGATAGGGACTCTCAGTCCTGAGGCCAAATGCAGCCCTTCAGTTCTCTTGCTCTGGCCCTCAAGACTTTGCCCAGGCCAGAGCTTCTCCATGTCCCCTTGAAGTGCCCTTGCCTGGCTGCAATAGGTCATTGAACTGTGATAACTCTTGCGAGTTTCCACAAGTAGGTCACTCTGAGAACAGGGTGCTAGACTAGATGGGCCACTGGCCTAATCCAGTAGAGCTCTTATTATGTTTTTGTTTTTGCTTTCCTGGATGTACTAATTAGGTTTGTTTAAAAATAAAATAATAATAATAATAATAATAATAATAATAATAATAATAATAATAATAATGAAATATTTAATGTATGGTTCCCTTGTTTGGTATTGTTGATGGGATTCATCTCATTGGGGTGCAGGCAAGTAGGCATGGAATTTAAATAGGAAAATTCTTTTATTCATTTATTTAAATTATGATTGAAAAATGAGTACACAACAAGAGTAAAATGGGACACAATTTTAGTAGCTGAGACTTGTTTTGCTTACCCCATGCAAATATGTAATGCAATTTTTAAAATGCCAGAAGTGCTGAGTTTTGATGAAGCAGAGTTTGGCAGCATATCTTAATCTTTGCTATATTTAAACTCAAAATTGAGTTTCCCTTATTGAGCTGGATGAAACACCAGGGTTTGGATCGAATCCTAGAGGAATGTTACAGGACTTTAAAAGGTTCAATGCAAATAGGTTGTTGAAAAGACTGCGTGCTGCTGCGAGGAACTGTGGTAACTTGTCATCGCTGACCATTAGCTGTGCTTACTAGGTTTGATGGGAGTTCAGCTATAGAGCCTGTGTAGTGTCATGGTTAGGGTCCTAGACTAGGACTTGGGAAGTAAAAGGTAAAGGGACCATTAGGTCCGGTCGTGACCAACTCTGGGGTTGTGGCACTCATCTCGCTTTATTGGCTGAGGGAGCCGGCGTACAGCTTCCAGGTCATGTGGCCAGCATGACAAAGCTGCTTCTGGTGAACCAGAGCAATGCATGGGAACGCCGTTTACCTTCCCGCCGGAGTGGTACCTATTTATCTACTTGCACATTGACGTGCTTTCAAACTGCTAGGTTGGCAGGAGCTGAGACCGAGGAACGGGAGCTCACCCCATTGTGGGGATTCAAACCGTGACCTTTTGATCGGCAAGCCCAAGGCTCAGTGGTTTAGACCACAGCGCCACCTGCGTCCCAGGACTTGGGAGACCAGGGTTCAAATCTTCACTCAGCCATGAAGCTAACTGAGTAACTTCGGGCCAGTCACCATTTCTCAGGCTTGTTGTGCAGATAATATGGAGAAGGGAAGAGTCAAGTATGTCACTTTGAGCTCCTTGGAGAAAAGGTGAGACATAAAATCAAAAATAAAATGATTTTTTTGTGTGTGGTGTACCATGTTGGTTGTCCCTGGTCTCATAGGAAGGAAAGAAAGATTATGAGGTGAATTCCTTTTTCAAACAGATTATGGGGTGAGTTCCTTTGTCAAAGCCCTGAATATTTAGGCAGATGGAGAGAGGGGGGAAACGTTCAACAGAGGTGGGAAGAATATACAGTTAATGAAGGTCTGAAGGCGATGTTGAGTCACAAACTAAATGTAGCACAACTTAATTTATGCTAATAGAGGGAAATGCAGGTAGAGTATCAATACATCCTAAATTTAGAGAGAAGTAGATCTTTTTGTATGGGATCATATTGAAATGACATCATGTGGAACAAATTTGGCTGCCCATACTTTTCATAAAGCAACTGTTAGCCAGGCTAAAGGGGGGTGCGCCGATGTCTACCAACAACATGGAGATTATCACCTTCCTTATCCTAGTTCATGTATGTTATCTCCTTGCCTTCTCACATACCAACCAATCTTTTCAAAAAGTAGCCCCTTTTTACAATGCCTGTAGCTAATTATCCCTAGCTAGCTACAATAATTGTGTTGATCTGTTTGCATCTTTCACCCATTTTAAATCCAGTTGGTTGGTTTTGAGCATTTAACACTCTTACACATTCTCGTTCTTGTGAGAGAAAAAGAAGGAAATTATATGAAAACCGAACTCTAGTCTGATTTGCCATTGCAAGCGATCTCAAATCTGTTCCCCAGGGTATCCTCTGCAAGATTATTGCCATTTCAGCAACTCAGTAATTTAGGAATTACCTTTTCATCCAGCCTACAAATGCTGAGTCTGCTAAATGTTCGCTTATCCCCACATTAATCTTTTGTCTCCTGAATGGTATTTGTGGAAGGACTATACGTGAGTGGCCAATATACAGGTAGATTTCTTTTTTTTAATGCCCTTGCTAAATATATTTACAGGTACAGTATTTAGCATAAGTCTCAGTATTACCTGATTTATTGATGCACTGAATCTAAAAAAGCTAATAGTTAACTTTTATCTTCATTTATTGGGTTGTTTTGAAGCTTGTATGTTGAGTACTAGCTGTGGTTAACTAACTAACTAAATAACTAACTAACTAACTAAGCACAATGGATAGAAGAGAAAAAATATTTTATCTGGGCTGACAATTATTCAAGGAGAAGGTGAAAGGTTTCACCCAAATTGTGCAGACATCTGCAGAATCTTGGTGTGTCATGTAATTTCAACATGGGTCAGGATCCAAAGATCCTAATGGGTGAGCAGAGTGGAAAGGGTTAGTGAGGAAGGAACGGACAAATGGCTGCTCATCTGAGCCCTGCTAACTCTGAGAAACTATCACACAGGAACACACCCTGGATGGACTAAAATTAATGAGAAGAATAGGTGGTGTGGGGGTGGGAATCAACCCTGTGCCCCTTTGTAGAGAGCTGCTGGGACTCTCCCCAGCAACTTTCAGTTATACAGTCATATCTTGGTTCTTGAACACCTTAGTACTCGTACGTTTTGGCTCCTGAATGCCGGAAACCCAGAAGTGTTCTGGTTTGCAAATGTTTTTCGGAAGTTGGACATCCGATGCAGCTTCCGATTGAGTGCAGGAAGCTCCTGCAACCAATCAGAAGCTATGCCTTAGTTTTTGAACTGTTCCAGGAGTCAAACGGACTCCCAGAATGGATTAAGTTTGACAACCAAGGTACCACTATAGTAATATGAAACTTTGGCATGTTGGATAATGAAAACCTAATGGTAAGTTTACAAGAAAACATCATGTCATCAACATAAATTAGATGCTAAAGAACATGAAGAGTATCATCAGAATGACTGGTGAAATGTCAATATTCTTGGAATGTTTCAAAGGAATGTGCTGGAACATAATACTGTGGTTCCTCGGGTTAAGTACTTAATTCATTCCGGAGGTCCGTACTTAACCTGAAACTGTTCTTAACCTGAAGCACCACTTTAGCTAATGGGGCCTCCAGCTGCTGCCACACCGCCGGAGCACGATTTCTGTTCTCATCCTGAAGCAAAGTTCTTAACCTGAAACACTATTTCTGGGTTAGCGGAGTCTGTAACCTGAAGCGTATGTAACCCAAGGTACTACTGTAGGTGACTTTGGTGGAGAAATGCTGCAGAACATTTCATCCAAATAAATGATGGATATCCATAGTCTACACCCCACGTGGGTTTGCTTTCCTGGTAACATATTGCTATTGAAGACATATTCCTATACTGTACATACTGCTATTGAGCATTTATTGTGTTCCATACATATTTCTGTACCTGTATTATTGTGCTGCTCATCTCATAAGGACATCCACTCCTTATATATCATTCCTATTCTAACTAAATCCATAGGCAGATCTGGTAATTTTTACACTTTCCTCCTGTTTTCGGACTCCACTAAAGGAATTGCAAAATTCGGTGCATCAGCATTTATTACTAGGAGCTGAATGGTTGAATCTCCTTACCAACTGTGCTAGGACTCAGCCATCCATTCCAATGCGACTGTGACTGTGTGACAATGCACACACATATCGTAGAACTTTGCTGTGCTGCTAATTCTAAACAGTATTTTGCCGCCCTGTAAACTGTAAAATTGTACTTCTTTGATTGTAACTTAGTGGCTGATCTGTGATTGTAATACTGAAGATTGATTGATAGTTTCACTTATGTAAGTAATGGAATTGACATGAAAGGTGGAAAATTCCATCTTTCTGGTCCAGTTCCCAATCAATATATAAAATGCTTTCAGAGAATTATTCTCTCTCTTCCTGCTTGCTGCCTACCTAACTCTCCTTCATATGCTGCCACCCAGCTGAATGTTACGTGGGACCGTCCCAAAGATGGCTCAGAAAAGAACATTAGAAGGAATGATTCCACATGTCGAGGGACAGAATTCAGCCCCAATTCCAGGAGTGAGCAAGGCTTGGCAGATGATGGGGTAGACCAGGGAATGACCTCTGTCATAACCAGTGTTGCTCCATCAGAACCAATGCAGAATTTAAAAAATAGGCAAGGAGACACAAACACACAGAGACACTAATGATGGGTGCTAGTCTGGAATTTTTACATGGTCTACTTCTTTGGATCATGGCATTAGAACAGCTGGTCTGTGACCCGGGTATCTCAGACTTAGAAAGAACAACTAACATCCTGACCTTAACAGTCACAGAAAAGATCAGAATTGCATAAAAACAGAAATTAAATCAACCACTAAAAGCTATGAGATTTTTAAAAGGAAAAAAAAACATACAATGGCATCCTATAAATGCCAATTCAAAAATAAGTCTGATTGAGTTAATGGCACTTACTCCCTTATGAATATATTTGGGGAAAGTGTGTATAAAATGAATATATTTGTGAAAACAACGTACCAAACTGCATTCTATCAGGGGAAATTGCTTGCAAAATGTTGTGCATTAGTCAAAACGGCTTATAAAAATGTGTTTGTTAGGAGAAATTTGCACTAAAATGCTGATGAATTTATATTAGGAATATATATATATATATATATATATATATATATATATATATATATATATATATGCTTTCGTAGATTTTCACGGGTACAGGAATGCAGGTTTTGGTGTCCTCGGGTGTCTTCCCGTGTAAAAGTTGGGGTGTCTAGGCGACGTTTCGACGAGGTCTCACTCGTCATCTTCAGGCTGGTGCTTTCGGCTTCTTGTTACTGGAACAGAGCAGGATCTCAGTGTTTGAGTTCCTATAAATACTGTTGAGGGGGTGTGGTGTATAGCCTCCAATGTTCTGGGCAGAGAGGAAGTTCCCAGGCTAGTGTGCCTTTTCTTCTTTTGTTCCTTAATTACTTGAGGGATATCCTGAGTGATTTCTTGAGTGATATCCTGAGTACCACTTAGGTGGGTCATTAGGTGTGGATTAGTTGCTAAAGTCTTTGTGTCTTGACCTCTTGAACTTTGTGAGAAAAACTCTTCACTCAAGCCGAAAGCACCAGCCTGAAGATGACGAGTGAGACCTCGTCGAAACGTCGCCTAGACACCCCAACTTTTACACGGGAAGACACCCGAGGACACCAAAACCTGCATATATATATATATATATATATATATATATATATATATATATATATATAATTGCTGCAGGAATGCTGGGAAGTGAATTTTAGATAACGATAAACTGAAAGTACCTAAATGGACAAAAACATACATCTCCACGGATAGCTAATAAAAATGATGTGAATTCTATTTGGGGAGGGTAAGTTGAGAGGGGAGCAAACAATAGGAGAAAAACACTGGAGTAACAGTAAAATAATTGTGGACGGTAGATTTCCTTTGGGAACAAGCAAAGTTAATTTATCTAGTGCTTGCTTGCATACAATTATGTGGTCATTTTTGGCTCATTTTATATTCCAAACCATTTTTGCAGGGTGTAAGTGGCAGAAATGTGACAGATAAACTAACAGAAGATGACAACAGAGAAAGGACAAAGAGAGAGAGGGAAGTCTTTTATAATTTAATTTTAAAAGGCACCATCATTTATTTTAAATTGGCATTCAATTTTCAATGCGCGCATTTTAAAATGTATTACTGTTTATGGTTGTGAATGTTTACGGCCATTTGGGAATTGATTTAGCTTTTCCCTGAGTCACAGATACGAAGCAAACTAATGAACAAGATTTCCAGATGACAAATGGTGCTTGCAGCTTTCATGTCTGCTAATTCATTTTTCAAAATAAAAATAAAAATAGAAGACATGCATCTTCTGAAATTTATGCAAAATGTAGGCTAAGCAAGTTGGCCATGGGTTTCAGGGTGGACAATTCAGGTTATTTTTGGTCCACGTGACTTTACATGTGTTCCTTCAATAAGTCTGATAACATCCCATTTCCATATTTCTCTGTGATTTATTTATATTTTGGTCAGCACAAAAATTTGGATACATATAAGTATGTATTTATTTATGTATTTCTTTAATACATACACATGCCCCCTTTCATGCCTAAGCAGGCAGGAGGTGCAAACCCGTCGCTATAAAATGCTGGGCGAATGGCATTTGTGATCTAAAATTGCTTGGATAGGTAGAAAGTTAGTGATTTGCCATGGGTTGACAAGAATTTAGGGGCTGTAGCTAACTAAGATCTACTCAGACTAGAGCCCCATAAATTACGAGTCAAAGTTGCCCCTTAATTTATATTATAGTATTCCAATTTGTAACATCCTAATTTCTAGTATTAATTTCTAGTAATCAATACAACCTGGGCTGTGCATCCGATCTGGTAAAATCCCATGATGTGAAAGAAACTGGGCCAATTTGGCCCAAGGCAGTTTTGTCCAGAGTGGGTTGAGGCAGCCCCAGATTGCCTTGGGTATGGTTGGTTCTGCCTAGAGAAATCTGGGACTGTCAGAAGGAGAGCTGTGGGACGGTGAGAGGAGAGGGGAAGAAAAGAGAAGAAGATGCAAGCTAGTTCTTCTCCTCATCTCATCACCAAACACATGTTTAATGTGGATTTAAAATCTGATTAAGCATGTGGTCAGGAAGAGGAGAGAATAAACCATCTCCTTCCCCACCTCTTTTCATTGCTTACCACATATTTAATAAGGTGAAAACCCTTAATTAAACATTAGGGCTGTGCAAGGCCTTGGTCAGGTCAGGACCAGATCAGTGTGGCCCAATTAGTATTGTCAAATCAGGTCCCAAACCAAACTGAGGGTGCCTTGCACAGCCCTAGGTAAAACTGTTTGATTTTCAATAGTCATAACCCAACATTTTTTTCCTCCCACTTTCTCTTTTCCAAATTTAGCCGCTAAAATTAAGGGTTTTTTGTTTGTTTTTTGACAGAGACGAGAATGTATTTTTGCATGAAAGGGTTGTAAACTCAGTTCTGAAAATAAAATATATTCCTGGATTAAGCATATGCTTAGGGGCCCTTCCCTTCCTTGATTCTGGGTGTAGGACCACAATTTTGCACCTGACTCCAGTTGTGGACCTTGGCTCACCTCTGTTGTAACCTGAGGGACATCACTGTTTTACCCTTGTGTTCCTGCAAACTGTTTCATTTCTAGAGTGCATCTGTGGAACTGACGTTGTATTGCTCTACAAACTGAGAAGGTGCCTCACTTGTCCAGCATTCTCAAAACCAGCTCTAAACGGTTGTGGCTTTGCGTTAAGAAGGCAAACATGGCTAATTTAAATTGCTTTCCATTTGATGGGAACACAGTGTGAATATGTTGATGCCCATATATTAAAAAAAATCAAAACATTGCAGATGAAGCCAAACTCCGGTAAGAGCAAATTCATTTTGTCATCCATTTACAAAGCTAAGGTTATTATTTTTATAATAACCAGTTCAAATCACTTTATTTAAAATGATGGAGTGAATAAAAGATTGTGGTTGTGTGGTGTTTTTTTAAAAAAATAAGGTTTTCCTTAATATTTTTTGTGTACTCATCTTAGTAAATACTGAACACATTTTCTAGAGATTTTTGGTTCCCACATGGCCCCACATAAAGAAAAAATAATCAGTCCTTATCTGAGTCCCTCTACAGATTGCATTTTTGGGATATTACAATGCTTTGAGCTGGTTGTCTACAGAACCTTTGGGTGAATGGGGGCACTGTGTACATAGTGTTAAATTGTTTTTTTGAGGACACATTGGAGTGATTTGGACTCCAGTGCAAGCCATTCTATATCTGTTCAGTCAGAGGTAAAACTCATTGTGCTCAATGAGACTTGCTCATGGTAGGGATGGGTGAATCTGTCTCAATTTCTCTCAGTTTCTCATTTTTCCAGTCTTAAATTCAGTTTACAGTTCTATGATTCTATGATTGCTAAGCCTGCCTTCATGGCTATGAAGACATGTGGTTCAGAGAGGGTCCACTGATGCCACTATCCTCCCACATCAATTCATTTTCGTCCGAATGAGGATATGGCTGGACTTGTGGTGTCTCTTTGCAAGCAACAGAAATGTCGCAAAGCAGTCCAAGATGCATTGCAAAATGCCCTTTCCCAGACTGCTTCTTTGCTTCTTGTGTTTTCCCATCGGAAATATCTGCGGAGGCCGAGCTGGTATCAAGAAGTTGAAATGTAGAATTATTCCCTGGATGTGTGTACCAAATTTGATTCTAAGATTGTAATCTTCAATGGAGTGTCACACTGCATTGCAATGCAAACAAACAGACAAAACTTTTGAAAGGAAAGATGAATGGGTGAGTAATTCAACTGAAGGTTAAAAACTTCATTCAGTCAGTAAAGATACTAAAATGCAGACTTAAAAGCAAAGCTGGAAACAGATTCCACCCCACCCAAAATTTTTGTCAGTATGCAAAGTGTTGGGTTTATTTTTCTATGTTTAATTTATATGAATTCGAGCAAATAGCATACTATAGGGAGTTAATATGAAAGGCGTGTTTAAGTCTTACTGTGAATCAAATTCAGCCCTGTGCCTTTTATAAAAGTACAGTTTGCCTTTTAATTCGCCTCAAGGCACTTCTGTTCTATCTGGTATGTATAATCAGCAGCTGCTAATTCCTTGATTTGTACTACAGAGCTACCACTTTGGACGATTAAAAAATCTTTTATGTTGTACTAGTTACTATTTTTCATTACACAGTGTGTTAGAGGAAATTTTGCACAGTCTGAGATGGAGGACCTGAGGGAAAGCAGGGATGTTTTGAAAAGCTTTTGGATTACTTTCACTCCCCCAAAAGTTTGTTTTTCTCTGCTTCTTTGTAAAGCAACTGCTTTGATTAATGTATCTACTGGGGGAAATGTCTGATTTCTATGCATAAAAGAAGTATGAGCAATAATAATGGCTGTGCCAAAAATATTATTTTGAAAGTTTAATAAAACTGTGGTTTGCAGGGGGGGAGGGAATGGAAAATTTAGAGAAATTATCTACTGAAAACATCATGTGAAAACTAAAATCTGAAATTGCTTGTTATTATTTTGTATCCTATTCCTACCTGGATGTTCAAGATGGTTAAGTATTGAGCATAATATTTTAAATCATTCATCTAAATTGCTGTTTCTTTCGCTAAGGGTCTGATTCCATCTGTTTCTAGTATTTTACAAAATGCAATTGTTGGAAGATAATCCATCATATATATCGGCATGGGAGAATGCCTTAGGGGAGTCCTCAGAAGAAAGTTCTTGGCAGTGTTTCTGTAACTCCTCTGCAACTTTGTCAATTGACACAAAGATAAAGGAAGCACAATACATAGCTCTCAGTAGGTGGTGCATTACAGAACCCTAGCAAGTCTCCATCTAATATGTCCAAATTATATCCAGTGTTGTTGGAAACAGAATAGTCAGATTTGTTCATACTTCCAGCTATTGTGGGAATGTCCAATGGAGCAGGACTTCTGGAATGTGGTTGCTGATTACTGCGAAGAATTTCTCTGCAGTTGGCCACTCTTAGCTCCCAATGACTCTGGCTTCCTGTATAAAGACCTTCTTAAGCAATTGCATTCAGCAGGGAAGTTGTGCATAGCATGTAATTGGAAGTCTCCAAAGCAGCCATCTAAACAGCAGTGGGTTAATATAATTTGAGGACCATGATTATGTACAAACTTGAACTCTGCAAGTGCAGCGTGCAGGAAATCATCATGTTCAAGAAGAGATCACAACACTGTGGACTCTGTTTATTTGCTTATGTGGAAGACCTTCAAACTTCAAACCTGATTAAATTGAAATCAAGTGCGTTTCTCGACTGTGGCAAATTATTTATATGACATACATAACTTCTCTGTTTCTAGATTCAGGTAGGTAGCTGTGTTGGTCTGACACAGTCAAAATAAATAAAATAAATTTTAAAAATCATCCAGTAGCACCTTAGAGACCAACTAAGTTGGTTCTGGGTGTAAGCTTTTGTGTGCATGCACACTTCTTCAGATACACTGAAACATAAGTCACCAGACCCTTATATATATAGTGGGAGGGTGGGGTGGGGTTTTCCTCAGAAGGGTAGTAGGAGATGAGTGATTGACTCAATGGGTATGGTCACTTTGACCCTTTGGATAAAATGGGTATGGTACCATACCCATTGAGTCAATCACCCATCTCCTACTACCTTTCTGAGAAGCGTATACCCAGAATAAACTTAGCAGGTCTCTAAGGTGCTACTGGACAATGTTTTAATTATTTTTATTTATTTCGATAACTTCTATGTGATATAGTTACTGAGCAAGTTGATAAGTATGTATAATATATTTAGGCAACTGGTGATCCTACTAAGGATGATCTTCAACCTTAAACTCCCCACTGCTGGTTCCAATGTCAAATTATGCATTGTAATTTTCCCACCTGATGATAGACTCATTCATACTTGACTGAAGCAATGATTCTTCAACATCAACTTTGTTGGACTGGTCATGTTGTGCGGATGCCTGATTAACATCTTCCAAAGAAACTACTTAATGCCGATGGTCAGCAAAAGAGGTTTAAAGACTCTCTTAATGCAAATCTTAAAAAGTGTAGTATAAACACTGACAACTGGGAAACACTGGCCTGCAAGTGTTCCAATTGGAGAACAGCCTTTACCAAAGGTGTCATGGGCTTTGAAGACACTTGAACTCAGGCCAAAAGGGAGAAACGAGCTAAGAGGAAGGCACTGTTGGCAAACCCTCACCGTGATCAACTGCCTCCAGGAAACCTATGTCCCAACTGTGAAAGGATGTGTGGATCCAGAATTGGCCTCCACAGTCGCTTACGGACTCACTGTTAAAACCATGTTTATGGAAGACAATCTTACTCAGCTATGAGTGATCGCCAAAGAAGAAGAGACTTGATTGGCACATCTTTGCATTAGATGAAGGACAAGCTTAGGATGGTAGAGAACCTAGCTGGTCACCTTTCCCTTATTTCAGCAGTTGGGACAAACCTAGATGAGATGCCGCTAAAATGTGATTGCAATGAACATGCCAATTTTAAAAGTATATGACAAGTCTCTGAATACCAGTTGCTGGCAATCATAGGTGGGCAGACAGCTGTTGTGTTCAAGTCCTACTTGCAGGCTTCAGCCACTCTGAGAACAAGGTGCTGGACCAGATGGGAAATTGGCCTGAGCCAGCAGGCTCCTCTTATAACATAGTACAGCTGTTTTCTGTAGTTCATGCAAGCAATGATCTCCATTGGGTGAGCATAGTTAAAATTATGGAACATGCTCCCACAAGCAGTAGCGATGGCCACCAATTTGGATGGTTTCAAAAGTAGATTAGACCAATTCATGGAGGATGTCTCTCAGTGGAGACTAGCCACCACGGCTCTGTTCTAGGCAGTATGTCTCTGAATAGCAGTTGCTGAGAATCTCAAGTGGGAAGAGTGTTGTTGGGCTTAGGTTCTGCTTGCAGGCATAACCTAGGCATCTGGTTGGCCACTGAAAGAACAGAGTGCTGGACTAGATGGTCCATTGACTTGATCCATCAGGCTTTCCTTATGTATGCAGCACACAGTCATAGACCTGCTAATCCCCATTTCAAAACTTGGTGCTTCCATCTTCTCTGGAAGAAGGGCCAGTCAAGGCTGGCCCCAACCATATTTTTGCATAAAGAGAGTCTCTCTTTCCTGCCTCCCTTTCTCTCTTGTTTTACTTTGAGTAATTCTTCTTAATAGTCTAGGAACTTCGGCACACTCTTTAGAAAGATGGGCCTGCCATGCATTCAAGCTGTGCAGCTTTAGGACTGTGAAATAGTTTCATTACAAACCTACTTTGCCTCCAGTTTTCAACACATAGGAGGAAATAATTTTACTGTAGGGTAACATTTTCCATGCTTGATTTCAATAGAAGTGTGCATATTTCTTCTTCTTCAAGATAAGCTGTAGCACATAAGTTTGTTTCCCACTACACAGGTTTTTTTTAGCTTTTTCTCCCCCGCTTTCTTCAAATATATACATATAAAATCTCCAAAGTAACTGACAGTAGAACCAGAAGTAAAGGTGATGTATCTAATGTTTTGCAATGAAGTTGGCTGTCGTTGGGGTTTTGCCTGAAGATTTAACTATTTTAGAAAGCATGATGAAAACACACTTTGAGATCCACAGTGGCATTTTAAATAGTGTGGGCTTAACATGTTTGACATACTCAGGGTCAGCTCCAAGTCTGAGGTCCCCACTGCTAAACTGCTATGTGAGGGGAAGATGTTCTTAAATAATTGCTCCCCCAAATATAACTTACCAGCAATGCCAGAGAACCATAGGTAGTAACAACATCACAATCTGCAGCAGATGGCTGTGAGCCACTTGCCATTCTAATAACCTGTTATGTACTGAAGCTCTCACCCTGGGCCAGCAGGGGGATACTGTAGATAGTTATGCAAATGAAGGATCAAAAGTGACGTTCAGTAATTGGATAATTTGTATGCAAATGAAGGATCGAAAGTGACGTTCAGTGATTGGCTAGTTACAGAAAATGGTTACTGTTGCATTCTAGTGGAGCTCTATATAAGCAGGCTGACTGAGCTCCTCAGTTCAGTTCTGTTCCAGCTTACAAATAAAGAGCTGCTTTGGAAGAATCACTGTGTCATCTGATATGTTCGCCCACAACTTAACATAACCCATAATGTCTTGATCTCTCCAGAGCATTGTGGGGGATTTGAAATGGTGGCTGGATCCCAAGCCCCTGGTCCCTGTCACTGTGGGTATGCCTTGGACTTGAGGAGGGCAGGCAAACTCATCTTTAGAGAAGGCACCGGTGTCATTGAGCTCTATCAGAACCCCATTTTTCATAAAGCTGGGTGGGGAAAATGGAAGAGGCCTTGTTAGGAAACAAATTATTTGCAGACTGGGACAGGCTATTTTGTAGGCATTGGAAATACCAGTAGCTATGCTGGCCCTGCCTAGCAGGAATCAAACTGTAGGGCTTGATCCAGCAGGCTTTTATTAGATTATTAGGTTTGGAGAATTCTGATCACTTCCTCCATGGCACAGCTTTGTGGCCAGGCGTCGCCTCTGCCTCCTCATCCTGAGGGAATTCTCCTTGCTTCTGCAATGGCTTGACACATGATTTGAGTAGTTTTTCAACCCTATGCTGGTCAGAGTTTGCACAAGCATGGTTGAACCATTTAGGGAATTACTTCCAGTATGCCAAGGAACCTATGCAGTTTCTGGTTTCAGTAACAGGTATTGTGTTGTGGTAACAGCTGTAGCAAACCTCACTATAATGAGTGGGGTGGCTATAGAACTAGAAGTAAGAACAAAAAGTTGTAGGGGAGGGAAAATAGATGCTTATTAGTTGTATGCATTTTAGACTCTGTTGATCCTTCTTCAGGGAGATTAAAATTAATTCTAAAAATAATAATTACGGAACTGAATAGTATGCAGTGGTGCCTTGATTTAAGAACAGCTTAGTTTATGAACAACTTGGATTAAGAATGCTGCAAACCCGGAAGTAGGTGTTTTGGTTTGTAAACTTTGCCTTGGAATAAGAACATCTTTTGTTTCCTGTTGAGTGTGTTCCATTTGTAAATTGAGTCCCCCCGCTGCTATGGGAAAGCACACCTTGGTTTAAGAACGCTTTGTTTTAAGAACAGACTTCTGGAACGGATTAGGCTCGTAAACCAAGGTAGCACTGTATTAAATTTTAAAAAAACATAAACAATATGCATAAAACCCATAATAGATGTAAAAAGGAGAGTAGTTAATAACCCACACTGAAAGACAAATTTTAGAAAGCACAATTCATATCTTTGAAGCAGAATTATTATAATAGAACAGCAAACGTTGTTAAATATTAACACCAGATTTTATGAGCAGTATACCGTAAGTGCATGTAAAATAATTCAAACTTCATTTCCAGATGCTTTAGTCAAATTACGGAATACCTCTCAATATACAAATAGTATTATAATCTAGCATTGTTTTACAGTTTGTGAGAATAAGAATGCAGTTTTCAGTTTCAAAAAAAGCTCTCAGTAACACACACACACACACACACTCCCTTTTATCTGCATGAAAAATACTCCTTGTACTCTGCAGTAGGATTGAATGTTCTGTGGATTTTATCTGGAACAAACAGCAATTGTATCCCACACACCGCCAAGGCATATTCACTTCAACTTCATTAAAGTTTTCAATTCCTTCCTGAAGAAAAAACACACCAGACATGCCTTAAGTAAATTAACTCAATCAGTGATGCAGCATAATTTTAACATTTAACAATATCACAAACATCTTCGAAAAGGCGACTCATAGCCACGTGCAAAAAGTTCCAGGATCAGGTCTCAGATTTATTAGTCATCCTTCAATACCTTGAGACCAATTCAATTTGTCAGAGCTAGATATCATTGCATTTTGTACACAATCCTGGTTTTAAATCAAGGCCAACGCAGCGTCTAACCTTGGAGTGAGAAAGAATTTATAGTATTGCTGGAAGGGCCATGTCTCAAAGGGATTTAAATCTTTTGAATAATCCATTCTGATTTCTACCCTCCGGGGTAGAAAGAGGACAGATGCTATTATGTTTAACAGAGTAAGGAGGAAAATCACACAGTGAGCAAAGAGCCTCTCCGTGTATAGAGAAATGTTGTGTGGTTCTGTAGCTTATCTTGAATTTAGGATTACACTTGGAGAATCACCTGTTTGTTTTCTTAGATTTTTTAAAGGTTTATTTTCTCTGTCAAAGGGAGATTTAGGAACAAACCTGTAATGCACAAAACATATGCTAGGGCAATATGTTGTTTTGTTCCTATTTTCTGTATGTATATATGGTTATAGGGTATGGTGGGAGTTGAATCATTCATCATATGTGATGAAAAGGTAGCAACAATGTAAGGCCGCATTCTACAGAAGTACAAATCTCCGAGTGGTTTAGCGATTCATCCCTCTTCACAGAGAACTCTGGGAATTGTATTTCTAGGAAGGGAATGGGGGGGTGTCCTAAAAACTCTCAGTGTCCTTAAAAAACTACAGTTCCCAGAATTCTTTTCGGTGGGATGCCATGACTGTTGAAAGTGGTAACATAGTGCTTTAAATGTACTGTGTTAATGTGGCATTGGTCATCATCTAGGCCACAGGTAGGGAAGCTCAGGTACTGGGGCCATCTGTGGCTCTCCAGGCCATTGTATATGGACCTTGGGATTTTCCCCAGACTTATGTACCCTCCTCAAACCATAACCCTTCTCCCCATGTATCTTCACTGTATCTTCAGTATCTTCACTGGCCTTGCTCTGTACCAACTTCTTTTGTTTGGCTGGAATGTAACTTTGAACTATAACAATGCCTTTTGGATGCCTGGATATACAGAGGTATATATGCGTGTGTGGAAACCTTTTGCACAGGTGGAATGTAGATTCCTGCACAAAGAGTTATATCTGTGGCTCCACCCACTTCTCCCTCTGGTCCCACTACTGGTGTGCAGGCCCTGGAGGACACACAGCTCTTGGTCTGAAAAAGGTTCCCCAACATCCCTAATCTAGGCAGTATATAAGCTGTATTGTTTCTTCTCATGCAAGTAAAAGGTAAAGGTAAAGGGACCCCTGACCATTAGGTCCAGTCGTGGCCGGCTCTGGGGTTGTGACACTCATCTCACTTTATTGGCCGAGGGAGCCGGCGTACAGCTTCCGGGTCATGTGGCCAGCATGACTAAGCTGCTTCTGGCAAACGAGAGCAGCACACGGAAACACCGTTTACCTTCCTGCTAGAAGGTATCTACTTGCACTTTGATGTGCTTTCGAGTTGCTAGGTTGGCAGGAGCAGGAACCGAATAACAGGAGCTCACCCCATCACGGGGATTCGAACCACTGACCTTCTGATCGGCAAGCCCTAGGCTCTGTGGTTTAACTCACAGCACCACCCATGTCTCATGCAAGTAGCATTGCACAAAGAGGAGAGAGGAGATGAAGCTGCTGGCCCCTTCCCCTCTCACACATCACTGTCGCCATTTCTGCAGTTTGGTTAAGAAAATTTCTAGAAGTAATTCTAGATGCATTGCTGCATATGAGGTCGGAGTAGAATGAGGCAGACTTCCCATGATGGTTCCTGTGATCATTAATTAATGCAGCCTAACATTGCATTCAATTTTATTTATTTTATTTTTTGCAGCTGTCTAACACTGCTAGCTATATTCCCGAGATCCTTTCCCCACCTGCTGCTGCCAAATAGGGACGGGGGAGGGGGGAATTGGCTCAGTTTGCATTTGAAGAGAAATCTACCTAATTCACATTTCCTGAAACAAGAGGCAAGTGGAAGCAGTCACCATTCAAAATTCACACTTCTCTGAATTTTGTAATGCCTCTCCAATGACTTGTGCGAAAATGCATATGCTAGGCAAAGGGTGCATAAAGATTTGTTTATTGGTGAATATAACATACAGAATTCATTATATTTGCAGGTATATGAATTTTTATGAGGACTTTTAAATTTTTTTTAAAAAATCACAAACTGCTGTGGAAACTGAACTCCAGATGGGTAAAATGAGAAACTGAGAAACCAGAAGTGGTGTATTTATCCATTTGAACTGCTAAGGTAGGTCTCCACCATCCTATACCTGTACATCATGAAACAAGCCTAATTCAGACAATGTTTGTGGGAACCATAATCAACAACATTCCATTCAAAAGTGTTTGTGTGTTTGTTATACCACCCTATACCTGGAGGTCTCAGGGCGGTTCACAGAATAAAATAAAAATATAAAACCACAAAATACATAATAAAAAACAAACAAAACAACCTAATAGCCCCCCCAAAAAAAACCACATTTAAAAGGGGAATTTTAAAAGAGTATGCTCAAAAATTGCTTCCAAAATGAGCAATAAGCCTTTGGGCATGCCATGTTTTAGATAATCTTTTTAAACTGCTGCAATGCAATTTGTGTGTTTTGTGTGTCCCATCCAACTATTTGTCTGCTTTTCATCAAACACAGAACTCTCCCTGTTTCAGCATATTTAAGAACCCTGGAGATCATGTCTAAAATATAATCACCATAAACAGAATGTGTAAGACAATTTCCACAGTAACTTCCAATCTATTTGGCAGCAACGCACACACGAGAATGATATGTCATCTTCAGCTCTACGTAGAAAGCTGCATCCTGAAACCCATAATTTTAGTAATGCTATAATGCTTAAAGGATCCTTGGAGTAATTTTACTCCAGGGGGTGGGGCTGGACTTATTAGAAGCGTACATGCTGCTTATTAAAAATGTACATGTTGTAGCATCCCGTGAAAATTAAATGCTTATATTTCTGTGTTGTGCAGCATATTTGTATTGATTTTTCACCACTAAATTATTCACATTAACGCGCCAAAGATTGAATTATAGGGTCCCAGTGCAGAGGGAATAAATGTGCAGCTTTAACAGAAAAGTGCCAGTTGCAGAAAGTTCAGTTCCTAGGGAAGCAGTAATATTTTCAGCTTATGGGAAAAAATGAGGGGGATGGGTCTTGCGGCAGATGAGAAGCAACATGTTATTGAAAAGTGATAGAGCCAAGTTGATGCAGATAATAAAACTTGTAACTAATCAACCTTAACCACCTATGTATGTATATCTATATAGATATATATCTCCATGGTTTTATACAGCCAGAGTAGATTATATCAGGAGTGGGTAACCTCAGGCTTAGGGCCCAAATACCTCCATGCCTCTCCATCTGACCTTGAGACAGGGGTGCCAACTTAAATAGAATACTACATAAAATATGTAAGCCCCACCTCACGTAATCGATCACAAGACCCGGCACACACATACCATTTGAATGTCAATGCCTATCAACTTGGGGGGGGCTGGCCCCCTCAAATATTTCATTGTGAGGGGGCTGAAGGGATCTCAGCCCCTAGGAGTTTGCTCCTATGCCCACAAAGCTCTCCCCAAATCACATTCTTCGCTGGCCCTGTCTCATATATTACCTTTCCCCTCCGCTTGGAATGTGCCCTTAAATTCTTATGCCTTCTGCTTATCTGAATGGAGACAAGAGAAAGTGTTTTGAATATGTGTATAAACTAGCCTACTCAGTGGCGGAGAGGCATGCTCCGGCACCGGGTTGGACAGCAGGCAGGTCGGGGATGGCACGCATCCTGGGGGCATGGTGCACATCCTAGGGGCGTGGCGCACCACCAGCAGGGGCATAGCATCCAGCGTGGGGGGGAGCCCCAATGGCACCCCACTGGGATCGTGGTACCAGGGTCGGTGCACTCCCCCAGCCTCCTCTTTTCCTCCGCCAGTGAGCCTACTGTACAAAGGGGGGAAATTCCATTAGTTGCTCCACTTACTTTTTCATCTGGGCCCATTCACTCCTAGCAGGTGACTCTCTATAAGTGAAGGGCAAGCAGTCCTCAACCAGAAAATGTTTTCCCACCCTGGAACAAATCTACAGAAGTAATGCAATTTATTTTAAACATAGGTGTGAGTTCCACAAGCCATCTACATTGCAAAATGCATTTTTATTTCAAAGCTTTTAAATGGGAGTGTGTGTGTGTCAATTGATTTGTTTTTGTTCTTGTTTTTATTGTGCATTTTGTGTTATGAACCACACTGAGATCTATGGATGAAGGGCAGGATACCAATAATGATCATCATCATCATCATCATCATGGTGGTGATATAGCTTGCCTCTCGTAAGAGATTGTGTGGGAGTTAGCTTATAACCATTAAGAAAATAAAAATCTAAGAATAAACCAATCATAAAAGGAACCCTATCTGAAGGTAGACTGGTTTCCAGTTATAGTTTGTTTCCCGTCATGATGGACAGGGGAAAGAGTTAGGGCAAATGTCAAGTGCAGACACAAATCTATCCAGTTTAAGGAAAGAGTGTTTTATTTCCACCGGAATCTAATTCGAAAAGGGTAGATTAGTTTCTGCTGAACTCCCCCCAACCCTTTTTGTGTGATTACAGAAGAGGGTCACAATTCTTTCTTTTTAAAGAAATTATATCACTGTGACACTAAAAACTGACCACTGAAAAAATGAAAAGAGACCTGAAAAAAAGAAAATACACCTTTCATACAGTTAGCTTTGGGAGTAAACAACCATTATAGCCAATGGTAAGTATCCCACTGGTTTTAAAGGTGTCAACTGGAATTCATTGAGTAGAATCTAATGTAAATTGTTGTGATTTTAAAAGTTATAGAAATCTTATTAAATATATAATATATAAATTTCAGTTGGTCCTTATTTTGAGAATTGCAAGCAGCATGAAGTGGATTTCATGCAACGTTTAGGCTAATTTTGGCCATGTTTTGGCAACCATAAAAATAAAAGGATCACCCCTGATGTTATAAATCATTTTGTTCGCTAGACCAAAATGTCTCTCTAAAACTTGAGTACATGACCTGAAACATATTACAAGTCAAACATGCATTTTGTCTTATTTTGTGTACATTTAAGTGTCCTGTTCACGGAAATGAACCGTAAGACTGCAGTCAAAAACATTGACACACATTTGTTCGATGACACATGTCACACTACTTTTTGATGTTCTACACTGGACCCCATCAGATGGAATGTTTGATGTCAGAAGAGAGGTGACACTTGGCATGATCAATTGAAGGCACTGGAATCTATCACAAATGACAACATAAACTGGTACTCTGAAAGTACAATACCTTCAAACCTGGGTATAAATATATTTGTGTATACATGGTGTGTCTCAGTGTTGTTCATAACTATACACGAGCTAAATAATTTGAAGTGTACATACCCTAGCAATAGGGGAAGAAATATATTGAGCACCATTGCTATGCACTGGATTCAGATAAATCCCAAATTTAACTGGACCGATTTGAGCCAATTTGGACCCTTTCTGGATTGGGTCAAGTCAGCTACAAATTGCTACTGAGTTGGGTTGAGTTGACCTCAATCAATTTAGGCTGATTTGTGTTGATCTGAACAGTCTCTCAGAAAGACAGACAATCTGTCTGCAAACTGTTACTATCATAGATTGCCATGTAATTAAGGAGAATGCCAGTGTGGGGAGAGAAAGAGGGGGAGGAGGGTAGATGGATTTTTCTTATAAAGATCTGCAGGGCTAAAATCTTATCCCACCCAACACTGCCCAGTCTCTGTGCTTGGATGTGGGAGATGGTGAAATCATTATGCAGAACTGTCTTGCACGTCCTTCTCTTAGAGGAGTTTGCTGGCATTTGCTCAGCTTGTGTTTTGTTTCCTTCATACTATCTGTCTGCAGTTTGACAAGGTTAACTCTCTTTGCAGAGTCCAGCACATCTGCAAATTTCTTGGCCCTATGTGAAAAAAAGGAAGGGAGTTATGTAAGCCAATGAGATTTCCAAATATTTTCCAGATTGCGATCTGGATTTGGGGCAGGCCAGATCAGGACTAAATGAGTCCAGAATGAATTGTGTGTGAGCTGGATGTAAAAATATGGTACACACAGTTTTTATAACTTCAGACTTAACAATTTCAAAGAAGTCATTTCTGCAGCCAAACTGGTGCCAAAGGTATTGCACTGCCTTCCTTTGGACCACATCAGTGAGGCCGAGAGACAGGTCTTGTTTTCTGGGCAGTTCAAGACCTCTATACACACTGCCCAGGCTGACACCCCAAGGAGGTCACTTTGGTTTCATTTCACCCCCCAGAGGTGCACTCCATTGTTTTGTGAGACAGACGGATGCCATGAAGGTTTATAATTCCAATCTGAAACTGTGAGTGGAGAATACACCACTTAAACCAGGGGAAGAAAATCTGTAGCTGTCCAGATACTACAACTCCTATAATCACCGACCATGATGATGACGTGTCACGTTGCTGTGTGCCAACATGTTGCCTGTGTGCTCTCACTCCCTAGCCACGGATACCCTATCTACAGAGAAATGTCTGAATGTGCCTTGCGTGCATGTGAATATCCAGCTGATTGACAGCAGCATAGGTCATAGATTATGGATGAAAAATTGAATTTATACAAATCATCTCAAAATTGGGTATGCTTAACTTGTAATATAGTTTCTCTGTAATTTCTAACCCAGAGATACATTAAATATTTTATGCTTCATCATTAATCTATTTCTCAGTGCCTGAAAAATTCTAATGTATCTAATTACATTAATTTTATTGGAAAACTGTTGGAATGAAGGCGGCATTTTAATAACGATATGCATATTATTGGGGTTGTAATCAGGAAAGTGAAAATAATTTGAAATCTAATATTACTGATTCACACTTGGATGTTTTCCTGTTGTTTGGCAAAGTGATTTAAAATATTAAAAATTGACTTTGGAATGTAATGAGAGAAATGCAATTTTGTATCTATACTAATGACGTTGCTACAGATGAGGAGGGAGGCTGTAGGTAATTTGTAGCGCTGCATATAGAATATTCTACATTCTATCCCTCCAACTCCCCCCCCCCTTTTTAAAGACCTCTTGTCTGAGGCCTCCGAGAACTGCAGGCTCAGGACTGCTTTTCTGGTTCAGACCAAAGGCCTGTCTAGTCTAGCATTTTGTTTTCACCATGGCCAACCACAGGCCCATGGGAAGCTCAATTTGGAGGCTGGCTTCCTTAGGCAAGTAGGGCACTTTCCCAGCAAGGCAGGTCTACCACCAGCCAGCCGCCTCTTGCCTGCCTTCTTACTTTCAACGCATCCAGGGGGGTAGCACTGCCTATCAGCTTCCTCCTCCATGGTCTCACTGTTGCCACTGTAGAAAGAGGAGAAATGGAGTAACCAATGATGGGCCCCATGTGTTTGTCCGATCTCCTTTAAGAAGACCACCAGCCTTGCATGTAAAAGATCCCAGGTTCAATCCCTGACACCTCTAGCTGAGAAATTCCCCTGCCTTAAATCGCGATAGCTGTTGCCAGCAGTGGCCTAATGTGGGTTGCCAGCACCCAGGGCCACATGGAAGGGCTGGGTGGGAGGGAAATGGATATGCATGTGCATTCAACTGCCTCATGGCATCCATGTCATGGAAGATCACAGCTGCAGAGATAAGAAAAGAAGATCACGTTGTGGTTCATATGGGGAAGCCGTTTTCAATGGAGTTCAATGGAGTTCAGCAATGGAAGCACACAGCTGTATCAAGGCAGTACTGGGTGTTGAAAATTCGTGCCCCTAACCATTTTGCACATGGGGCAACCAGCCGTGAGGGCCCCCCACGCTATGCCACTGGCTGCCAGTCAATGTGGACAATACTGAGCTCAATGGTCTGATGTCAAATATACATGCAGTATATGCAACCCATTTTCATTCAAACCAAGATTATTCATTTTCATAGAGTTATACAAGACTCCTCTTAAAAGAAGGCATGTGCAGGATTAACCAGTAAATCTTATACAATATTTACTGGGTAATACCATACATGGCTCCTTTAAAATAAGTTGAGTTCAAGGGCGGTTCCTCCCAGGTAAGTGTATTTAGGATTCAGGCAAGCCCACAACATTTTAGCACCTGAGGCGAACCACAAAATGGTGTATCCTCCACCAGGGGGAAAGGAGTGACTGAAGATCTACATCAGGAACAAGGGGGGAAGAAATATCTACATTGGGAACAAGGGTCTACATCAGAAACAGGGAGGGGTGGTGGTGGAATCAAATCAACCTTACCCAACAGCTGAAGTGGGAATCAACTTTGGGGGCAGGGAGCGGCTTGCTGTGAATTATGCTGGGCAGATGCAGACTCCAAAGGATTCCAAAAGGCAATATTATCTTGGTTGGCTGTCTCTGCAAAATTCCATATGGCCAAAGATCTCATAGATCCAGGGACATGATTATTTTAAGTAATTTAAAATGGTGGTAAGCCACTGTAGATGGGAGCCAAGCTTGGCTCCAGTTCCAAAGCTGTATCGCCACCCTCCCAGCTCTAAAATTCCCATCAGGGGTTCAGCAAGGAGGAAGGTAGGTGCGTTGCTGCCACCATCATGGTAACAGCATCAAGGGCCGGGTAGGCTTGGGCACATCAGAGTAGTAAATGTGTGTATTGGGGGGCAATCAGCAGGCCCATGCAGACGTCTAGCACCAACCATACCCTAGAGAGCTACTGGCAGTAATCCAAATATAAGAAGCCAGATGGACCAATGGTCTGGTTTATTTGAGGCAGCTTTACTATGTGTGCCTACAAATATCACGTCAGATGTCTGCTGTGAACTTACCATCCACCTGCAGTTTTTCCACAGCAGTGATCCCTTTGCAAGCTGGTGTCAGCTACAATAGGAGAAGCTCCATACTGTTGTTATCCTATACTATTTCAATGTTGTTCATTTTCTTTCTTTTCCTCTTTCTTCTTTTTTTGAAAAAAATGCACTTCATTTATATGCTACTCAGAGATTTTCCTCCAAAGCCACTGTTATCATCACCAAGGTAAGCAGGTAGCCACAAAGGTAACAAAGCATTCTCCTTATTTGTTTCGGCAATGACCAATCATAACATCTGCTGCCTGTAATAAAATGAGCTTGTATGAGAGAGCCAGATGCCCTGTCAGAAGTCTACTGTCACAGTTTACTGGCTAATCAGGAAAGAATTGAAATCTTGATTGGCTTTATTTGTTGGCTGATTGAAACAGTGAGATAGGAAGTCCTGGACAGATTAATTAATTTGTGCTGGGGAATCCGAACTTAATCTAAAGGATGCTGTCAGTTTGAGTGATGGCTGTGTAAGAGAAGAAGTGGTGGGTGTTTTTTTTTTAACACTTTCACTTTTGTGGCACCTTAATGTAGGGCTTTGTCTATTTAACCAATTCATTTCTTCCCCTTTCTACTGAAAATATATGCCCAACCTCCATATCAATTACCAGCAGATAGAAGATGTATGGGCGATATGTATTCCAACTAATGCATTCCACCAGTACAAGGATTTCCACTTGCACAATGGTACCTCTGGCTTGCCTCGGCTCCCCATGTGTGCCCAAATCTGCTCTGGGAAAGCCCAGAACAGATTTAGGGGGTGGGATGTGGCAGAGAAGAAGGAGTAAGCTCCATTGTATAAGTGGAAACCCTTGTGCTAACCAAACATGTTTGTGGGATACCACACTCTAATTCTACTGTCAGAGGGAAGTATGGCTTTGAATACCATTTGCTGGGAATGGCAAGTGGGGAGAGTGGGGAGAGTACATTGCTCTTTGCCACAGCAACACGCTACCCATCTAGCTGTGCTTCTGCTTCCTGACTCCTGGTATCCTGACTCTTGGACTCTTGGCTTCCTGACTCCTGGACCTTTGACTTTCTGACTCCTGGTTTCCTGACTCTAGGCTTCCTGACTCCTGGTTTCCTAATTCATGGACTCTTGGCTTCCTGACCCCTGGACTGCTGACCCTGGACTGCTGATTCCTGCATCCTGACCTCTACCCCGGTCCTGACGTACCAAGCTGGGACTCTGACTGCCTGTAACCCAGACCGTGACAGTAATATGCTCAAACCATCTTCCTCCAGTGAGCAACATGACCACGGAATTCTATGCCAGCTGAAGTTTCCAAACCATCTTCAGAGGCAGCCCCACATATAACACATTGCAGTAATATAACCCAGACGACACCAGACCATAGGCCACAGAAATTAGGCTATCCCTAAATTAGGGTTGCAGCAGGGCCACCAGCCAAAGCTGATGGAAGGCAGACCATGCCACTGAGGCCGCCTAAGCCTCAAGGAACAGCAAAGAATCCAGTATGACCCCCAGGCTACATACCTGCTCCTTCAGAGGGAGTGTAACCCCATCAGATCACTGGATCATCTTCATCACTAATATCAACCCTGACTGGCAGAGGCTTTCAAGAGCTTCAGGCAGTAGCATTTCCTGACCCTACATGAAGATTCCAAGGATCACCCCTTTAAAGAAGGTAGGTAGGTAGATGATAGATAGATAGATGATAGATAGATGATAGATAGATAGATAGATGATAGATAGATAATAGATAGATAATAGATAGATATCCAAGATTTAGGGGCAAACTGCCTACTTGTGGATGCTTATAGGTGAAAAGGGTGAAATAAGAAATAAGTACATAGATTAATTTAAAAAACAAGGCAGGAGGTCTTCTTGGTGCAGAAACACCAGCCTCTCCTGTATCATACCAACAGCATACAATCAGGAACAGAGATTGACTTGCTGCCACTCTTTTTAGCTGTTGCCAGTCTAGTCCACACGAAATTGGCACATGGCTTGTTGATCTGAGGAAGTCAACAGTGGTCAAACGATTCTGGCCATGTCATACCCTCCTGATCCACAGCAGAGTGTCCATGCGGATTTCATCCATAAACAGAAGACAAATCCCTTACAATCCTGTGAATAATGATTCTCTAAATTGTCATAAATATTTCCTCCAAATATTATGGGAAATATAATAGAAACAGTTGCATATGCATAAGCAAGCATTATAGCTTTTTCCCACAGAGGCACCAATTCTCTCTCTCTCTCTCTCTCTCTCTCTCTCTCTCTCTCTCTCTCTCTCTCTCTCTCTCTCTCTCTCTCTCTCTCTCTTTCTCTCTCAGTCTCTCTTCCTTGCCGGCTCTTATAAAGCACTACAAAATAATTTCTTTATCCAAAAGCTCTGAAGCAGTTATTAAACCAGCTGTTTTCAAAAGTACACAAATCTGCTAAGTTGCAGTTGGGTAACTGTTAAATGTTAAAGCAGTGAATGATCAGCATGTAGCAGATGGCCGGGGAATGGGTTAGAAAATGGCAAAGTTAATACCACCAGACTGAGATGTTCATTTGTGCTGTGGTATGCGCAGACAGGGTGAATAATGAAGGTTCTGTAATAATTGTGTAAATCCCAACATTATTAAACTGATTCAGCTGGGGTTTCTTAATATATGGGAAGCACTTGATGTACTTTGAGCAACACCTCCTCTTTTGCTAAAGCTGTTCTCATTAACTCATACCGCTTTATTTGCTGTGACCTCAGTGTTCCTGTTTAGTAATGAGTGGAATAAGAATTAGAAATCTGCTTTCAATCTCAATATTCAGAGAAAGGAAAAGTGCAAAGGCCTGGATATGGTATTGCCATGACCCTCAAAGGGTAGGTAACGCTTGTATACAGACCAAATGTTTAGCTTTGAAATTTGCAAGAGGGCCAGGCATCTATAAATAAATCTGATTGCCTATAGATGAGCTATAGATTATCATATACTATTGATGCTCAGATGGAGCAAGATGTACTTGTGTAATATCACTTATAAAAGTGGGTCTCAAATGGTGTGGCGAGCCATACTGGTATGGCAGGAGAGGATGGCAAGTGTGGCCGGAAGATTCAAGGACAATCAAAGAAACATTTAATCATTTCAGTATTGTATTGTATGGTGTGTGTGTGTGTGTGTGTATGTGTGTGTGTGTGTGTAAAAGGATCTTCAACCAGAAACAGTATCTACACCTCTCTTCAAGAGCAATGGTTATTCTTCTACAGTTCTCCATGAAAGATTGTTCTGAACAGGGATTTTCAACTCTGACAAATATGAAAAATCAGAAAAGAGAAAGGCTTCTTTCTGTTGATGAGGAGATGAAAGTTTGTTTGTCTTAAATTAGGTCCAATAAAGATGAGATTGCTGGGCAGAAGCAAGCTCACACCTCTTATTGAGCATGCATACATACTTAAGGTACATACGTAAGAGTTTTTTTATCATTATGGGAGAGGGTCCTTTTGTAGCTGCATTGTTTTATACCTTCTGGGTGTACCATGATCATATTATAAAGTAGTTGTATTCTATGTTATAAATCAAGCACCGCTAGGAGTTGTTTCCTTCTGTTTCTCTGTGTATTTCTTATTAATAAAAAAATTGGGTGTGACACAAGCAAATTTTTATTCTGAACGTCTTCCCTAGAGAAGAAAGTTTGAGAAGCACTGACTTATAGCATATGAAAAGATATGAGCTTTAAAGCTAAATAAATTTAGGTTGTAATCCAAAGAAATCAAGTCCATCCAAAGCGATTGGCAAGTATTTGCCAATGTTGATATTTTATATTGTTTTGATTGACTGATGGCATTTATTGTACTTTTATTTATTGTACTTTTACTTAAACTGATGGAATATGCACAGCTTGCAGACTTAACATATAGAATAAGAGAACAAGAAGAACATACATTTAAAGACTGGAAAATGTTTATTGAATATATGGAGGGAAATTGTGTATATTTGAAAATGTGGGCAACATTAAGATAAATTCAACAGTGTAGGTAAGTTTTGATGGATGTAATAATGGAATACTGAGCGGTTTAGTTTATATAAAATATGCAGGGATTTATGTTATGCAAAATGAACCATGGAAAGTGAAGAAGGGAAGTCATTGATATTTCAAGGTTGTTTCAATGAATATTCTAAAATGTAAAACCGAAAATTTAATAAAAAATATAGGGTGGGGAGGAAGGAACACTGTAATAAATTAAAAAGCTAAGAGTGTGCTGCCTTTTCATGACACCAACACCCCAAAGCAGTTGGTTGAGGCTGCCGCCTCATTCTGCCTAGTGACAGGGCCGGTCCTGTGGAAACAAACTTTCCTGAGAGCAGCTTCGCACGTCACCAAGGAGCCCTTTCTTTTCAATGCTGCCTGGGTGGCCATGAAGGAGAGATACACGGGCTCTCCTTGCAACAGAAGCACAGGTGTCCTTGTCTCCGCTCTTTGACAAACCTTTTCTTAAAATAACAAAAGTGAGCCTCCCACTTCCTCTTTTATTCATTCCTAGTACAGTGGTACCTCGGGTTAAGTACTTAATTCATTCCGGAGGTCTGTTCTTAACCTGAAACTGTTCTTAACCTGAGGTATCACTTTAGCTAATGGGGCCTCCAGCTGCTGCCATGCCACCGGAGCGCGATTTCTGTTCTCATCCTGAAGCAAAGTTCTTAACCTGAAGCACTATTTCTGGGTTAGCGGAGTCTGTAACCTGAAGCATATGTAACCTGAAGCGTATGTAACCCAAGGTACCACTGTAAAGTGTTCTCTCCGATCTCCCAGGAGATCCAGCCATTTAGCAAAGCTGTTCTCTGTGGACACCCTGTCCTGAAATATCCCTATCAACAGCCCCATCAGATCTTTCACAGGCACTTTTCAAAAGAGGGGTTAGTTAGAGCTCTCACCATAAATTGTTTACAGATAAGCAGTGTTGCCAGGCGGCCGCAGCGCAAATGGCCACTTTCCTCTCCTAAGGCCCTTTGTTGCATTTGCAGAACACTTTTGGTTAAGGATTCATCTATCCATCTTTTTTGCAACTCTCTGCATAAAAGGGCCATCTGTGTGCATGGAAGCAACTCCTGTCCTAACTGGCAGAGATAAGAAGCTTTCAGGCTACATATATTTTCTTACTCCCTTCTTATGTTTTTTTTTGGGGGGAGGGGTGAAGAGTGGGGGAGAGATAGAATACAAAATGGCTCAGAATGTGCACTGAATTGTTTTAGAGAGTATTTAGAGCCTATGGAAGCAGTCAGCCAGATAGCCCCCGAGGCGGAACATCTTTCTTTATCTAGAGAAAACATCCAGCAGCCACACTATGGAAATGTAGGCTTCCCCACACTTCCTATATATCTTAAAGCATCTCCTGGGGATGATGTGGGATTCTATTACCCAGAAAAGGGCAGCCTCTTAGAGAGAGAATTTTAATCAAATATTTGTTTCCACTTCATTACTCTTCCTGCAAAACCCATAGGTACTTGCCCTCCCTCCCCTTCCTTTTCTTACCCTGAGTACTTCATTCCTGGTTGTTCAGCGCGAAGCTTTAATTCACAACGTCCTCCACAAATTACTCCAAAGGAAAACATGCACACAAACAAGCAGATATTTCACACCAGTCCATGAGCTTCCAGGTAAGAAAAGTTTGCAGATCTCAGCATGAAATTGCTGGGGACTCAGCTAGATTGGTAAAGTGTTTTATATGCATTGTATATGCAATATAATACTGTGACACTAGATGGTGCTGTGGAGTCCCGTCGTTCCCTACTGGATTTCCCTGTATGAGTTTACAACATATTTAACTAAAATACTTATTTGATGTGTCTAGATCCAGCCTGGGTGTAACCCTGTCCCACTTCCTTCTTCTCTCCGTCTCCTTCAGCAGAGGTGTGATTTCATTCACCTGCTGGGATGCTGCTACATTACCCAGGAAATCTTCCCTGAGGTTGATGGCGTGGAACTCTGAAGAGAACTCCTCCAGAAGACTCCCTGCTACGGTCTTAAGACACGCTGAAGCACCTAGTCTCATGGACATTTCACCTGGGACTCCCAAACACTTCCTGAGCCCTGCTTAGGTGTCTGAAAAACAAAGCTGGCATAGTTGAAACTCCAAGTCAGTGTGGGAATGTTCCTGGCTGCCAAGAGGCCTTATCTCCTGGAGTCTCCTTGGGAAGAAGGGTTTCTTGGGAGGGCAGAGAAGTAAAAGGAGCTGCAACTACAGTGGTACCTCAGGTTACATACACTTCAAGTTACAAATGCTTCAGGTTACAGACTCCGCTTACCCAGAAATATTACCTCGGGTTAAGAACTTTGCTTCAGGATGAGAACAGAAATCGTGCAGCGGCGGTGCAGCAGCAGCAGGAGGCCCCATTAGCTGAAGTAGTGCTTCAGGCTAAGTACAGTTTCAGGTTAAGTACGTACCTCTGGAACAAATTAAGTACTTAACCTGAGGTACCACTGTATGGGTATTGACACAGCAGATGATCAGGAATGGGACTGAGAATATTAGCCTCTCAGTCTCTGCTGGGTTTCTCATGAGATGTCAGCTCCAACACATGAACCTTTCCTTGCTGGATATATCTCTACTACAAAGTGTGTTATTTTGTACAGGGGCCCAACGTAGGATGCACTTAGCTAATAGCCACCATACTGGTGACCTCTGCAATGTGGAATTTGTTATCAGTTATCAGTTATCAGTTCAACGTGGGATATGTTTTACAGAGGCAACTATACCTCAGATGTGTCTAGATCAGGATTTCATAATCGTGGGTATCCAGCTGTTTTGGGACTACAATTCCCATCCTCCCTGACAACTCGTCCTACTAGCTAGGGATGATGGTAGCCCAGAAACAGCTGGAGACCCAAGTTTTGGAAGCCCTGTAAGGCATGCCCTAAGCTCAGGTTTGGGCCTCTGTCTAGCTGGAACATCTTCCTATGGTCACCCAGTTAGACCCTGGATTCTTTTTTGCATCCCACCAGGGTTCAAAGCAGGGCAATAGCCATGGATGGTGGGTGGCTACTTCCCCAACGCTGATAGAGTGCTGTTCCCCAAGCAGGGACTGAGTGGAATGAATAAACGATTCTACTGCTATACCAGTCCTGTTTCTGAGTAGTCTATCACGATTTGGTCTGATTTCACCTAACACCTGTGTGTGCCCTCTGTCTGGGATTTTACTGCCCTCATGGGACCTGAGTGACATTTATTCTTGAGTTTTCACAGCAACATGCATGTATTTCTCTCTCTCTCATTTTCAAATCCAGTGTTATATTGAAGAAGAGAAGAAGAGTTTGGATTTGATATCCTGCTTTATCACTCCCCTTCAGGAGTCTCAAAGCGGCTAACATTCTCCTTTCCCTTCCTCCCCCACAACAAACACCCTGTGAGGTGAGTGAGGCTAAGAGACTTCAGAGAAGTGTGACTGGCCCAAGGTCACCCAGCAGCTGCATGTGGAGGAGCGGAGACTCGAACCCGGTTCCCCAGATTACAAGACTACCGCTCTTAACCACTACACCACACTGGCTCTCAAATACTTGTCCCCTTTCTCCTGCCTCACGGTCATCATAATTTTCTTATAAGCTTTCTTATGTACTGGTGTTCCATCTAAGGGAGAAAGTGGAAGAAAAAGGCGCTGTTTACTTGCTGAAGTGCAGTTTCAAAGCACTTTTGCCATGTCAATGAAGAAACAAATAACAGCACAGAGAAGCATGAGCTCTTGAAATGAACGCCTGGACCTGACATTTAAGGGACATTCTAGAAATTAAAATTCTGCACTGTGATGCCTCTATGAGGATCTGGAAGCCTTGCCCATATTTAAAGCTCCCCCCTTCCATTTCTCCCCCCCTCCCACTCCCTAGATTGAAATGAGCTGAGCAGGAAAATGACCAGCTGTTTAGATTACCACTCAAATCCTCTCATGAATTTTTAAAGGTAGGGATTTTCCAGGAACCAACATCAAATGAAGGATCAAATGCCTTCTATTACAGAATAAGAATGTGTTGTTTAAAATCCCTAGAAATTACAGTCTTTGAAAACCATCTGGACTCACATGGTCTGCAGAAGAGGAGAAGAGAGGACACACACACACACACGGTTTTCTGTTTAATTTTAACACCGGAAGACATGTAATTAAAGACACTTTTATTTAGGTTTGCATTGTTTCCACTTGAAACCTTTCAGCATTGCTCCATGGCTTCTGACTTTTCATATATATACAGTTTCCCATTTTAGAAATTCCTTTACTATGTTGCTAACAATGAATTATTGTCACCGTGGCACTGATTTATTACACAGAGATAATTTCTGATTAATGCCCTAGTTAGTTTAATCATTTCCTTAATTAAGGCTATTTTCTTTTTATGTTTTTTTTTCAACCAGCAAAAAAGGAGACACACAATGCCTAAGGAAATATTCATATTTTCAGTTTCCCTCCCCCATTCTAAATAAGACAATTTGCTTAATAGTCAGGAAAATAGTGCGGCATTTTTTTTGGTGGGGCAGGGGGGTGGGGAAGAAGACTGCAGAGTGTTGCTTTCTAAAAGTACCTGCTCTAAAGGAAGGAATGGGTGGACACACTAGGGTCCTGCACATTTCAAATGTGTGTGGAGATGGGATTAAGTCCATCCTGTCCTACTTCTATGCAGATTTCAAAGTGGAAAACTACACACAATATACCATGCCCAGAAAGCCCTATTGGCATTCCTAGGTGCATGAGTGGACAGTGGTAAACAAACTCCATGTGCTTTTGGATGATATGGATTATCTAGACCAGGTTTCTCCAAACTTGGGTCCCCAGCGGCTGTTGGACTACAACTCCCATCACCCCTAGCTAGCAGGACCAGTGGTCAGGGGTGATGGGAACTGTAGTCCAAAAACAGCTGGACACCCAAGTTTGGGAAATCTTGTAGGCAATCCTCCCCTCACGCCCCTTTCTCTTGATGATCCTGCCCAATGGCATTTCTGCGAAATAATACAAGACTTGACAACATTAACCTTCTCTCACTGGGGCAAAGGTGTGTGGGGCGGAGGACCAGTCAAAGGACCAATTGAGGTCGAGAGAGAAGAAAATCACTTCTGGCCTTGTCAACCACCAGCCTAGAAGATTCTAACACCAAGGGTGGGTGAAAAGCTCTCAGGGCAAAACATCCTTAACACTTGTGGGGGGTGGGGAGGGCTTTTAAGAGCCTTGTCCCTTCTCGTGAGATCTTGTGGGAGGGTCCCATTCCTCTGAAAGTTTGTGAGTACATTATGGGGGAGATGCTCTATGACTCCCTTGCCACTCTCTTGACCGTGTGCCACTGGGCAAAGTCACCCCACATACAGATTGTGCCTGGAACAAGGCCTATCATGATCTGTGTGGTCTATATAAGACAAATCAATTTTTAAAAGAAGGAAATAGTGGACACTTTGGACATCTTTATGCAAGGGACTTTAGTTAGAGTGGTCATGTATCTTCCTTTACAGAGGGCAGCCCTCTAGTTGAAGGGGTACCCAGCCTGAGTCTCCTTTAAAAATAAAGAAACCTAAGAAGGAAGATTGAGGGCATTGAAGGTGCCCATAAACAGCAGGGGCATAGGCCACCAAGTCACAGTCTTCTGTCACTATGGTGAGGAAGAATAGAATGTAGTTTAGAGAAAGCAGGGTGGCAGCAAGAGAACAGACCTTTTCTGGGATAGCTCCCCCTGTCTGTGAAATGTTCTCCCTAGGGAGGCCTGCCTAGCACCAACTTTGCAGACCAGACAAATGATTTTTTTCATCTCTTGGACATTTGAGCTGCACCATTGATGGGGTATTTTTACTCTGGTTGTTTATTTTTAATAATTTTGTGCATTTTATGATCCTTGACCATGCTTTCTGGGGATGAGGGTTCGGAGCCTGACAACCTCTGCAAGATCATAGGTATCCTGTTGGGGAAGGTTCAATAAACTGTAAATGCAGTATAGACCATGCATATCATATCCACTACTTGTTTCGAGCTCCTATTTGAAAATGCTTTCTTTTGGTTACTCTTTGCCAATTCTTACTTCATCTTTGTATTTCGACTCACTGAAATAAGAATTCAATAAGCCTGTTTGCGAATGCCATTTCAATATGCAGTGAGCAGTGACAGCGGAAAAACAAGGAACGGAAAAGTGACATTTGGGTAGTAGTAGTTACCATAAATAGGCATTTGTTATAGCATCACCAATTCTAATTGCCAGAATGAATGACAGGAGTATATTTTTCAGATACTGTGGGCATAATATAATCGAGGGAATTCAACTGAAACAATAGCTTTGTCAAATGCACCAACTTTGTCCCTTCTTCCAGAGGACTCGGGGGGGGGGCAAAATGCAAAGGGTAAACATTAGTGGATTATCAGCTTTTGTCGATATCATTGCTCTGCACCTTTCCCTCCAGCGAAGCAAATGGGCAGGTGTCCATCTCTGGAGTCCTCCTCTATTTAAAAGAAATGGAGGAGCCCATGGATTAGAGGGAATTTAACATGCCGGGTTGGATATGCCCACGAGAAAACTGAAGATTGCATTTGAAAAGGAATTCAGGAGTCACTGAGGCACAATATTAGGAACAAACAAAAATGACTGAGCATGAATCAGGAAGGGCCATAGCTTAGTGGCTGAGCGTCTGCTCTGCATTCAAATTGTCCCAGGTTTGATCTCTTGGATCTCCAGGTATTCCCAAGCTGAAACCTTGGAAATCCACTGCCAGTCAATGTAGGCAATGCTTAGACAGATAGATAGACCAACTCTTTGACTCAGTCTAAGGCAATTTCCTATGTTCCCGTGAAATCAATGGAAAGCCAGACAGAAGAGAGCCAGCTTTGAGCTCTCGAGTGCTTGTTTAGGGATGTGTCTTTTGGGCATCCAATACAGAACCGTGAATTTCCATCTGCAGAACTGCTATGCAGTTTGCCTTCACTTGCACTTAAGCATATTTGTAAATGAACCTAAATATCAGCTTCCACTGATGTCTTCTCCCCCCACCACTGGGAGCCAAACCCCAGTAAACACTGCCCCTGGAATGTCTTCTTGCCATTTGGAAATGGGGGGCATGCAATGGTATCAAATGAGTTTTTCTTTTGTGTGTGTGTTAACAAGGCCAAGGAAATGTATGGAACAGACTGCAGGGATCACTGAGATCATGAAAAAATACAGTGCATTTATTATGATGCCTGCTCAGAAGCAACTGGTAAATGTTAGTGACATCTAAAAAGGATGTAGTGTATGGTTATTAACTGTTTGGAACACATCGGCCACATGTTTCAAAGTTTATTACAGTGGTACCTCGGGTTAAGTACTTAATTCGTTGTGGAGGTCTGTTCTTAACCTGAAACTGTTCTTAACCTGAAGCACCACTTTAGCTAATGGGGCCTCCTGCTGCCACCGCGCTGCCAGAGCACGATTACTATTCTCATCCTGAAGCAAAGTTCTTAACCCGAGGTACTATTTCTGGGTTAGCGGAGTCTGTAACTTGGAGCGTATGTAACCTAAAGTGTATGTAACCTGAGGTACCACTGTATTATTTAGCCCCACGGTGCTACTGTTGCAAGAGGCTTGTAACACCCCTAACAATGTATCTTATTAGAGATGAAGGAATCTGTCAATTTTTGTCCCTCAGTTTCTCGTTTTTCAGGTAATCTGTTTTCACATCTGTTTGTGATTTATTTATTTTGTTAAGCAATTTTGAACAAAAAATACATATACGCATTTCCATGCATTTCTCCTAATACACACATTTATGTATGTAATTTTATCTAATATGTGCATTGTTGCAAGCAACTCTCCATAATATAATACATTTTGCTAACAGTGATACTTAGATGCACACCTTAGCCTAACATATGTATTTTCATATCTAGCTTTTGGCTGGAGAACTACATTGCTATATGAAGAGAATTGTGGATGTCAAAGAATCAAGGGGCTTTTTTGCATACTATTCATTTATTTAAAATAATTTATAAATCACTTAATCAAATAAGCCCTATGCAGTGTTTATAGAATTTCTAAGCAGCACATTGTTTCAGGAAGTGTGGATTAGATAGGGGAGAAACCATCACTCTCAAGGGGAGATGTGTTCCTATCTTTCCTGAGCAAGGACAAGCAGGAATGTCCATGTTATGTGGAACAGCTAATTTGTGGCTCTTCTTAGCTCTGAAGGCCACTGGATGCCCCTCAAGCAGTGAAAAACAGACACCAATATTGGCTTGGTATGCACACTGACCATGTGATGCTGTTTAGTTTTAGAGGTGTAAGAGAAAATGTAATGAAGACATTTCTGTGCTGGTGATATTTCTGTCCAAGGAAGGAGAATTCTATGTACTTTGATGGCTAAATTTAGACACACAAATCGACTAATTCCTTAATCTTGACCTTCACGCCATATCAAAATTAGATGAAAATGTACTCAGAGCACAGTTAAGTGACAATCTTCCTCTGAAGGGAAGGGGATATCAGCTTTGAAAGTATCGCTATGGGTGTGCAGTGCAGTTTGGTCTTTCCTTAAGCAAACATGCACAGCCAGGAGAAAGAGCAGCTGTTTTTGATTATATATCACACACAGCTGCACTAATCTGTGATGGGAAGTTGCAAAAATGTTGTCTTTCCTCAGGAATAGAGCATGCTAGGCCTTAGCTGGTGACTCTTTAAGGTGTCAGGATAGTTGTGTGAAGGACAGGAACCACTGGGAAAAGCAACACTGGGGACAGGGACAGTGGGTGTGACTCTGCTTATCGTTCCTAATATTCAAAGAACAGATGGATTAATAGGTCTTTGTTATGTATTTGTTGTTGTTGTTGTTGTTTAGTCGTTTAGTCGTGTCTGACTCTTCGTGATCCCATGGACCAGAGCACGCCAGGCACTCCTGTCTTCCACTGCCTCCCGCAGTTTGGTCAGACTCATGCTGGTAGCTTCGAGAACACTGTCCAGCCATCTTGTCCTCTGTTGTCCCCTTCTCCTTGTGCCCTCCATCTTTCCCAACATTAGGGTCTTTTCCAGGGAGTCTTCTCTTCTCATGAGGTGGCCAAAGTATTGGAGTCTCAGCTTCAGGATCTGTCTTTCCAGTGAGCACTCAGGGCTGATTTCCTTCAGAATGGAGAGGCTTGATCTTCTTGCAGTCCATGGGACTCTCAAGAGTCTCCTTCAGCACCATAATTCAAAAGCATCAATTCTTCGGCGATCAGCCTTCTTTATGGTCCAGCTCTCACTTCCATACATCACTACTGGGAAAACCATGGCTTTAGCTATACGGACCTTTGTTGGCAAGGTGATGTCTCTGCTTTGCTTTTTTATGTTATGTATTACAAGTGGCTTAACACAACTGCACAAGGTTTTTTTTTCTTCTCTTCAAAGATGGAATGGGGTTGAAGATCTGTCAACTTTTTCTCTATTGAATTATGCTGATTCATATGGCTGAACTCCAGACAAAAGTCCTCTTCCTGACATTGTGAGGTTTGAAAGGAGCCAGGCCGTTGTCCCTGACTTTTGCCAAATAGAATTACTTAATGTACAAGAGGAACTGTGGTAATCAATCAAGAGCTGATTTAAATGTTCATCAGAAGCAAGGGATACAGTGTGAGACACCCACTCTTCTTGCTCTCAGTTCTGATCCTCCAGGTCAATTGTTATGTAAGAGTTATCTCTAGAACCTCTGTTTGTGTGACTGTAGCAGTACTCAAGTGTGGTCTATGTCATTGTTGTTACAGTGGCATCCTTTTCCTGGAAAGTAGCACAAGTTCATCCTTTATAGGATGCTACTAAGTAGGACTACAGTGATGTGGTAGCTGGTATATCTTTAGAATTTTTCCCACCACACCCTCCCTTGCCCAGTTACATGGACAAAGTTGATTTCTATTTAGGAGCCCAGATTTCTATTTAGGAGCCCAGAATCTAGTACTGTAGCTGTGGAACAGCCAAGAATTTATTTTCACTGAGACCCGGTATTCAACTTGATATGCAAAAGTATTGACTTGGCATGCTTAAGTTGATCTTCTAGTTTTGATGGGATGGAGGTGGTCTCTCAGGTCCCTGCAGGAACTTGAGAGGAGCCTCCTCTCAGGAACCCGAAGCTCTGCAAATGTTGTTGGACTCCAATTTCCATCAGCTCCAGTGTGCATGGCCAATGACCAAGAATGATGGGAGTTGTTGCCCAGCAAAATCTGTAGAGCCAGACATTCCTCATCCCTGATCTAATGAGTGCCCTTCTAGGAAACGTGACATCAATAAAGACCCTGCTCATTAATTGACTTTGCATAGTTTCGTAAAGGTTATGTGATGGCCTGGGATTCCGAGTCTGAGAGCGATCCGGAGGAACCCCAGCCGGCACAGGAGTCCCCGCCTCCAGGGCCGGCTGAACTGGGGCAAGGCCTAGTTGCTGAGGAAACTCAAGAGCAGGCACCAGGTGAAATCATTCAGGCCCCAGAGGTGCTGGAAGACTCAGTGGCTACAGGTGAGCCTCCTCCAGGACCCAGTAACCCTTCGGCCTCTCCTGATCTGCAGAGGCTTAGAGCAGAGAGGCGAAGGGAACTGGTGTCTCCCAGGAGGAGTGCTCGCCTTAAGGCCAAGAGAGGCGGGGCTTCTGGGGGCCGGGACCGCCCCCGGCCTTAGAAGAAGATAAAGGTCAGGCAGCCCGGTCTCAGGTTGCGGGAGCAACGTCGTTGTGAAGTATCTGCTTTACCCAGTCCTTGTTTGGCACTCCCAGTGTGCCTATTCCTCGCCTGGATTCCTGCTTCTGCCTTACCAGTGTTCCTGCTTCCCCGCCTGGATTCCTGCTTCTGCCTTACCAGTGTTCCTGCTTCCCCGCCTGGATTCCTGCTTCTGCCTTACCAGTGTTCCTGCTTCCCCACCTGGACTCCTGCTTCTGCCCTACCTCCGTTCCTGCTGACCTGCCCGGCTCCCTGTTGATCTTGGCCTATGGTAATAATACCTCATCCCCCCTGGGACCAGCACAGTTTGCTCCCGCCACACCCGCACTCCCTCTTTGTTGGGGTGCGTTCGGGAAGATTCAGAGGCCATGGCTGACCAAGCGGCTACATTGTTGGCAATAGCCCAGGAGAACCAGGCCTTGACGCACACCGTGCAGCAGCTCAGTAACGTGGTTGCGGCACTACAGCAGCGTTTGGACGCCCTACCGGCTCCTGGGGCCGACGCCCCGGCTTCTGGCAAGTACCCAGTGGCCTTGCCTGAGAAGTTTGATGGGGCTCCGGCCAGCTTTCCCATGTTCCTTGCCCAGGCCAAGCTGTATATTCAGGGGCGCGCCCGGAACTTCCCCGACGACCGCACCAAGGTGCATTTTTTGATTAGTTTGTTAAAGGACCAGGCGGCCAAGTGGGCGTTGCCGCTGCTCAGGCAAGACTCCCCCTTGCTGGCAGACTACGGGGGGTTTTGCAATCTGTTGGAGGCCGCGTTCGGCAACCCTTTGAAGGGGAGTCAAGCCAACCGGGCGATTCGGCGGTTGAGACAGGGCAAGTCCAAGGTGGCCGCATACACCACAGAATTCCGGCTGCTGGCACAGGACTTGACCTGGAACGACTCTGCTCTTCGGGACCAGTATCTCGAGGGGCTTTCAGATGAGATACTGGACCAGCTGGCCACAATGGAACGCCCCACCACGCTAGACGCTCTTATTCAGCTGAGTCTACAGATAGACGATCGGCTAGAGGACCGGCGTCAGGCTCGGGGCCGCCGGCACCTCCAGTTCTCGGCCCCGGGGTCCACCAGCAGCCCCACAGGCCCAGCTGAGTCATTGGAGGAACCCATGCAGCTTGGGGCAGTGCGGCCACGCCTCTCCCCCGCAGAGAAGTCGCGGCGTCGGGAGGGGAATCTATGTCTCTATTGTGGCGGAAGCGGACACTATGCACGATCCTGTCCTGAGAAACCGCCAACCCCAGTAGCTGATGGCCCTGGCTCCCTGGGGTCCCAAACAGCACAGAATGGGACCGCACCAATCGAATTACAACACCTTATGGTTCCGGTACATCTATACCCTCCAGGAGGGCCTTGGATTCTTACCCATGCCCTGGTGGATTCAGGGGCAACCCGCTCTTATATGGACGCTGCTTTTGCTGCCCAGCATCGGGTGCCACTTCGGAACAAGCCAGAACCGGTACAGGTGGAGGCAATCGACGGACGGCTACTGCGTTCGGGCGCCGTCACTCGAGAGACCCAGCCCCTGGTCCTGTGCCTCCAGCAGCACCGTGAGATGCGAACTCTGGATATTGCCTCCATGCCCCGGTTCCCCCTGGTGCTTGGGATGGACTGGCTAGAGGATCACAATGTGCAGATTGATTGGGTCAAACGGACTGTACACTTCCCAGACCCCAGTTCGTCTGCTGAGACTGAGATGCTAGCAGCTGCGCCCACTGAGGAGGCTGCTGCAACGCTCCCCGCGGAGTACCGGGACTATCACGACGTGTTCGAGGAACGGGGGGCAGACCAGCTGCCGCCGCATCGGTCCTTTGACTGCGGCATAGACCTCCAGCCCGGAGCGCCTCTACCGGTGAGTCGCTTATACTCGTTAACAGAGCCAGAGCGCGAGGCTTTGCAGGACTTCTTGCGCAAGAACCTGGAGCGAGGGTTCATTAGACCTTCTACCTCGCCCACTGCTGCGCCAGTGCTCTTTGTTAAAAAGAAATGTGGGGAGCTCCGCCTTTGCCATGATTACCGGGCCCTGAACAAGATTACCATCCCGGACCGGTACCCCTTGCCCCTTATTTCGGAGTTACTGGAGCGGGTGCAAGGGGCGCAGGTGTTCACCAAGCTAGACCTCCGGGGAGCCTACAATTTGATTCGGATCCGCGCCGGGGATGAGTGGAAGACAGCATTCGGGACCCGGTATGGACAGTTTGAATACCTGGTTATGCCCTTTGGTTTGTGCAACGCGCCTGCTGTGTTTCAACGGTACATCAACCACGTATTTCAGGACTTGCTAGACAAGTACGTGGTGGTGTACTTGGATGACATTCTGGTTTACTCTCGTGACCCGGCGTGCCACGAGGGCCATGTCCGGACCGTGCTGCAGCGCTTGCGCGAGCATCGGCTGTATGCAAAGCTCAGCAAGTGCGAGTTCCATCAGCAGTCAGTGGACTTCCTGGGTCATCGACTCTCACCAGGTGGGGTGCAGATGGATCCTGGGAAGGTGGCAGCGGTTCGAGAATGGGCGGCACCTCGGAACCGCAAGGACCTACAGCGTTTCCTGGGGTTCGCCAACTATTACCGGACCTTCATTGCGGATTATGCTCACCGCACCACCCCGCTGACCCGGCTTCTGCGCCCCAAGACGCCGTTTTCCTGGGACAAGGAGGCGGAGGAGGCATTTCAAGGGTTGAAGGCCTGTTTCCAGAGAGCGCCAATCTTGCAGCATCCGGATCCTTCTCGACCCTTTGTGGTAGAGACTGACGCCTCCAGTACGGCTCTCGGTGCCGTCTTGTCTCAGCAGCACGAACCGGAAGCGCCACTCCTACCCTGCGCCTTCTATTCCCGCCAGCTCCTTCCAGCGGAGCGTAACTATACTGTGTGGGAGCGGGAACTGCTGGCCATCAAGGTGGCCTTTGAGGTTTGGCGCCACCATCTTGAAGGAGCAAGACACCCGGTGGAGGTGAGAACCGACCACCGGAACCTGGAATACCTCCAGACCACCCGCAAGCTGAACCAAAGGCAGATCCGGTGGGCGCTGTTCTTTTCCCGGTTCCAGTTCCGGATCCGCTACATCCCTAGCTCCCAAAACCAGAAGGCGGATGCCCTGTCCCGGAAACCTGAAGACAACGCAGACACGGTTCAGCAAGCAGCACCCACCACGATCCTACCACCAGCTGCATTCCTGGCCACCCAGGAGGTTGAGCCACTGCAGGCTCGGGTGCGGGAACAGCAACGGGTCGACGCTTGGGCCCAGGAACGACTCCGGGAACTGGCCGAAGGTTCATGCCCTCAGTATCCAGGGCTGGTTTCGCATCAGGGTCTTCTGCTGCACCACGGGCGCCTGTACATCCCACCAGGGCCGCTGCGGGCTGAGGTTCTCCGGATGACCCATGACGCTCCAGCGGCGGGGCACTTTGGGCGGTATCGGACCACCCATCTGGTAAGCCGTGAGTTTTGGTGGCCCCGCTTGAAGGCTGACGTGGCTCGCTACGTCGCTGGTTGTGACGTCTGCAGGCGGGCCAAGGGGCCTACCGGGCGACCCCCCGGCCTTCTTCAGCCGTTGCCGGTTCCACCACGTCCTTGGCACACAGTTTCTCTGGACTTTGTAGTGGAGTTACCCCCGTCTCGTGGCTGCACCTGCCTTCTAGTTTTCTCCGACCACTTCACGAAGATGGTGCACTGTGCCCCCTGCCCATCCATACCCTCAGCTAAGGAAACCGCGCAGCTGTACCTTCAGCATGTCTTCCGCCTGCATGGCCTACCTGAGCGTGTAGTATCCGACCGCGGCGTTCAGTTCACGTCCCGGTTTTGGCGTGCTTTGCACCAGGCCCTCGGAACAGAGGTCTGTCTCTCATCTGCTTACCACCCACAGACTGATGGCCAGACAGAACGGGCGAACGCGGTACTGGAACAGTACCTCCGGTGTTACTGCAGCTACCAGCAGGACGACTGGGTCGACCACCTAGCATTGGCGGAGTTCGCTTATAACAACGCGGTGAATGCGTCCACCCAGCAGACCCCGTTCCAAGCCAGTTATGGCCTTCACCCACGGTTGTTTCCGGATGTGCTGCCGGCATCTGCGGTCCCTGCGGTGACAGAGTGGCTTCAGGAGCTCCAGTCCCAGCAACAGCTGTTGATGGAGCAGCTGCGCCAGGCCAAGGAGGCGTACAAGGTCCAGGCCGACCGCCACCGCCAGGTGGGGCCGGAACTTCACGTCGGTGACTTGGTATGGCTTTCCACTCGCCACCTCCACCCTTCTCGACCTTCGCGGAAGCTGGACGCCCGGTTCACCGGCCCGTTCCCTATTGTGGACCAGGTCTCGCCTGTGGCATTCCGTCTCCAGTTGCCAGCAAACCTGAAGGTTCACCCGGTATTCCACAGGTCCCTTCTGAGTCCGGTGGCCCCACCCGACGAGTTCCACCCAGACCGTCCCCGACCGCAGCCAGTTTTGGTGCAGGGAGAGCCAGAGTACGAGGTGGAACGCATTCTGGACTCCCGATACCGCAGGGGAAGGCTGCAGTATCTCATTGACTGGAAGGGGTATGGGCCAGAGGACCGCTCCTGGGAACCAGCGGTCAACGTCCATGCACCTGCCTGCATCCGGGAGTTTCATGCAGCGTACCCCAGCAAGCCGGGTCCGGGCCCTCAAGTGAGGGGGGGGCCTGGGAGGGGGGATGGTGTGATGGCCTGGGATTCCGAGTCTGAGAGCGATCCGGAGGAACCCCAGCCGGCACAGGAGTCCCCGCCTCCAGGGCCGGCTGAACTGGGGCAAGGCCTAGTTGCTGAGGAAACTCAAGAGCAGGCACCAGGTGAAATCATTCAGGCCCCAGAGGTGCTGGAAGACTCAGTGGCTACAGGTGAGCCTCCTCCAGGACCCAGTAACCCTTCGGCCTCTCCTGATCTGCAGAGGCTTAGAGCAGAGAGGCGAAGGGAACTGGTGTCTCCCAGGAGGAGTGCTCGCCTTAAGGCCAAGAGAGGCGGGGCTTCTGGGGGCCGGGACCGCCCCCGGCCTTAGAAGAAGATAAAGGTCAGGCAGCCCGGTCTCAGGTTGCGGGAGCAACGTCGTTGTGAAGTATCTGCTTTACCCAGTCCTTGTTTGGCACTCCCAGTGTGCCTATTCCTCGCCTGGATTCCTGCTTCTGCCTTACCAGTGTTCCTGCTTCCCCGCCTGGATTCCTGCTTCTGCCTTACCAGTGTTCCTGCTTCCCCGCCTGGATTCCTGCTTCTGCCTTACCAGTGTTCCTGCTTCCCCACCTGGACTCCTGCTTCTGCCCTACCTCCGTTCCTGCTGACCTGCCCGGCTCCCTGTTGATCTTGGCCTACGGTAATAATACCTCATCCCCCCTGGGACCAGCACAGGTTATCTCTCATCCTTATGCTCAGGAAAGCATGACTCCAAAGCATGATTCCAACAAAGAATTAGATTTATAGCCCAGTCAGAAGAATACATCCTTTGTTCCACACCACTGAGACATCTCCAGGCAGAGAAGGGTCCACATAGGCCAAATAACATTCTAAATTTGTACCTTACTTCCTTACCTTTTATTTCCCATTGCAAAGTTTATGTTGATGTCAGGTGACTGAGCCGAGCTTTAAAATGAACTTAAACAATGAAGATTCTCTCTCTTTTTGGACAGATGGTCAGCTTAGAGAAATCCTCAAATGATTCCTCAGAGCTTTCTTTGGCCGTATTTCAATGAAAAGCAAATTGCTATAAAGAACTGTGAACGCAGGGCATTTTCACACAGAAGGTGCTATACAACAGTTTTCATTCCTGTTACACACACAGATTAATAAAGGTTCTCTCTTTTACGTAGTGTGCAGAACTCCTCATTATGATGAACTAGCAGCTTAAATGAAGTAATTATATATCATTAGGCTAACCATTACAAGATCGATTTGATAATCACTCATTGAGGATACGTTTACTGTAGAACTCTCTGGCACATTCCCTCTAATTTCTGTTAGTGGATCCATGATCAAATCCCTGAAAGCAACAACAACAAACGTTCGCTTGAGGAGAAATCCACTTCATTGGATCAAAAGGTGCTTCCGCCATCGATGCATGTTCAATGTGGCCATCCATGGAGGCCTTAGGAGGAAATTGTCCATTTGTAGGCATCCAAGCTGAATGTTGACAGGGCAAGGCTCCACTTCTCCAGATTAATGTGGACCCATTTGACATGCGCAATGCATGAAGGGGGAGTTGCTTACTTAAAATACCAGACCCATATGAAAAGTTACCCTGCTAAGATCATTTAAATTTCATTTAATTGTTTCTAGACCTCACCTTCATAAGATGCAGCAAGGCAATATCCAATATAAGATAAATTACATCATCAATAAATATTGGTTTGGGAAAGGAGCTCACATTTCAAAGGTCTGTCTAAATAATACAGGGTTTGGGGGAGGTTCTAGAGAGGAGGGTAGACAGGCATGATTCCTGCTAATCATCTATTGGCAGGGAGTTCCACAGGGCAGGGCTTGCCACATTAAAGGCTTGATCCCTAATAAAGGCAAACCAAACTTCAGGGGTGTGGGGAGCCCTCTAGAAGTGCCCCATCAGAGGATCTCTGTGGATCCTAAATAATCAGACAGTCTTTACGTTACTTTGGGCCCAAGTGAGGGTAGTGAGGGTTCTCTTGATATGAGGGATCCATTCTGCCATTCGTAAGAAGTCATCTCATCAATCTGACATCCATTATAATTCTCCTCATTGTGAATTACTACAACAAGCCCTTTTACAATAAGCCTTCCATGTTTGGCCAACTCTGGCACCTGAAATCATAGAAGTAGAAGAAAAGGTGGCAAAAAAAGTATTTCAAAGTTGAATTAGAAAGGATCCTTCCTACCTGTAGGACTTATGGTACATTTTCCATGAACTAAGTCTACCCATAGGCTAGCATAAGAGAAGCCATTTGCCTGAAAGCCATGGTCCTCAATGTTTTCACTGTGGCCTTGTGTTTGCAGATCAAAGAGGAAATCTAGCTTTGGGAAAGTTTCTTGATTTATCATTTTGATGGATTTCACATTTATTAAATACTTGTCCTTCTGAGCGTATAACTGGCTCCTATGTAATTACCACCATTTACATGCAATGCTAAAAATGTGAACAGCTATTTTGAAGTGGCATTTGATGCAACATGCAAATTGATTGGCGTTATGGCAAATTGCTCTGAGCAGTTCAGGCCAGAATCAGTGTGAGTGGTAGAGTTTCCCTGACACCTCTGCCAAGCTGATAACCTCATCTGAATAAGACCAACCTAAAGGAGTTAAAAGGTTGTGGGAAGGCAGCCAGTTGATGCCATGACATCAAACCCAACACCTTGATCCTTCAAGGTTGAAGTCGGGTGTCTCTTTCTCTGCCCGTTTCCTCCAACTTTTCTTCTAGCTATGCCATGGAGGTTGGGTGTATGCCTCTCTGTTCTAGTGTATATTTGTTGGGATTTGTTGAGTGTCTGGAGGCAGTTGAAGGATGGATGGCAGACACCTGTCGTGAAAGACCTACACTGGCTCCCAGTATGTTTCCAGGCACAATTCAAAGTGTTAGTGCTGACCTTTAAACCCTAAACGGCCTCGGCCCAGTATACCTGAAGGAGTATCTCCACCCCCATTGTTCTGCCTGGACACTGAGGTCCAGTGCCGAGGGCCTTCTGGTGGTTCCCTCACTGTGAGAAGCAAAGCTTACAGGGAACCAGGCAGAGGGCCTTCTCGGTAGTGGCACCCACCCTGTGGAATGCCCTCCCATCAGATGTCAAGGAAATAAACAACTACAGTGGTACCTCAGGTTACATATGCTTCAGGTTACAGACTCCACTGACCCAGAAATATTACCTCGGGTTAAGAACTTTGCTTCAGGATGAGAACAGAAATCGTGCAGCAGCGGTGCAGTGGCAACAGGAGGCCCCATTAGCTAAAGTGGTGCTTCAGATTAAGAACAGTTTCAGGTTAAGAACAGACCTCCACAACGAATTAAGTTCTTAACCCGAGGTACCACTATATCTGACTTTTAGAAGTTTTTAATGTTTGATGTTTAAATATTCTGTTGGGAGCCACCCAGAGTGCCTAGGGAAACCCATTATTATTATTATTATTATTATTATTATTATTATTATTATTATTATTATTTTCAGGCATGTTTTCTCAATTGTATGGACTTTGGGTGTCATCTTTAGATCTGTTTGACCCCCCCCCCCCCAGTTCTAATCCTTCAGTTTTAATGGCATTATATTGCTGTTAATGTCATTATTATTAAGGCAGCAGTGTGGTATGTTACTAAGCTAGAGTCCTGCAGGAACCACAGCTCTGATGTTAATGAATCTCCCCTTATGCCACAGATGTCCTGTGACAAGCTGAGGGTTTCACATCAGTGGGCTCCTTCCATTTTAACCGAAATGAAAAGAGAAGGGGGGAAGAATGAAGCCCTGATTGCAGTTTGATTGTGCAAAGTCCAAAAAGGAACACATACCACCTGAGAGCTGGAGAGGGAGAGGCATCTATCCTTAACCCAGATTGCATTCGTCCTGCTTCCCTGCGTGCTCGCCCTGCATCTGATAATAAAAAGACAGCAATGAAAAATTGCAGGGAAATATTTGGAGTCACTATATTAGTAATGCATGCAGCACCAAGAGCCCCGCTGATAAGAGCTAGAAATATCAAACAAGAGTAAAGATAAGGGCGAAACGAAAAACAAGTGCAACTTGAGGAATAGACGATGACTGTTTCTTATCATCTGAGTACTTTCTTTCTATGCAAAATGTATAAGAGGAGAGTGTGTGTGATGAATAGTACATGTAAAAATGCAATGCCTCCCATCTCCAAATAAAAAGGGTTGGAATGGGAGGAGGTCTGGTGGAATTTTAATCTTTCACTTTCCTAAGAGTTGTGAAGGAAGGATTCCATGGTAGACCAATTAATGGCTAAACATGAATCTGGAAGCAGAAGAGATGAGAACGACAGCAGGACCAGCCCATAATATGACTCACCCAAAAGCATCATGGGAACTTTAGTTTGTTAAGGGTGCTGAGAGTCGTGAGGAGCCCCTCACAAAGCTCACAAAGCTACAATTCCCAGAATTCCCTTGGAAGAGGAATTACTTGTTAAACCCCTCTCAAAATTGTAGCTCTGTAGCATAACTATTATAAAGGTAAAGGATCCCTGACAATTAAGTCTAGTCGCAGACGACTCTGGGGTTGTGGTGCTCATCTCGCTTTACAGGCCAAGGGAGCTGGCATTTGTCCTCAGACAGTTTTTCCAGGTCATGTGGCCAGCATGACTAAGCCGCTTCTGGCAAACCAGAGCGGCGTATTGAAACGCTGTTTACCTTCCCGCCAGAGTGGTACCTATTTATCTATTTGCACTTTTTGGTGTGCTTTCGAACTGCTAAGTTGGCAGGAGCTGGGTCCCAGCAACGGGAGCTCAGCCTGTTGCGGGGATTCGAACCGCTGACCTTCTGATCGGCAAGCCCAAGAGGCTCAGTGGTTTAGACCACAGTGCCACCCACGTCCCCATAACTGTTATATCTGCATATTTTTGGGGAAGGCCGTTTCTATTCTCATGTAATATCATATCTGAACGGTGTTGGAACAAATTAACTGAGATAATATTTTGTGCAATGTGTCGCAAAACTATTCCAATATAGTTATCCCTTTCCTATGATGTCATATTCATGGTTTTATTTTCTTTATTTGATGTACCTACAAAGGTTTTGTGGGCATGTGCTGGTACTTTCCTTCAAGACATAAAATTTGGTGAGTGTTGTCGTAACCGTTTACAGCTACACATAATCCTACATAATCAACACAATTTTAATGTAGCCCATTAAAACCCTCCACATTTGCAATTTGGACACAAGTGCTTCCCTCCTTCTCTTCCTCTTTTGTTTTTCCTGTTCTCTGATGTGCAGTAAAAATTTAAACATGACCAACATATCTCTATCAATTCTGCCAGTTCTTCACTTTTCTGCATCAGTTTTCATTTTGTTTGTTTTAAAAGACCCTGGTGAAAATCTGCCAGCATTTTCGTGCAGATTCCCCCTCATATACACATCATTGGGCAGAATTTTTCCCTGATATACACACTTTTTCGCAAAGCAACTGCCCAGAATATGATTTTATTTTAATTTTTGTATATTATACACACTGCATTGCTATTCACAGTTTACAGTAATATCCACATTTCTGTGCACATTGGGTTTGGGAACTGCACCACAAAATTCAGAGCAGTGCGAATTCTAAAGGACAGCTTTAGTTTGTATATTGCAAAGTGTAAATCAGGTCGGCTCCTGTAAGAATCCAAATTGAACCACATGTATCCACCATCCTGGCTACAAATACACAGATACTATTTACATATTGAATGTGTGAAGCTGTCTTATACTTAGTGCAACCAGTCGTCCATCTAGTTCAGGGTTGACTACATTGATAGTGGCTCTCCAGAGTCTTAGGCAGAAGAGTTTTCCCCACCATTACCTGCTACTGTAAGTTCTCTTGACTGAAGATGCTATGGGATTGGAACTTTGGACCTTATATATCCAAAGTACATGAACTCCCACTGAGCTGTGGGCAAATAACCACAGGTTACTTGATGGGGGGAATGCATTCTGGTTTGTTGCTTGAAGCTTTAAATTCCTTCCATCTGGCTTCTAAATATCATCACTGAAAATTTCACACAAGGGAACAGAAATCCTACTTTCCACTGGGTGTTCTTTTATCATATGATTGATGTACAGAGGCACAGTTTCTCAGATGCTCCTTGCAGTGTATCAGCTAATGACTCACTATTCTTGAACCATATTACCGCAAAAGTATAAAACGTCCCCAGATACAGCTGCTGCGGGCTAACTTCTAAACCAAGGCTGTCGTCAGCCTCATTACTACACATCTCATTCAAGTGTCTTCTCTTTCAAGCTAATCACTTTTCCCCCAAACACAGGTTCACGCTTCATCTCCTACCCAAGGTTCCCCCATATCCAACTGTTTCTGGACTCTCATTATTCTCATAAGGATTCTTTTAGCTGCAGTTTAGTGAATGCATAACCATGTTAGAGTCTCAGCGTGTGTGGTTGGTTGGTTTTGTGCATGCGCTCCCACATTTTGGGCAGTATGGGTGCTTTGCTTTAGAAAATGGGGACTAGATTATTAAATTTGTAATGAAGCAGAGGAAAACGTCTCGCACAAATTACCTAACAGTGTTTTAGTGCACAGTATTTGATAATTGCACTACAAAATAGTTTTCTCATTCCCCTTAGAGACCAAAACCAGGCACATAATATATGCTAATCAGTATTCCCCCTACTTAATGATAAACTTCTGAATTATATATACCTGGGAAAAGTATACATATTTTTGTTCTTTGGAATTGTTCAGTAGCATTCAATATTGCTTATATGCCCCTGTGATTGAGTGACTTTTTAGTGCTTTCAAGTTATCCTTTCAAATCACACGCATCAAGAAATCAATTGCTCCCATTTTACAGATCAGAAATGAGAGCACAGCTTAACAGTGCGATCAAGGCTGTTACCCAAAGTAAAAGTGTAAATGATATAAGTAGAAGTTTATAATTAGAAAACAGGAGTCACAATATATTCTTACAAAAGTTGTCAGTTTAGAATAAATGTCCTCAACTATGGTGGGCATGTTGAGATGGTAATATCATGAAAAACCTTTTTTCAACATAAATCATGGTTTTCAGTTTTACACTAAAATACAAATATAGAACAATCAGGGAGTTGTTGTTTTCTTATTGACTAATGTACAAGTCAATAGTTCAAGGAATGAGAGTTCAAGGGATGGGAGGAGCTCAGCTAGAGATGTAAGGAAGCATGGTTTTTTGGTTCCACCCTGTTTTTGTCACATGCAGCACTGTTTCTCTTATGTATTGAAGTTCTCACCCTGGCCACTAGGAGTATCGTGCATATAGTTTTCACTCAGGTCCACATCAGTTACTTTAGGCGGGAAGCCCTGGGTTGTTGTTGCTACAATGTTGACAGCCAGCTGCCTATAAAAGCAGGCCGGCTGAGCTGTTTGCGGTTCAGTTCTGTTCCAGCTTACAAATAAAGAGCTGCTTTGAAGAATCGCTGTGTCGCCTGATATGTTCACCCACAACATAACAGTTTCTGTTCTGCTGCAGTTCACCTTCTGCCCAAAGCTACATGATTCATCTTGCTATCTGCCACAGTGAAATAACAAAACTTATATAATTCCACCCCATTCATTTGAATGCAAAGGAAATTAAATGCAAACGGGTGGGCAAAACATACCGTAATCATTTGCGGAATGAAAGCAACAACAGTGAGCAACAACAAATCCAAATCCATCTAGGAAAATGGTGAAGCCTTGCCCCATCTGGTCCCAGTTTGTGTGACCATCTGAAACTGCAAGTGCTGTTGTTATGCTTCCCATAGGCATATGGTTGGTCACTGTGAGAATAGGATGTGGGACTAGATAGGCCATTGGCTTGATTCAGCACCTTGGGCTCCATGACAGAATAAAGGTAGTGTGTGTGTGTGTGTGTGTTTGAACTTTTGAGCTAAAAATGACTGGAAGGGAAAGGGTTGAGCAGCCTCTCTTTGCCAGCCCAGTCCTGACCGGTTTGGTTTTTTGGAATGCACAGTGAAAAGAAAAACGGAACTCAATGTAGTGATGTTGTTTGAGCTTAATACTCTGTTTATTCCCCCAAACCTTTCCAGTCTGACCTCATTGAAAATTCTGTGAAGAGCTACCACTGACTTTTAGAGTCTGGGAAGAAAATTTATTTGTCATGTTGCATTCCCTTGAATCATATATCTAGTTGTTTCTTTTATTATATAGTCATAAAACAGAGCTCCAACTCATGACAGCAGGATACAATTGCAGCTTTAACATTCATCCCAACCTCAGCATCCATTCAACATTTAATCAACTATACAAAAGCCATTTAATGCTTGGGATACTCCAGTGCTATAAATATTATCCTTTAAGTAATTACATAGTTTTACGTCCTGTAGCATATTTGGTAACACTTAAATGTAGTGTCTTCGACGCATGTAAATGAACATTTCATTTCAGTTGGATGATTTTTTTACTTCCACTTTTCTTTGCCTGTATACTAAGCAATCTTTTTGGAGTTTCAGAATTAAAAAGTATACACCATTTGGGGAAGTTTAATTAGACAGATGTCCTCTTTACATATGTCTGGAAACATGAAGGGAGAAGGTTCTTGTGTTTGGGTTCTGCTGAAGGGTTTTCCCCGGTATCTGGGGGACCACAGTGAGAACAGGATACTGGACTGGATGGATCCAGATGCCCATGGGCAGGGGCGGAGGAAGGGGGTGCGGTGGGGGTGGTCCACGCTGGGTGTCACCACTGAGGGGGTGACAAAATGGTGGGCTGTACTCACCATGAGGGCTGCAGCGTGCCTGAGCCACATGTCTCTCCTAGGAGTGACGCGGTGGCTTGCGTGCCCGCAGGCTCCATGCTGCCCCAAACAGTCTGCCCGCCACTGTAGGGCGGCTGAGGGGGAGGAGGCAGGCAAACTCCTTGGAGGCCCTGCAGAGCGTCCTGCCCCAGCTGCCCCCGCCCCATGGGTGGTTGGCCCCGCCCCCAGGCACAGGGCATGCTCGCCGCCCAAGGCATCCAATCGGCTTGCTCCACCGCTGCCCATGGGAAACCCACAAACAGGATGTGAGAACAAAAGCATAATCCTCTCCTGTGGATCCCAGAAACAGGGATTCAAAATGTGATGGCCTGGGAATCTGATTCAGAAGCTGAATCTGAGGAGTCCCAGCCTTCACAGGAGTCCCTGCCTCCAGGGCCGGCTGAGCCGGGGCAGGGGCTTGAATCTGAAGGGCCTCCACCTGTGCCGGGTCCTCAGGAGCAGACACCAGATGTCCTCAGGAGCAGACACCAGATGTATCCACTCTGGCTCCGGAGGTGATTGAGGACCCATTGCCTGCAGGTGCGCCTCTCCCAGCCCTGTCAGGGGAAGGTGAAGCTGCCCCTGGGTCCAGTAACCCTTCAGCCTCTCCTGATCTGCAAAGACTCAGGGCAGAGAGGCAGAGGGAACCAAGTGCTCTCAGGAGCAGTGCTCGCCTTAAGGCCAGGAGAGGTGGGTCACCTGTGGGCCGGGACCGCCCCTGGCCTCAGAGGAGATAAAGGCCAGTCAGCCCAGTCCCAGGTTGCGGGAGCTATGACTTTGGAAACCTGTTTCTGCCAGCACCCAGACCTGTCTTTCCGGAGTTCCCGACCACGCCTGGCTTCTTGCTTTGAACCCAGCTTCCCCCTTGGTGGACAGTCTCCAGACCCTCGGCCCAGGACCGGACTTTGACCATGCCTCACGGTAACCCCCCCCCCCGGGACCAGCACACAGAAGCATGGAGGGACCTTCCCATTTTGCTACCTGAGGTGAAACAGAAATGGACACCTTCTGGCCTTGCACTATTGAAGTTCTCCCACTGCTGCAATGCCACACACACCCCACTGCCACCACAGGAATGCCTTGGCTTTCAACAAACATGAGAGGAGATGAAACGTTATGAAAAGCAGGGGAATGGCAAGGGAAGCAGCAACATGGTCTGCAGAAAAGCCCCAGCTCTTGCCAACCTCAGCAGGGGCTTATAGAAGCATATAATAGTCAAGTTGGAAGGGCCCTGTGGGTCATCTGGTCCAACCCCCTGCAATGCAGGGATCTCAACTAAAGCATCTATGACAGATGGCCACCCAACCTCTGCTTAAAAACCTCCAAGGAAGGAGAGTCCACAACCTCCCGAGGGAGACTGTTCCTCTGCCAAACAGCTCTTACTGGCAGAAAGCTTTTCCTGACATTTAGTTGGAATCTCCTTTCTTGTAACTTGAAGCCATTGGTTCAAGTCCTACCCTCAAGAACAGGAGAAAACAAGCCTGTTCCCTCTGTGACAGCCCTTGAGGTATTTGAAGATGGCTTTCATATCTCCTCTCAGTCACCTCTTTTCTAGGCTAAACATACCCAGCTCCTTCAACTGTTCCTCATAGGCTCCATCCCCTCCAGACCCTTGATCATCTTGGTTGTCCTCCTCTGCACACATTCCAGCTTGTCAACGTCCTTCTTAAATCATGGTACTCAGAACTGGACACAGTACTCCATTGGTGGTCTGACGAAGTGTAGCTTATCTATTAAGTTGCAAATGGAGTATTGCCCTATCAATATCAACCCGCTCTCAGCCAGCCAATCTTCTTTCTTGCAAGCAGTCTAGGGGATGGCCCTGGCTGTTAGCTTCTTCTTCTTCTTCCTCCTCCTCCTCCTCCTCCTCCTCTTCCTCCTCCTTTTAGAACTCAACGGGGATAAAAATGGGGACAAAATTAGAATTTGTTGGCTTTGTCTGCCATAGGCTCTAGGTTCATGCCTTCTGACTTGCCCGTCCAACTCTCTCTCACTCACTCTCACTCTCACTCACAAATACACAAACACACCTGTCATTCCAGGAATTGTGTAGAGGAGTCTGCTCAACACTTGTATAAAATCACATTTGTCCAGTAAAGCAAGCCCTGGACCCACTCAAGTGGAGCAGAGCCGTTATATCTACAATAACCCGTTCTTTGTGCGGAGGGAAGAATACTGGAAAAGCCATATTTCTTTCTGCTCAGCAGGATGTTATTCAGGCTTGATGTTATTCAGGGAAACAGAAATCATAAATAAAATAAACAGGTCTGTGAAGCTTTCAACAAGCCCGATTTCACAACCATTAGCTTTGCCTGGCAGCTAGGACTCCTTCAGAAAGTGAAATATACACACAGCATTTGTTTCCTTTAATTCAGCACATGAATTTTCTATATGGAGCTATATTTGGATCTTAGCTTAGCTCCCAGTCCCAGGCCAATGCTCACTTAGTTGGCTGCTGATGCTCCCTCAGAATCTATAAAAGCAGTTGAGTTGCTCCCGTTTTAGAGCTATAAAGTAAAGCGTTATTAAGCAGCCTTCCCCAGTCTGCTGCCATTCAGACCTTATTGCAACACAACTCCCATCAGCCCCAGCCAGCATGGCCAATGGTTAGGAACAGAGGTGTCACCTGGATTTTCTGGGCCCTATGCACAGTCTGTGGATTGGGCCCTCTGCTACACTTGAAAATGAAGACACAAGTTTTCATAACTTTTTCATCCACTTTATTTACTATATGCAAATTTATGCTCTCTTTTGCCAGTGGAAGAGCCAAAATAAAATCAGGGGCTACACACAAGTAATAAGATATCTGACAGACAGAATGTCAACAAGTACAGTTGTTGCCTGAATTGTACTTCCTTATCAGAAAAGGCTTCCTCTGTTGAATTTTTTCCTGCCACACAGCTTTTAAGGATACAAGACTGCTGCTGTCCCACAGTGCCAACCCTAAACCACTTAAGGAAGTCAAGTTAAGAGTAAAAGCAAAAGAAACATGTTAGAATAAAAACAACATCAAGAGAGATAATTGTTTAAAGAATAAAAAATATTAAAAAATCACAAGTGTCTCCCCGCCCTCCATATTCTGATTGTTACATTCCTCTCCTGATATTTTACATCGAAAGAGAAACACATTGTATTGTCAGTAAACTACACAGTGGATTCTTCATGTGTGTGTGTTTATTTTTAAAATTACTGTAGCAACACTGAAATAATAGATTTCCCAACAACAAACAACTTGTCCTAGTATTTGTACAGACTTTGTATCACATATCATTATGAAATTTCAGTGCCTGGAGTTTAGCTCTGGCACAGCAGGAGACTTGACTAAGCCTCTTTGCAAAGTTTTCACATTTTGCATTTGCAGGGGGTGTGAGTGTTTGCTTGTTGTGTAGAAATATTTGCAGAAAAACATTTGCACCTCATCTCAGGTGAACTTGCCACAGAAAAGGTACATTCTGGTTGCTAGTATGGAAACTGCAAAATGCTTTTGAATTATGGTGCTGGAGGAGACTCTTGAGAGTCCCATGGACTGCAAGAAGATCAAACCTCTCCATTCTGAAGGAAATTAGCCCTGAGTGCTCACTGGAAGGACAGATCCTGAAGCTGAGACTCCAATACTTTGGCCACCTCATGAGAAGACTCCCTGGAAAAGACCCTGATGTTGGGAAAGATGGAGGGCACAAGGAGAAGGGGACAACAGAGGATGAGATGGTCGGATAGTGTTCTCAAAGCTACCAGCATGAGTTTGACCAAACTGCGGGAAGCAGTGGAAGACAGGAGTGCCTCGTGAGCTCTGGTCCATGGGGTCACAAAGAGTCGGACACGGCTAAATGTCTAAACAACAACAACAAACTGCAAAAATGAGAGAGAAGCAGAAAACGGAGAACTTTAGGACTCCAGCGATTCCTTCCTATTGCCTGGTGTTCAAACAATTCATTTGTCAATCACAGCTCTGACTTCACTCATTGGCTTTACACACTGAAAGTGGGTGGAACAGGAGCAGGCAGGCTGGTTTGTGCAGGATTGGTTCATTAAAAAAAGAAGAAAATGAAAACTCAGTATGTGCTTGCTCTTGGCTAAATCAGTATTCCCGGTCAGGAATTCTAATCATGGATGATGGGAGTTGTAGTCCAATGCCACTGGAGAGTGTGATGAAGGTACCCCTAGGAGAATATGAAGACTGTCCGGCCAAAGTTTAGCACTTTCAATGTAGAATTAAGCAAAATGTTTACCTTTGATGGAAGAGTAGCCTTAATTGTGTGTGAGATTTCCATCTTGGATTGATTTTCTTTTTCCCCAAAGGGGGGAAAAAAACCTAAATGGGAGAAATTAGTCTGGCTGGAGAGAACTACTACTAGTGGAAATGCTACTATTTATAATTGAAATAGCACTTCTAATCTGCAGAGTGCTCCATATGTTCACTCTCACAACAATTCTAATACATTACTGCTACTATATCTCATTTATGTAGCACTTTTAATTAACAAAGTGCCCGTGACAGCCTTGTGATATAGGACGCCATTATTCTGATTTTATAGATAGGGGACCGAAGCTGAGAAATAGTACCTTCCCAAAAATCACCTGGTGATTCCAGGGATGACCATTCATAACCAATTTGTTATTAGCATGGCTAATACGTGGACTTTACTGTTGGAAGTTAGGAATGCCCATCAAAACTGGATGGGGTAGCCATGATAACTGCCCCCTATATTTATTACTTTGCTTCACATTTGCACAGGAGCCAATATAAATAAGAAGACATAGCATATGGTAAATACAGTGCTATTTTTCTAGAAAAAGAGCTGCTGAAACTCCAGCTCCCTGCAATTCAGAAATCTTTTTGCCTAGGGTGGGGCACAACCCAGAGATTAAGAGTCTTTTGCCCTACCAACTGAACTTGTTTTTTTTTTTCCTTTTTGTAAACCACTTTGAGGTTTTTCCTTAAAACCAAGTGGTAGATAAATGTTAATGAAATAAATATAATAACATAGAAAGGTCTCTCCCATCCCTTTAAGCAACCTGCTGGTTTTCCTGTAGCCTAAAGTGATTACTATTACAAATGGGTGTTGCGTTTTTATGAAAGCTTTGTCCTGGTGAGTATAGACTGTCATACACAATGACAAATATCAAAGTCCAGTGTAATATTCCCTTGAATGATTTACGGGCTGGCTGAGTTTATTACCAACAACCATTCACTCCAAAAACCTGCTTAGCTATCAGCATGAAGCCTGTTTAATCAGGTTTGGACAAAGGTGTGAACAGGAAGAAAAGGGTGGTGATAAAGGAGCTAACTTCACACAACATGAATATAATCTTCCTGCTTTCTTTTGCAAACTGCATTGTGTCTCTTTCTCTCTTCCCATCCTAGCAGGCTTTCTTGTTTGGCACCAAGCGATAGCTTCTTGGCGTAATAATAATTGCAAATGTCCTTTGGAGGGAAAGTCATTTTTATTTAGTAAATAGAATGCATGAATAATGAAGAATACAAGAAAACTGTAAAATAATTAGCAAGTGGTTCAGAGGTGCTCATTTACAGCTGAGGAAATTAAATATGCAAATACATTATTATCACAGAGGTAGTTAACAGACAAATGAGTGAGAAAAAAAGAGACAGTGCCTTCTAATTCATCATTGTTTAAAAGACACCTGTGAGTTCTGTCTGAAAAATGACAACACAGAGAAATGCAGATGGTTGCATTTTGCCTTCTATCAGTCATTTTTTACACGCTAATTAGATTGGCGAAGGGGGAGCAGAGAATCCCCCCTTTGTAAGATGATCCTTGTTGTTTAAGCACCACAGTGGATTCAGCCGAAGAAAGGGCTGGAAGCTGTTTTGTTGTTGTTCTTCCATTTTTTATTAATAAAATCCTTTGTAGACCCAAAGGGACTGCTTGAGACTCTGCTAAAAGATAAACAGTTGAACATGGTCAGTGAAGGGCTAATTTGAAGCCCCAATTCTAAGCTTCTTATTGTTGCCATCACATTTACAGATCTCTCAGAGACAGAGCTCTGGAACTGAAAGGACTCTTGTGGCCATCTTGGAGAAGGAGAAGGAGAAGGAGAAGGAGAAGGAGAAGAAGGATGAGAAGGAGAAGAAGGAGGAGAAGGAGGGAGAAGGAGAAGCTCTTTTGTGAAATGTTGAATTAAAAAAAAAAAGACTGTTGACTTATGAATGCTTAGAGGATCATTTGCAATTCAGACAACTGTGCTCTTTTAAAAATGAAAGGGAGGTGATGTGAGGTTGCTGAGGTTTAAATTTGATTCAGCACACGTTAAAAAATGAACCTATCAAATTCACACAATGTGAGAATAGAAAAACAGTCATCTTACTCATTCTCCAACCAAGGAATTTTCATAAAAATGCATACGGTAAGGGAAGGCGTGCGTGAAAATGTATTTATTAGTGTAAATGTACAAAAAAGGCATTATATTGGGAGAATTGTTTTTGCAAAAATATCACATTCATTGGTCTATCCACATTTGGGTCTGTAGGCCTCAGAAGTTTATCTAGGAAGGAGTGTAACTGGAAAAGGTTCCCCATATAGGAGGTTAAAGTTTATAACTAGCAGATTGAATGGGTTCTGCAAACAAATTAGCATCAGCAGGCCTAGGTTCATGACCCCTTGGTTATTTGGCCTGCAGAGCAAAGATTTTGAATTTGTATAGCAGCACTGCTGTTTAAATGTATTGGCCTAACATTTATTCACTAGCATAATGACGACATCATAAATCAATCCCACACATTCTACAGTAAAGTTATACAGTGGTACCTCAGGTTACATACGCTTCAGGTTACATACGCTTCAGGTTACAGAATCCGCTAACCCAGAAATATTTCCTCAGGTTAAGAACTTTGCTTCAGGATGAGAACAGAAATCGTGCTCCGGCGGTGCGGCAGCAGCGGGAGGACCCATTAGCTAAAGTGGTGCTTCAGGTTAAGTACAGTTTCAGGTTAAAAACGGACCTCCAGAATGAATTAAGTACTTAACCCGAGGTACCACTGTATTATATAAGAAGTTTTCATAATTTAGGTGGGAAGGAAAACAAAACTTGATGGAGGCCTATCCTGTTCTCCTATATTTACACAGCAAAAACTCTTCACAATAGCTCTATTCAGGCATGTGTTAGTCTTGACCCCTCCATGCTGGACTTCAGACTTTAAGCTGAAAGGTCCAAAGGGAGATGGTAATTTCTGCTCACCTGCAAATGCAGAGAAGACGTGGTTTGTGGCTCAATGCAGCTGTGGTTCCTCCCCTGTGCAGCTGGAGGGTGGGTTGTTATGCTTTCCTCCATGGCTCCATGGAGTGCTGGGGGTTGCCCATTTGAATGGGCAAATGGCAAACAGCTGGGGGTGGAGGGGGGCAGACCTGGCGGTTCTGCCACCTAAGTTCCCATTCAGGTCCGCCTAAATCTCAGGACCGCAATACCGCAAGGACCATATGAACAGAAACAGACTGTGAGATCATCATTTCAGGCCCTTCTTTGTGTGCCTTCTCCACAAGAGGTCCAGAGTATAGCAATATGAGAACAGGTCTTTTCTGCAATGGCTCCCCATTTGGGGAATGTTCTCCCCAGGGAGATTTGGCTGGTGTCTTCGTTTAGGCATCGGGGGGGTGTGTGGAATCCTCTTCAGTGAGGCCTTTGGCTCTCTGAGGTATATAGATGTGTATATAGATGGTATATAGAGGCTGTGTACATGTAACAACAACAACAACAACAACAGCAACAACAACTGACAACAACTGACCCCAACTGAACTGCACAGCTCAGTTGGTGGATAAGGCATTGGGTCAGATCCTTAGCCTAGTGGGTTCCCCACTAAAGAGGTCAAGGAGGGATGTTTCTGTCCAGAAGTCCACACAGGGGCCAATGAGCCATAGCAACCCTCCCAAATGGTGGCCATGGTGGGATTGCCCTGACTTGGTGTATGTCATAGGGTGACCACTAAACCCAGGCTTGACCCAGTCAAATAGCAGGCATGTGATTGATTCAGAATACACATCCAGTGCCTTCATGAAAGCCTACTTAAACAATAAAGTTGTGTCCTGTGGGTTTTTTTTAAAATATATCTTCCTTGTCTTGCCCCATGTTGGCTGCGTGTTTCCTGTACTTGGGCCAACAAACATGTTTCGCTGAATATTATTCAGGATTGGGAATCCTGATCGTCCAGGGAAGGTTGTGACCATGTTCAGAGCTTCGCAAACAACATGGGGAAAGGCAGGAAGAGCAGAAGCAGTCCTTCCATGAATATAGTTCAAGAATGTCTGTATAGAGCTACAGCTGACTTTCAAGTTTAGTATACTTAAAAAGAAACTTTTTTAAAAAAAAGCAGAACCACCACCAAAGCCTGGGGTTCAAATATGAGTCCTCATATATATATATATATATATATATTTATAAGCACTGAACTGAGTTCACAAATTTAGAAAGAAATAATAAGAAGGAGGAAAACATTTCCCAGAAAAAGCAATCCTCTTCCCTAGAAATTATTTTTGACATCAAGTTCAGTCTTTGCAGTAAAATGGGTTACTCCAATACAATGTAAACTGAATTACCACTTCAATTGCCAGTCACTGCATAAAGAAGTAATAGTTCAGAGGATGAAAATTACCAACCAATTTTCTTGATTATATATATTTATTATAGGCTGTGCAGTAAACACACCTGACATAGAATAAACCAGCTCTTTCATTCTAAGGGGGGGGGGAGATACATCATTTTCCCTAGGACACCGTAAACAGCTTCCCCCTAAACAAAGAACACATTTTACGACATTTCCTTGCTCTTTTTTCCCTTTACTTTGATAAAATAAAAAAGTACATAGCGGGGTGTCTCGTAACGAACCGTCTTCCAAAATTGCAAGAGGACATTCTATATGCCTACTGGCCATTTCATTTAATGGGATTTTTATTAGTGTACACTCTCCAGTTATTTAAACCACAGGGGTCTTCACAGGTAGAGGTACAATTTGAAGAGATAGAAAACTGAAAGGAGCAATTTATTTTATTTATTTTCTTTAAAAAAATTAAACATATTGCATTTGTATTCATGAATTTAAAATGCATTTCTATTAACATTTTTCAAGTGAGTGAGATGAAATATTCACTTCTAAGGGAGCTGAGGGAGGGATAGGGGGGAATCAAGAAATTGTTGTGAGATGTCCTTAAGTACACAAAACTAAAGTCATAAAAACACAAGAGCCTGCTGGATCAGACCAGTGTTCTCACAGTAGCCAACCAAATGCCCATGGGAAGCCCACAAACAGGACATGGGCACAATGGCACTCTCCTCTCCTGTGGTTTTCGGCAACTGATATTCAGAAACATCACTGCAGCCCAATGGATCTGTAGATTAATGGTGCCAAATATGTATCTGTATTCTATGTCCTGGTTGTCCCTAATCTCTATACTTCACCTATGTGCCTGATATTTCTCTCATTGCTTTTTTTCTGTCCTGGATATCTAGAACTTTGTCTACCAGAGTGAGCCCTAGTCCTTGCTTCATGTTACCCTGAGATGTCATTCTGCAAGGACTATAGGAGAGATGCTGCAGAAGTTGATAATTACCTGGACTGAATATGAATCTGTCATGCTCATAAAACTTAGAAGTATTACCAATCAATCATCATTTGTTTGCTCCAGAAGTTCCTCTCTGCCTAGGAATGAAAAATGAGATTCCTCACCAGGCTGCATTGTAGATACATAAGCAGAAAAACCCTTTAAATGTGGACCCCTTACTCTTGCTGTGAAGCTATTGTGAACTAAAAGGATAGCTGCTATAGGTACATCTGTAGAAGGTATTTAGTTGTATCCCTTACTCCCAATGGAACTTCCTGTTTATGAATGACACGCCCGGAACATCTGATCAAACAGTCTTTTGTTTGGTGAATACGGTCTCTGTATCTTGAGATACAGAATGTACAAGTATATTCCTGAGGTAAACCTAGTAGATAGACAGCATCTTAAAAAGCAGAGATATCACCTTGCCAACAAAGGTCCGTATAGTTAAAGCTATAGTTTTCCCAGTAGTGATGTACAGAAGTGAGAGCTGGACCATAAAGAAGGCTGATTACCGAAGAATTGATGCTTTTGAATTATGGTGCTGGAGGAGACTCTTGAGAGTCCCAAGGACTGCAAGAAGATCAAACCTCTCCATTCTGAAGGAAATCAGCCCTGAGTGCTCACTGGAAGGACAGATCCTGAAGCTGAGGCTCCAATACTTTGGCCACCTCATGAGAAGAGAAGACTCCCTGGAAAAGACCCTGATGTTGGGAAGGGGACGACAGAGGACGAGATGGTTGGACAGTGTTCTCAAAGCTACCAGCATGAGTTTGACCAAACTGTGGGAGGCAGTGGAAGACAGAAGGGCCTGGCATGCTCAGGTCCATGGGGTCACGAAGAGTCGGACATGACTAAATGATTAACAACAACAACAACAAAAGCCTAGTAGAAAATCTGATAGGAAATATAGCAGTTGATGGATGGATGGATGGATTTTGTATATCTTTCTTCATCTGAAGATTATAGGGTAGTTCACAAAACAAAACATAAAATGGGAACACTAAATACATAACAAAAAAAATCAAAAACAAACCAGCAACCCCCTTCCACAAATCCCTCAGCATTCTCGTCATTTGGGATGGGGTGGGGCTGAGAATTGTATGGCAAAATTTGGAGAAGTACAAAATGTGAAAGAAAGGTACATTCCAACCATTATATAAGTCTAGTCCACTTAAAAATGCTGAGCAAACAAAATTCTCCCCCTCCTTGGAGGCTCTGATATGTTCTTTGCTTTGAGCATTGTCCCTGGGATTAGCTCTGGCCTTTGACTTTGGGGCTGAGTCCCACCAGCTGACTCATGTTGATTCCTAATGTATGTGAGCACTGTGAATGATTATTATTCATAAACTAATGCTCTTCAAGAATATACTATTACAGGACATGAAATTTGTCATGGGCTGCTAGGGAAGAGGAGCAATTCTCTTATTATGTTTGTTATTAACAATTATTTTTGTTCATGACTTATGCTTGGCATACTTCACATCCATGCCAATGGAGAACAGGGCAGGCGTAAAGACATATCCTTGATTATCTGAAGAATTCCATATGGAAGACATTTAAGTCTTCCAGAGTTATGCAGTTGACACTTTAGTAAGCTTAATTTGCAAGACGTGTGCTTAATAAGGTCAGGTAAAGGTCAGGCAATGATGTTCTCATTAACATCAACAAGCCACCTCTCTCATTTTTGAAACCATTTTCTTGGGGGTTTATTTTTTGCCAATTATTTCCTTCTTGAGACTTAACGGGAAAATCAAGTCCCTTGATCCACCTTTTAGCCTGCAGATCTAATCTCTCTAGCCCTAATCTGCATTTACAGGGTCAAGTTTAGTAAAAAGTCATGAAAATATAAGCATGATAAGAAACAGACTGGGAATGGGGGAATATATACAGCATAAATTCTTTACACAGAAACTAACATTCTCTCAGATGCATTTTTTTTTACTTATTCACTGTATTCTAGTGTATTTCTAGTACCAGAATCTGGTTACAATTTTCATTTTCTATTAGGATGGAAAGTTCTTCTCCATAAAATGGATGGGTGGTATCCAACATTAGTCATAATCAGGGTAAACCCATTAAAATCAATGGATGTAGGCAATTTCAATCCAATGAGATCAGGAGGGACAGAGGCGATGTATCATCTTGTTCTTCTCCTCTCAATTCTATGCTTAATTATAGAGTTTAAACTTTGTGGTTTAAACATTAGTCCCACCTCCAAAATTGATTCAGGGGCAGATCTGGGTTGGGTGTTCCTTGGGTCAATCCAGATTGGATTGCAGGGATGGGCAGGGCTGTGCAGAACCCTAACCAAGGTGCAGCTTTCCATGTCACATCTAGTGGAAATGAGAGCTGGATCATGGTTAGGGCTGTGCCCAGCCCTGCCCAGCCCTGCAACACAATATGGGTGTAAATGCCTGCCTGGTTGCTTTCCATTTTGATTGGCTTGCTTAGGAGTCTTGGACCATGCAAAAGTCAATGTCAGAGACTTAGGGAACATGGCAGTTCTTCAACTTCCAAAAAAGGGACTAAATTTTAAGGTAATAATTTCTGCTGCTGAAGCTACGCTAAGACTTTCAGATACCAGAAAACGTAGTTATTATCCAAGTACAAAATTTGTCTAGGTTGTCCCTGCTTCCTGTTAATACCTCGTTTCTTTCAAATATGCCAGAAGCTATAGACGAAAATTTTAGCTTCTCATCCAAAGAAAGCTCAGATTCTGCCAGGAAATAGATGTGATTATGAATAGTTGAGGGATCGGGAATTAAATTTAGTTGAACGTTTGTTACAAGGGAGAACACTACACTGAATAGCAGAGTGTTAAAATCATATAGAATGCAATCTTTGGTATTAAATATTCTGATTTACAATATTGCACTAAGGTGTACTGTGTGTGTGTGTGTGTGTGTGTATTGGAATCAATCAGTGAAAACTTCACATAGAGATTCTAATTGGATTCAGGTGGAGCAAGACTAATGCCTTATTTTGGCAGGCTGGAAATCTCCCCCCCCCCCTGAAAAATAGCCAAGTTCCTTTTCCTGCTTGTGTTTTCAGCAAGACTACCCAAAACATGGGCACTGATACATTTAAACAAATCAAGAGAAGCTAGGCAGTTATTCTCACAAAGGCACTTCCAGCTGAGCTAGACTCAAAATGAGGTTCACATTCCACATTCGCTGGCTCCCCTTCCATAGTATTTCTCCTTCCCCTAGCCAAAAAGACCTTAAAGAAAGGTGAAGAGGTACCAGGTGATAAGAGGGCTCTCTTCCAGTGGAGAAGCCCCAAAAGGACTCTCATTCCCTGCCTGCATGTGTAGTTAGCTCTCCACCACCTGCTACCAACATCCTCTTTGCACAAGGTAAGGCTCTTTTGTTTTGTTTTTTTGGCTTGGGAAAGGTGCGGAGGGAGCTGGCAGGGAAAGGGGAAGTGTGGCAAACAAAAACAAAAAAAATCAATTTTCAAGCATTCCTATTGAATTTTCAATATACCCTTGAGGTTTTCCAGGCATCTGACAGAAACACTCAAAAAGCCCAACTGATTGTCAAGGCGAGTCTGAGTGGTACTGCATGTACCTAATTCCCACACACATGTGCATCACTATATATTTTTCAAAAAATTAGTTATATTTTATTCAAATCTCTTTTCACAAAGGCCCACAAAGAGGCTCACAAATAAATGATAATACAATATCATAAAACATAGCAACAATTATTTTTTATTTTCCAAATTCCCAGAAATTGATACAGTAATACTTTTTGGGTTGGACTAAATGTTTTTTCGGGGGGGGGGAGGCGCAGTTCCCTCAAATATGTGACTTTAAAGCTGCAAGATGGGACATTTTTTTTTACAGAAAAGGGGTAATCTCAAATGGTCAGGTCAGTTTCTTTGCTAAGCAAAAGAGCTCAGCCAGGTCTCTGAAGCTTATGCTTTGTTACGTAAGCTTGAGTCAAAGTGTTGAGATGGATATTAAATAGCTGGGAGCATTTCTTTCACCCTCCACTGGTGGAAGGTGATGTCATGGTTGAAGAAGGAAAAAGCAGGCAGTCTTGGGACTAGAATGGGGCGAGACAAAGGCCTAACCTGCTAGGAGAATCCAAAGCTATGGCTTCTGGGGCCCCTACCCCTAGAAACCTAACAGTGGAACAGGTTGGTCACTCCACTGTTGGAATGTTAATGCTGGGAACATTACGGTTTATGTTCAGCTTTTATATGTGTGTAAAATATTTCATGATAATTCACCAGCGTTTCAGTGAAAATGTCTCCTTATACACACATTTTTATGCAGTTTTGCCTGATACACACATTTTTGCAAGCAGTCTTCCCTGATACAGTGCCTTTATGTATGATATTCTGCTGATATCCATTTTTTATGGAGACTTTACCCTCATATATATGCATTTTCGTGCACATTGCTTGGCTGGAGAACTGCACTGTTCAATTATAAGAAGTGTGGATTTGAGAGTTTTGGTTTGTATACCATTTCAAAAAGTGCAAATTAGGCCAATATGGGTGAGTGTGTTTTTTAAACTTTTCATAAATGTTAATTACATTTTTTATTATTCATGTCTTGCAGTCCTGGGCTCCTTTGTGAGGAAGAGTGGGGTGTAAATTTGATAAATATATATATTGGCAGCCATCCAGAGCTTTGTGGTGTTCTGTTTGCACAAATGGAGCTCCCTGTCCTTATTAAAACCACCGTGCCTCCACCACAGCTTCTGGATGATGGGATTTGTTGATAAAAATTCGTGTTGATTGCATGCATCCATTACAATGGAGAAATACGATTTTGTTTCCGAAAGTTAAAATGTGCCTTGAAAAGGGACTGAGAGGAACAGAGCATAATGCATAGGGTGAAACCAGGAGCATTTATAGGATATATTGGAATGTCTGTGTGTTTTTCAACAGCCTTGCTAATGTTCTACAAGTAAGCATAACTGGTGCAGTAATTAAATTTAAATGCACTTTTCCCCAAATAAATGCAAAGGGACCTGTGTAGTTTGGGAGAAGGGGATTGCATTAGGAATGGATTTACACGAGGAAAAAAAACAAGGTCCTGGATGGTTTGTAGAGGGAACCAATATAATACGGTGATGCTGCACTAGCCGTAATCACCTGGAAAGGAAGACTGATCAAAGCGAGCAGGAAGAGATAATGGATATTAAATTAGGTATAAGTAGCGTGGCTTTTGCTGCAAATTTGCTTTATAATATAATTCTCGGGAACATTACATCACACCGTGAAACAAAGGAGCTCTCTGTGGCTACAACAAAGTTGCACCCAGGTGTCACCTTTCCATTGTGACAGGAACACTTCAGCAACTGCAAGACAAAATCAGCTGGAGAAAAACTAGCAAATCTGGCTTCCTCTGATTTCAAAAGTGTGATGTGGGGTTCTTTAATGAGGCTGTGCCATAAAAGAAAGTCAGAAAATAATGATGAGGAAAAGTTGAATAAAGGGGGGGGGGGTGCGCTCACACAAGGGATGGGGAAGAAATTAAAATCTGTTCACTTTCAAATGTGAACTTACCTAATTCACTCTTTGCAAAACAATGCGCAAACTTAAACACAGTCTTCCTTCAATATTTGCGCCTATTCAGATGTTGCAATGTAGTTCTTCAGTCAAGAAATGTGTGCAAAAATACATACATTAAGGCTAATGTTGTTGTTTTTTAATGGGTTACTCAAGGGCACACAGTACCAGCACCCTTTTTCTAGAAGAAAAGTACTGATTAAAAATGTGGCACTTACTGCAACAACTTCATGGTTAATACCGACACCTGTTGTTGTTTTTAGAAGAAAAGCACTGATTAGGGAAAAACATAAACATGTGTATTAATGGAAAAACATACAAAAAACACATTATATTTGGGTAAATTGCTGTGGGGGGAAAGTTAGATTAGCAAAAATGGCATAGAAATATATATGAGGGGGAGAGGGGCGGAATTAGCACTTCATTTTCACAAAGACTATCTGTTTTTTTAAAGAAATAAAAAAATCACAAACTGATGTGGAAATGTGGTTTCCTGTACTTTCCAAGGGGAAAACGAGAACATGAAACTGACATCTTCACCCACCTCTAGGTGTGTGTATGGAAAATTATGGAGAGAAGGGAACTCTTCCTGAGAGGTTTGTAATGAACTTCAAAATGTCACAACTGGGGCTGATAGATGTGAGTACAACAACATCTGGACAGCTGTAGGTTCCCAAACCACTGATATACAGGAATCCTTGTGTGCTTTAAAAGGCTGGTTCAGGCCAAGCAGCCATTATTCCAATCTTGTTGCATTTGGCTGAACTGGAACCAACCTAGCTCAACCAGTCAAGAGAATGGAGGTGGTGCAAGCTCAGCTTAGCACCGTCTTATGTTGCTCCCTGAGGCAGATCAAGCAGAGATGGGTTGCAACAGGCATGAGCCGAGGCTTCCATAACGACCAGCCCTTAGGGATAACTTTAGTTGCAACAAGGAAGTAACAGAGCTACAAAGCAAAGATTAATATTGCTTGCAACTTACAAGTTCAGGGGCTGTGTCATAGGAATGCATGAAGGGAATGGCAACCAGGCTCCCTCAGCTGCCATGGCCCATGTAGAAAGGAGAAGGGCAAAAGCAGCGAGAGATGCAGGCAGGAAAAAAAGACTGGAATGGATTTGCAGCTTCTGCCTGCTTCTGTCTATGGTAGTGAATAGGGTGGTGGTGAATATGAGTCAATGAGGTCTATTCTTTTCAACAAGCTTCAAGTGAAACTTAGGTGAAAACTAACCCATATCTATAAATTTGTGTGGATGTCATTAGAATCAAAACCAAGGTGTATTTGGCAAGTAAAGGTTTATGGTTTTTTGAGGGGGGGGGGATAAAAAGAACTTCAACCATTACTCATTAAGTCAAATGGATGACCTAAAAAAAGAAGGGGGGGAATCCCACTCCATTCCTGTTTCAGATTAGCAGAATGCTTGTTTTGATCAATTTGGCTTTTCTCATTTTAAAGATAAAGATTATGAAAATTGACTGCATGTTGTATATGCCTGGTTATCACTACGGCAAAAGTTTGGGATAGTGTGTTCATTTTTTAAGATTAAGTTACATGAAGTTTTAGTTTTCTTAGTTTGTTTGGTGAATTAAAAATAATGCCTTTTATGACTGAGTATGAGTATGTATTCATTAAATGTTTGCCTTTGAAAAAACAATTCCCTGGGAACACACTCCAGTGAAATGTATTGCACATGCTTATGGACTATGTTAAGGCCTGTAAAAATTTAGCAACTAGCAGCTTATGCCCAGTCTACTTGTTGAATCACTGTGCCCAACTTTGATCTGTGAAGCTGGCCACAGATACCACATAATGCTCATTCTGCACTTAGAAGAAATTGACTGTTTAATGAGACAGAATCTATGCTTTGTCATCAGATAGGCATCCTCACTGTACTCTTTCCTGTACTGGATTAAAATATTTAGGCAAGCTTACCTTGACATGTAGATGTTGAGATTAAAACACGCGTCTTTCTAGCTATTGTGAATTTTAATTATCTTTTGAAGATATAATAATTGTTTTTAACAATATTTTATTGATAATGTTAATATGGTTGTTTTTTTCTTTTAGTAAAATTCATAGAGATTTTATTACAGTCAAGTGGCATATGCATTTTACTAAATTAAAAATAAAAGTTTGCAACTGATTTATTTATTTATTTATAAACAAAAAATATTGGTTTTTAAACAAATATAAATACAGTTACCATTAAACACTTATGCAGCAGTACATCTCGTTGGGCCTACCATTGTTCTCTAAGTAGTACTGAGAGTTCATGCATCGTTTTTTGTTTTTTCAAAAGACAATAAATGAAGATTATTTCATCTAAAGACAGACATGTTTTGGATTTAACATGTGAGTAAAATGGAAGAGCGGTGATATTCCAAATTATGCAAGCATATAGTAGCTTTTCTACTATAAATTAGAGTACAGTTTCTTAGCTAAAATAAATTTGAGGCAATTAACCCAGTTAGCAAATCACAAAAGGCAATTAACACCAAAGACTTGATGACATGCTTTACTGAAAAGTCAGCAAGATATGTATTTTACTTCTTCTCATTTCTCTTGCATAGTTTGATTTGTTCGGTCTCAGGTTAGACTGCAGTGAACCTGGGCAAGATGGAGGCATTGTGGATGAGTAGATCCCATGTCTGAGAAATTGGTCAATTGCCTACTCTGCATGGAGTTGCGTTCCCCTTTCTGAAGGAGCAGGTTTACAGTTTGAGAATGCTTCTGAATCTAGCCCTGTCACTAGATGTTCAGGTAGTCACAGTGGCTAGAAGTTAGCCACAACTGTGGCTGGTTTGACAACTATGACCATTCCTGGACCGGGAGAAAACCTTGCTACAGTACTTCATGTGTTAGTTACTTCAAGACTGGATTACAGTGTTATCTCAGGTTACATACGCTTCAGGTTACATAAGCTTCAGGTAACAGACTCCGCTAACCCAGAAATAGTACCTCGGGTTAAGAGAACACAAATCCTGCTCCGGTGGCGCAGCGGCAGCAGGAGGCCCCATTAGCTAAAGTGGTGCTTCAGGTTAACAACAGTTTCAGGTTAAAAACAGACCTCCGGAATGAATTAAGTACTTAACCCGAGGTACCACTGTCATGCAATGCACTCTCTATGGGGCTTCCCTTAAGCTTGATCTGGAAGCTGCTCTTAATGTTAGTGAGATGGTAGTTGAGTGCTTGGTAAGCTGGCAAGAGCATCACTAGGGCAAGGAGGCAATGATTCATTACTCATAGGATTTCTTCTCCCAAAAGAACTCTGATTAAAGAATTGAATCAGATTATGTCCAGGCAAATAAGTGAAGTAAAAAAAAAAAGTCAGCTTAATATTGGAATGGGAATATCGATAACATGACTAGATTCCAAATTTTCAGTTTATCATTATGATTATTAATAAGGGGATTCCCTGCCCTTCACAAGCAGGTCTCAGGGTGAGTTACAACAATTTATAATTCAAAAAGAAAAAGAAGAAAAAAGATTACAGTCGCAGGAATAGAATAGGTTCTGAAAACACATATCTCAGATGTCTAAGGTATGGGGGGATATCAATCCCTGTAACCCATGTATGTGGGGTAAATAACAAAATAACTGGCTGGGTGGATGGATTTTAAAGCAGGGTTTTGCACAGACTCTCTAGCAAAAGAGAGCCCTCTGGAGCAGAGTTTAAGCTCACAAAGTCAAGCAGCACAGTGAAGTATTAGGGATGTAGGCTGTTAAATCTTTTGCATATCCTGTTTAGTCCAAAGCGCTCCCTTTTTCAATGAAAAGACCACACACTGTTAGGTAAGTTTAAAATGATTTACTTACAAAATGTTCTGAAGGTGACATTCATGCATTTATCCAAGCAGCAGCAAGGAGAACACAGGCAGAATACTATTGGGTAGAAAATACAGAATGATAGTTTTAATGTCTTCCTTGGCCAGTTACATAGTGCCTTCTAGGGTTTCCATATTCCCAAAAGTGAAAATCAGGACAAAGTTGTTAAGCTTTTTTGCCATACATCTGGGTTTTCATAGACATTTTACCGATTCAGAGAAAATCTGCCTGGATGCCATTTTATTGCCCAATACCCGTATGTGTCCAGGAAAACCAGGACATATTGCAGCCCTAACTTCCTCCCACATCAGAGAAGAGGGGAGGAGTCTAGGAATATAACTCTGTGCTTTTAACCCTTTCATGCACTATCACTCATGCATGTTTGACTGCAATTTCCCACAAAAGGCCAGGGTAAAAAGACACATCTTTCTGCTCCTTTGTACAGCTGCAACTGTTCAACCATACTGTAGTGTTTCCAGAGTGATACAGTAGCTGTGACAATATTAACTTCCTTGTGTCAACACTACCTGGTAGAAGTACAAATGCTAAATACAGCCTTGGTGCTGGATACAAACCAGACCACTATTCAATGAGGATAGGAAACTTCACTATTTGCACTGGTCATTCCTGCTACACTCTTCTGGTGACGTCCAGCATAGGATGTGGAGAAGGATGTTCTATGTTGAATGGTGAAAGAGGAATAAGAGTTTCAAGAGTTGTTGATATTTTATTTGGAAGTTAGATCCCAATTATTCTACTCTGGTAGAATCCCCATTTGGGGATTCAAGGTGCATTGTGAATTCTCTTCATTTTGTTCCCTTGATGATTTCCTTGAACTTTTTCTTAAGGCTGGAAGAATTATGTAAACTGTTTTGTTTTTTTTGTTTTTTTGACAAATCACAATATGAAGAATATGAAATTTTGTCTGTGCCTCATCTGCCGAAATATGTCTCAAAACTCCTAATTCCTTACAGTTCTTTAGTAGATGAACCGTGTGACTGCATATTCTGCTTTTATTCTTATTTTGGATTCTCAGAAGATGAAAATGAACAGCGAATGAAATAATTGGGTTCATTCGACAAAATATACAGTTTCCTGATATTTATCAAAATATCTTGGCACTACTAATATCTTTAAATACAGCTGAGCTTGACAAGCTTAGGAGCAAAGTGTAAGGTGAACATCAGGTGACCCATAAGATCTCTGTAGGATTGCTATAGTTTCAGTCTAAAGGGCTGTAGATGGAAACCTCTTTCTACCTCCAAACTGGAACATATTAACTAGGTCCCTAGGTGCAGTTGTCCTTGAGAAATCAATGGCAAGTCTTGCACAAGATCTATAGCAAATTCTGTGTTCTCATCTGTTTGAAATGAACAAGCGTGGTAAGCATTCATTTTCGAAAGCTAAGCAGTCTAGAAATTAACTTATGCAGGTTATCTAATCATCCCTAGGATCTGACTGTTAATGCTGTTGCAAAACTACAGGCACATTTTTAAAATGTTCAAGTTGTTTTAAAAATGCAATAAATAAATAAATAAATAAAAGATCCATGTTGAAAACGAACACAGCTTCCTGGACGTGGTTGAGATGCACTGTTTTTTATCTCCTAAACATGCTTGGGAAAACAAGAGTGCCTTGTAAGCTCCCAAAGTTTGGCGCCATCAGAGCAATTGTTTGATTATTTGATTAATCGCATTGATATGTCTATGGAAGTGAGAGCTGAACCATAAAGAAGGCCGATCACCAAAGAATTGATGCTTTTGAATTATGGTGCTGGAGGAGACTCTTGAGAGTCCCATGGACTGCAAGAAGATCAAACCTATCCATTCTTGAGGAAATCAGCCCTGAGTGCTCAATGGAAGGACAGATCCTGAAGCTGAGACTCCAATACTTTGGCCACTTCATGAAAAGAGAAGACTCCCTGGAAAAGACCCTGATGTTGGGAAAGATGGAGGGCACAAGGAGAAGGGTACGACAGAGGACGAGATGGCTGGACGGTGTTCTCGAAGCTACCAGCATGAGTTTGACCAAACTGCGTGAGGCAGGGGGAGACAGGAGTGCCTGGTGTGCTCTGGCCCATGGGGTCACAAAGAGTCAGACATGACTAAATGACTAAACAACAACAACATGTCTATCTTCTAGTATCTTATTCTTCCCCATCTCCTTCTGAGCTGTAAGCAGGAGGTCTTGGCTCCATCCCTGGCATATTGAACTGCAGTTGGGAGAGAATCCTGTCTGAACCCCTGGAGATCTGAAAACAAATCTCTGTGAAGTGAAGATTCAGATAGAAGGTTGATAGAATGTCATTTTTTGTTTTTGTGTGGATGTGTTTTTTTTTCTCTTTTCCCCCTCCTCTTTTCTTTTCCTTTTTATTAGTGGTATTTTGCTCTCTTTAGATATTAGCTTTGTTTGGTTTTCATTGTATTATGTGCTGAAAACCTTTAATAAAATAGATCGAACCTTTCATAAAACAAAACCACGGAGATCTCCTGCCTGCCTGTGTAGACAATATTAAGCTAGGTAGACCAATGATCTGAACAAAGGTTTTTTTCAGCCGGAACTCACCAGAACTCAGTTCCAACACCTGCCAGATGGATGTCATTGCCGTTATAAGAGAGCAGGGTTCATGGCGAGTTCTGGCACCTCTTTCCCCCCCCCCTGGAAAAATAGCACTGATCTGACTTAGTAGAAGGCAGCTTCCTGTATTTTCTTCTTCTTCTTCTTTACCTTCATGATGGCAGATAGCAAGATATTTAATTATCCACACAAATAACATAATTAGTGCAATGAATTTGTCTGTACTATGCAACCCACTCCTTAAACACATTGACTTGGAAAGAATTGTCCTTTAGTTACATGAACTTTAAATTGTACTGAAATTGTCTTTGGTGGTGATACATGAACTATACTAGTAAGTAACTGGCTTAACATTTCGGTCTTAGCTTTGTGTGCATTTTGGGTGGATTGGAATTTTTTTATTAATTTATTTCCTTTTAACAATGTATAGCAAAATGTTTGAGAGCTATGGTCACTGTTGTTAAGGAGACATTTCATGTTGTAGTTCCCTATCTTTAACAGAAGGCGCAGCCCAATCCCAGGCAGGTCTACTCAGAAGTAAGTGCTGCTGAGTTTAATGGGGCTTTCTCATAATAGGACTGGGTATAGGCTTGCAACCTAAACTTTAATCCCATTATCATTTCAGCTCTTTGCTTCCAAGGAAATTTAAGGTAGGCCTGCAAAATCTCTCTTTGGTAGCATAATGCATGCATGCATTTTTAATCCCAAATTTTGCAGATTTCCATAGTGTCTCACAGCAATTAAAATGCAATAGAAATAACAATAAACATTCAATAGAGAAAATGGTGCTATAGATAGACAGTTCTCAGCTAGCGATGAGTCCAGACACAAAAGGTCTCTGGCATTACCTTCACCTCCCTTTGATAGCCTTGGCAAACCTATAACATATCTTGAAGTGATTTAACAATAAAGAACATTGCGTGGACAGGCGGAGTCCCCGGATCCCACGCGGTCCCCCCCCCCCCGTCATGTGGAATAACGGCTCATGACAACATGCTATGGGATTAAATTGGCCACAACTTTATTAAATTTCAAATGTGGGTAGACCTTGGCTCAGGCATTGGGCATTCTCCCTCCCCAGTCCCCAGCCGGGGACCTAGGGAGCATCAGGGTTATCCAGTGTGTGTGGGGGATGGGCTGGCTCTGGAGAACATATGTTCAAGCAGAGATAGCCGCCCCCGTTATGCCGCTGCTGCAGGGGAGAGCAATGACGACCTTTTGGCCTACGGTCAAAGCCTCCCTTCAGAAACCCCTTTAACGGGGAACCCTGGTATCACTGCCACAAAGAGAAAGATGGACTAAAGGATTCCGCACAAGGCCTGATACCGCCACCCGAGACCGCAAAGACTACCTACATCTGAAAAGCCCCTTTGCCATCCTCCAACCAGTCAATCAGGCCATGCCTGATGTCGCTCAGCCAACACTCGTTACCAATGTCCGATAGGTGCACGCCATTGGGCCGAAATAGCTCCTGCATGTAAACTTTAATGTTGGGGTGTTTCACGACCCGACCTCCCATGCGAGTGGTTGCAGAGCGCATTGCCCTATTGATTTTTCCCACAGTGTAATTAAGTTAAGTCTCGTGGGTTTGATGTTTCCCAGGTAAGATCCTCCCTCTATTGTGTGGGTGGGTAATCCCTCCCCTACCTGGCCTGGTCTCCTTGGCAACGCTTCCCCCAGGTGGGATTGGACAACTGACTGAGGTAGGCGGAGACCTCCAGGTATCCCACCTGAGGGAAGGCAAACCAAACCTATGCTGTTGGAGCGGCTCCAGATCTAGGGGCTGCGCACGTCCACGCAAAGGGCGCCCCCCATTTTAAGCGGGTAGCGGTCATTAGTGTAAAGAATGCCAACAGTTTCATATTTATTTAACAGATTTTTGCATGTTGCTTAATCGTAAAAAAACCCAAGCAGTTTGCATTGAAACAAAATATACATTAATTTTTTTCAGCAAAAGGGGTAAAAATAAGTTAGCCTAAAAAAAACAAAAACAAAATAAAGATATAATATAGCAGTTAAAAATATATGTTCCAGAATGAAATGACATATCAAAATATATGCCCATGTGTAAAACAATTAAAAGAGTTTCATCAGTTTCATATATAAAGACAATAACAATTGCATATATAAAATCAATTTTGAATCAAATATAGATGCGGGCTGATACAAAATGAAGAGGTGTGCACTGTTCAGTTCTGTTCCAGAGATATGTTTAGGCCAGATGTCATATTTTATACCTAAAATAGTAATACTAATAATAATATATTTCAATCTCTGTCTGTGGCCTAAATTACATTCTGATGAGCTTAACGCTTATGTACAATTTTTGGGTTCTCGTTTGAAATATTTGTTAGGATTATAAAAATATTATTTTGCAATGAGAATGAAATTCTCATTATAAAGAAAGTTAAGTATTTTGTAGAGTAAATAGAACTGTTCTGCTTTACTTCAGAGCAGAGAAGGATTACATATATTTGAGTTTATGATTTATTCTTTAATATTCATTTCAGTTGGCTATGGCTTTAAGTGAGTACTGTAAAATACTTTCATTCCATTTTCATTATTTTGTTGATTTCTGACCTTGCAGCTAAGCTTGCGTTTACGGTTTTGGGGTTTTTTGGTTTAAAAAATCTAATAAATACCTAAGAAACCTAATAAGTAAATACCCAAGGGGTGTGTTGGGTCCAGTCCAATTGCCAAACAGAAAATAATTTAATGGCTCCATGTATCATAACTGTCACGGCCACCCAGGTCTGGTCCCAGCTCACAAGAGACCTCACTCCGTTGCAGCTTATTTACAGGAAAAGTTTATTGAAGATTTCTGCTTCTCATACAGTTCAGCATTGTGGCCGTACGTCTGCCACGTTAGACCGCTGAAGTCCCCTCTGACTCCTCCCCTCTTCCGCACCAACTTAATAGCCTGGCTCTAGACCACCTCTTCCTCTCCTTTCTTTTCCGCAGGGTCTTCCTGCCCCCCTGGGTTCCCTCTCTCCGTGACTCGCCTGAGGCTGAATCCTCTGCCGCCTCTTCCCCCCTCTTTCTGGCTTTAGGGCCGGGCTCCTCCCCTGAGCTCTCTCCACTTCCGCGCGCCTCTACGTTTGAACTTGGCGCGCGTACGTTGCTGCTGACCTTTCTTTCGACCGCTACACCACCCCCTGCTCTGCTCTCCACCCTTTCCGGCTGAACACCCTGCTCCAACCCCCTCTCTCTGTTCTCTCCTAATCCTGCTCCCTCCGAGAGGCTGACGACTCCACCCCCTTTACTCCGTTCCGGCTGAGACGTCTCTTGCTTCCTCTGTCTTCCACTGGGCTCCTCTCCGCTTCTCCCTTCTCCTCCCCTTTGCTTGATTAAGGTAACCCCCTTTTGAGAATCCTCTGACTCGCTGCTCAGACTCGTGGATTCCCTCAGAATTCCGTCATCTTCTTCCTCATCCTTCTGCCCCTCCTCCCACTCGCTCTCCGTCTCCTCTGTCATCTCCTCCTCTCTCCCAGAAACCCTGACATCCATCCCCCCCTCGAAGCCCCCCCTTCCCCCCTCCCGCTCGCCGGGGACCGGTTGTGGAAACTGCGGCTCTTCGGGGGTAGGCTCAGGATACAGGTCGTCTACGTCAATGTTCTCTGCTGGCAGTTCTGTGTAAGTGTATTCGAAGTCGGGTTCTTCCCCCAAATGCTTCTCAGTCTCTGCTTCCATCGCTACTTCCTCCGGTGCTGCCCGCCAAGGACCTATCAGCCACCTCTTACGCCATTCCTCCTCTGGCTGCTCCTCCCACCAATAAGGGGTTTCCGTGTCCACCCCCGAGCACGATCCCCTGGGCGGGCTTGATTCTGGTGTTCTTTCCTCGGGGGAAGAGAAACCCCTGAACGTGCTATCTGACAATGTGGGTGTGAAAAGCCAGTCATCAAAGTACTCAGCTGGCATGGGTCTATGTGGGAAAAGTGCATGGAACTCTTCTTTCAAAAGGGGTTCGTCTAACTCGTAGCCTGGCACCCAACTATTAGCAGCGGCTGGTGTGCCCTCCCTGGCGAGAAAATATTCAACTCCCTCCTCCCCCCATCTCGAGTCCAGTATCTCTGTGACCTCGTTAAGAGGTTCTGGTCTTGGCGATTCCCCCCTCTCAGGCGCCCTCCTACGTGGCTCTGGGGGTGCTCCTGACTCTTGAAACCTGTGTGGGGTTTTGTAGGGAGTGAGCACCGACCTATGAAAGACCGGGTGCACCCTGGAACCTTCCGGAAGGGCTAGACGAAAAGCCACCGGATTGATCTTAGCCTCAACTTGATATGGCCCTAGCTGCCTGTGTCCTAACTTCTTCTTGGCCAATGACCTGGCCGGCATCGCGTGGGCTGCTAACCACACCCAGTCCCCAACCTGGATGTCCTCTCCCGCCCTCCTGTGCTTATCGGCCTGCACCTTATACGCCTGTTTTGCCAGCTCCAAATGTCTCCGCAGCTCCTCGTGCACCTCTTGCAACTCCGCTGCAAACTGGTCGGCATCTTGAGGCCCCCCCCCTCCTGGTGCCGCAAATCTCGGGAAGGTTCTGGGATGACGGCCATTGTTCGCGAAGAAAGGCGTCACCCCGGTGGATGCGTGTTTCGTGTTGTTGTAGGCGAATTCAGCCATCGGCAGATAGTCCACCCACGCCGCAGGTCGCTGGTTGGCGTAGCACCGCAGGTACTGCTGCATGATCGCGTTGACCCTCTCCGCTTGACCGTTGGTTTGTGGATGCCTCGCCGATGTCAGGTTGATTTTGACGTGCAAGATGCCCAGAAGCTTTCGCCAGAAAGTGGAAACAAACTGGCGCCCCCTGTCGGACAAGACGGACTGCGGAAGTCCATGCACTCTGAAGACGTGATCGATGAAGAGCTTTGCGGTCTGTTCTGCCGTCGCCACCTTGGCACAAGGGATGAAGTGCGCCATCTTGGTGAACAAGTCCACCACCACTAACACCGCCGTCTTACCTCTGGAGCTGGGCAGGTCCGTAACAAAGTCCAACGCTACCCTCTCCCATGGTTGCTGCGGTGTCTCCAGCGGTTCTAGCAATCCCGCCTGCTTCTGGTGCACTGGTTTGGACCTCTGGCAGATATCACACCTGGCGACGTAGTCCGCCACCTCTCCTCTCATCTGGGGCCACCAAAAGTCTCTAGCCACCAACTCCATCGTCTTTTCTTTGCCGAAATGGCCTGCACTAGGGGCGTCATGCAATTGTTGCAGAACCTTGGCTCGAAGATCGTCGGTGGGCACGTAAAGGGCACCCTTACGAGTCAAAAGTCCATCTTGTAATTGAAACTCATCGTTGCGTCGCGACCCTCCGCGTAGCTCCTCCATCTTAGACTGTGCAAACTGATCCCTTTGCAACGCGCGTCGCACCGCGTCCAGGTCGACTGCGATGGTAGCGCACGTCCACGCCTGCGGTGCGAAAATGTGCTTTGCTGCGATTGGAGCTGCTTCCTCCAAGTATTGCGGCTTTCGGGACAGCGCGTCTGCAATAACATTGGAGTCTCCTGGGATGTATTCTATTTTGAAGTCGAAATCCGCAAAGAACTCCGCCCAGCGCATGTGTCGCTGGGTCTGCAACTTAGCCGTCCGCCAATACTCTAAGTTCTTGTGATCCGTGCGGACCTGCACCGTGTGCTTGGCTCCTATTAAGAAGTGTCGCCACGCTTTGAAAGCTGCATGAATGGCCAACAACTCCCTGTCCCATATGGTATAATTGCGCTCCGTCTTGCTGAGCTTCCGGGAGTAGAACGCACCCGGTCGCCAGTTGCCTTGTGAATCCTCTTGCAAAAGAACGGCCCCAACCGCTCTATCTGACGCATCGGTCTCTACCCGCATGGGTCTGCCGGGATTCACGTGGAGCAGCTGCTCTTCGGAGGCGAAAAGACCCTTAAGCGTCCGGAAGGACCGCTCCGCTTGTTCGGTCCAGACGAACTTCTTCTTCTTGGAACTGAGGGTGTCAGTGATCGCCGCCGTCGCGTTCGCAAAACCTTTAATAAACTTGCGGTAAAAATTGGCAAAGCCGATGAACCTCTGGACCTCTTTCCGATTTCGAGGGCTTTTCCAGTCCAACAGCGCTTGAACCTTAGCCCTGTCCATGGCCAGTCCCTCGTCGGACAACTTGTAGCCAAGGAAATCAACCTCTCTGACATCAAACTGGCACTTTTCCAACTTGGCGTACAGCCTGTGTTCCTTCAGCCTCTGCAGGACCTCCCTCACGTCCTTATCGTGATCCTCCGGCGATTCCGAGAAAATCAGGATATCGTCGAGAAAGCAGACACACTTTTTGTAGAGGAGACCTGCTAGCACGTGGTGCATAAATGCTTGAAAAACGTGGCTGCCATTTTGGAGGCCGAAAGGCATGACTCTGTATTCGTATGTGCCCAGAGGGGTGAACATGGCGGTCTTCCACTCATCTCCTTTCCGGATGCGGATGAGATTGTAAGCTCCACGTAGGTCCAGCTTGGTGAAAATCTTGCCCCTCCTGACGGTCGCTAAAAGGTCGTCAATCTTGGGCATGGGGAAAGCTTTGGGCTTAGTCAAGCTGTTGATGAACCTGTAATCCACTATAAGCCTTTTTTGGGGCGTGTCCTTCTTCTTCACAAAGAAAACAGGGCTGCCTCCCGCTGCTTTAGATTCCTGGATGAAACCGCGCTTGAGGTTATGGTCTATGAACTCCCGAAGCTCTTGCATTTCGTCCTCCGACATGGAGTACAGCTTGGCAGCAGGCAATTGCGCCCCTGGCACTAAATCAATCGCGCAGTCGTAAGGTCTATGAGGCGGCAACTTGTCAGCTTCCTTCTCACAGAAAACCTCCAAGAATTCCTGGTACTTGTGAGGCACTGTTTGCACCATACCCAGATGCAATGGCTGCTCAGCTTCTCCTCCCTGATCGGTCTGAAAGCAATGCTGAGCACAATACGATGAACAAAAGTTGATCTGCCTCTGGTACCACGCAACCGCGGGACTGTGCCTCTCCAGCCAACTCATGCCTAACACGATGGGTGTGTCCGATAAGTGGGTGACATTGAAACTAATAAGCTCTCGATGGTTGCCAATCTGCATCATCATGGGAGGGGTTTGCTGCACCACTTGCCCCCCCAGCAACTTCCTGCCGTCCACCGTGACCACGTTCAGAGGCGTCGTTGCAGGCAGGAGCGCCATGTTGTGCTGCTTAACGAACTGCAGTCCCATGAAGTCGGCGTTGCTTCCCGAATCGATCGTTATTGGAACCTCGAGGAGTCTCCCATCAGGCAACTGGAGTGTTGCTGTGAGCAGAACTGCCGGTTTGGGAGGCAAAGGGTCCACGCTCTGCAGTGATGCTGGGGGCTTGTCTACAGATCCGCCTGGCTGAGCCCCAGTAGCTCTGCTTCCAGCCAGGCACTGTCGTTTCCCTGAAGCTGCTCCCCTGGTTGCACCTCTGCTGTTACAGTTGCCAGCGCTGCAGTGTGCTTCTGGAGCCTCTGGGGGCACTCTTTCGCCATATGGTGCGCACTGTCACAGATGTAACACTTCCTGGTTCCTCTAGGAGGCTTCGCTTTGGCTGCACCAGGGACAGGGCTCTGGGATGGCTTCTGAGCCCTAGCACCACCAATCTCCATTGGCTCCTCTCTGTCCTTCCCCATTGGCGAGGGGTGCGCACGGCTGAAGTCCCTGTGCACAAAAGGGAGAGTCCTTGCTTGCGCACGCGCTTGGGGCCCGTCCTCCTCATGCCACGGACGCCCCTCATGTCGAATTCCAAGAGCTAAAGCCCGTTGCACCACGTCTTCTAGGGTCTGGGGTCTGTCCCCCCTAGCGATTTCATCCTTGATGGGGGGGCTCAATCCCTCCCAAAAAAGATCTCTGACCGGTTTACTGTCCTTTGGCCAATCTAAGGCGGTGAGCAATGCAAAAAATTTAGAGTGGTATTGGCGCACAGTCGCTTTCCCCTGCCTCAGCCCGTGCATTTGACGGCGCGCAATGTCCACATCCACAGAGGATTGAAAACAAGAATCCATCGCTTTGATGAACGCAGTTGAATCGCGACGGGCCGGTCCATCTTCGCGCCACAAATTGCGTAGCCAAGCCCTGGCCTCCCCATGCAGGTGCGAAACAATGAACCCCACTCTCTCCTCCTCATCTTTAAAATCGTGACGGAGTAAGTGCAGTGCATATACAACGTCCGCTCTGAAATTGGGATAGTCTTGCAAGTTGCCATTAAAATGCGGAACTAGGGCACCCCCCCTCCGTCCAAGCGCAATGCCCTCCGCTCTGGATCCTGGGGCCCCCGCCTTGTCCGCGCGCTCCCACCTTGCCTGCAAATCCTGGCACGTCTTCTCCAAGTCGTCATTCTTCTTCTGCGAAGCAATGACTGCCGATGTGAGAGCGGTAACCTGATTCCGCAATGCAACCAGCTGCTCCTCAGCGCTCATGGCTGCTCCCGTTCGTGAGCTTCGCAAAAAAAAAATTTTTGCTTAGGTCAGAGGGGACTTACTGTCACGGCCACCCAGGTCTGGTCCCAGCTCACAAGAGACCTCACTCCGTTGCAGCTTATTTACAGGAAAAGTTTATTGAAGATTTCTGCTTCTCATACAGTTCAGCATTGTGGCCGTACGTCTGCCACGTTAGACCGCTGAAGTCCCCTCTGACTCCTCCCCTCTTCCGCACCAACTTAATAGCCTGGCTCTAGACCACCTCTTCCTCTCCTTTCTTTTCCGCAGGGTCTTCCTGCCCCCCTGGGTTCCCTCTCTCCGTGACTCGCCTGAGGCTGAATCCTCTGCCGCCTCTTCCCCCCTCTTTCTGGCTTTAGGGCCGGGCTCCTCCCCTGAGCTCTCTCCACTTCCGCGCGCCTCTACGTTTGAACTTGGCGCGCGTACGTTGCTGCTGACCTTTCTTTCGACCGCTACACCACCCCCTGCTCTGCTCTCCACCCTTTCCGGCTGAACACCCTGCTCCAACCCCCTCTCTCTGTTCTCTCCTAATCCTGCTCCCTCCGAGAGGCTGACGACTCCACCCCCTTTACTCCGTTCCGGCTGAGACGTCTCTTGCTTCCTCTGTCTTCCACTGGGCTCCTCTCCGCTTCTCCCTTCTCCTCCCCTTTGCTTGATTAAGGTAACCCCCTTTTGAGAATCCTCTGACTCGCTGCTCAGACTCGTGGATTCCCTCAGAATTCCGTCATCTTCTTCCTCATCCTTCTGCCCCTCCTCCCACTCGCTCTCCGTCTCCTCTGTCATCTCCTCCTCTCTCCCAGAAACCCTGACAATAACTTTTATTGTGCATTACTAACAAAGAGGCCACTATGTTATAGCCCAGATAATCAGCTATTTTCACTTCACATAATCAAGTTTTTCTAGGGTGGTTGGGAGAGATTCGGAGCCCAGGATTAGGGATGTAAGAAGGCAACCTTCTTTGTTCTACTCTGTTGCAAGCAGCACTGTCTCTTTCTTGCTGCAGTTCATCTTCTGCCGAACACTATATTATCCAGCTCACTGTTCACCATGGTGAAATTACGTAACCTGATGGGATTCACAGAATTATGTCAGTTATGTAAGTTATGTTGCCATGATGTTATTGCAGTCCTTCCTTTCAACGCAAAAGAATCAGAATTCAAATGAAGGCAAATACAAAGAATTACATGTCATTTGCAGACTGAAAGCAGCAGCAGCAGCAAATACTGATCATATTCACTGGGCTGCCATCCATGGGACAAATAAAGAAACATTGGCAATATCTGCTCCTGTTTCTGTTTTTGGTCAGAATTCTCCAACATCCCATGCCACTGCCTATTCCCCAAAAAGGACCTCCAGTATGTCATATTGCCAAAGGCACCATTCCAGTCCTAGGATTCCAAGATCCTGGGCAGTGAGTAGAAGGTTTGCTTGGGCCAGTTGCAAGAAAATCCACAAACAGGGTCATTTCCCACCCTTCCTCTCTTGTATACTAGCTTTGTGTTTTACCCTGTCACTGGTCCTACCGAAAACATGCTAGACATTGTCTCAAGGTAGCAACTTCTTAGCCAGACAGTAGGGATGGAGAAGGAACCTGTTCTTAAATGGATTCATACATGGAATGCACTCTGTATTTGAGGAATGATGAAGTAATGCAGTGTATAGTGAGGTCCATGATTTTGCAGGGGGGTGCATGAGTTTGGGGGGTGGAGTTCCTCATAGCAGTTCCCCAGGTTTCCATATTCGCCCACAGGCAGGAAAATGGTTAGTGAGTTGCTGTCTAACAACTGCAGTATATTGTTATATACCGGAACTAAAAAAAAAAGCCGGCAAATAGCACCCACTAGGTGGCTCTCTCTGCAAGCACTCCACTCCTGGCAGGATCTTTGGCTTCACTTTCTGTTCTTGTCATGCCCTGCACTCTATGCCAGTACTTGTCTTCCATAGACTTTAATGGGTAGGAAAACCTTAGCCACCTTTGAACCATTGCTCAGAACTTTGCCAAATCAGAGAAAGCACGTGCTCCTCGACAAGCCAGAATAATGGACATCAGTAGTTTGTCATCCTAATTTGAAAAATATAAATGATATGCCTGGAGAAAATCTCAAGAAAAATAGACCCGTGTGTTCATTTTCAGCACTCTTAAACTTGCTTTTCCTATGGCATTTTATTTTGGATCACTTTGAAATTTGGCATATTCATAAACCTTATCTGGTAGATCATCTGTGCCAAATTTCATCTTTGCCATGTATACCCCCCCACTTAAGTTGGGGCTGTCATGCTCAATGTTGATGGGACTGAGGTACCCCTGACATGATGTGAAATTGACACGGACCAGAAAAAGATAGATTTAAACATCCTTGACTCCAAGAAGGAAGCATGGGGGGCCTGATCCACTCCAGAAGTAGCATTGAAGACATAATCCTCTAGATGTGATTTGTATTTACATTTATGAACGGATTTCACAAATCGAGGCATTTCACCCACACTCCAAAGTAAATCCAGCTCCCTCTGCCACATATTGTGTGACTGGACCTATTATCTCTGGAATTTGTGAATGTCTACACAAACAAAACTATGTATCGGCTTCAGCCAGCTCAAAATTGACTGAAGCTGATACACACACACACACACTTCTGCCATCAAATTGAACAATAAAGATTTTGGAATTGGACGTAAACCAGTAATTTTGCTGATGATGAATGAGACAGAGTAGAACACAGCTTGCCCATCTGCAGATATATTAACTCTACAATACTGACATGAAGATAAATGAGTTTTATTATTAACTGGACACACATGATTCCAGGGGACATGTACAATGCAGATACTTCCTCTACCACAGAGCTCATTTTCTTTTTCCTTGCTATAGTTGGGAAGCTTCCATTATCCAGAGTACATGTATGTACTTGTGGGTCATTGCTGTAGAAACATATAAGGGAGTATTTCAACTAAATGATAAAAAATAACCCAGTTGAAGATTAAAGTTAAGGCTCATGTTGGCTCATGCCCCACAAACTTGGAAACTAAGGCTGACGCCTAAAGAGACATGCCCCCATAATCAGCAACAATGTTGTGCAATGTCACAAATTGTGCTTGCTTACCATTTACCCTCAATGTACCCAAACCTTTCCTTGCTCTTTCAGGTCCAAATCCAGATCCCTGGGACCAGTGAATATGTTTGTGATGTCCTGGGCCTGTATTGCCTCATGAAACATCAAAACATTACTATATACTATATTGAATGAGAAATCCTCTTGTGAGTTCACACATGCCTGCTAGTTCTTTACATCCTTCTCTGACAAAGGTCAGCAGATGATGATGGGATTTGTGGTTCAGCATCATCTGGAGGGTATCATACTGACTATCCTTGCAAAAGCTACTTGGACCTAAAGAAAACAACTATGACAAGCAATGAAGCCATGAGAGAGAACAAAACTCACTCATCAAAATCAGGAGTCACTAACCTTTTCAGGTCCATAGGCACTTTTGAAATTTTGAGTGAGTACTATGGGCACCACCCCATCTGGTCACTTCTTCGCCCCCCCCCCAAGATCAGCCCTCCCCCAGAGAGACAGAAATCACATGCACTCTTCCAAGAGATCTGAGTAAAGAATGGACCCAGTAGAATTAACCTGAGCATATTTGAAAAGCTAAGCAGGGCCTGGTATGGTTTCAGATTGGATGGGGGATCACAAGTTGAGATTCCTGCATTGCAGGAGATGACCCCTGGGGTCTTTTCCAACTCTACAATTCTATACAAAGCTGAAAAAGGAAGTGACAAAGAATGTCACTCCCCTAACTTCCTCCTTCAGCTCTGTTTATTTTTCAATGAAGAAAAGCCTAACACAATGCAAAACTGGTGAAGTGGGTGCTCAGGGGCTTCATGGGCACCAGGGGAATATCTCAAGGGTGCCTCTAACAAAGTCCCAGAATAAACTTTGTTAGAGGGCACTCCTAGTCCAAATTTCAGTATCATCTGCAGTTGCTGCAAAAAAATTGTGCATCTGTTTGAGATTCAAAGTGAAAAAGATATCCCAGGTGAAGTATTGCTAAGCTGTAAAACCTTTTAACACAGGGAAGCCAATCATATAGGAAATGGATGGTCCAATGTACAGGATATGGGGCGGGGGAAGAAAGCAGAATGAAACAGTAATAATCAAACACCGATACTAATTTGGTAGCCAGTCATAGTTTGAACAACAGAGAATAATTCAATAATACACGCTTCTGTGTTTTTGTAGAGAGAGGTCCTTGCTCCAGCTGAAAAAAGAAAGAAAAATCTGTCTGGAGAAATTAGAAAGATATCACTCTCCTTCCTGAGGCTCATTCATACATACTGATTGCATCCTTTTGAATGTAAAGTAGTTGCAAATCCAGTTCGCATAAGCCCTTAAATCTAGTTTATGGATGTTTTGCATCACTGGAGGCAACACAGCCCAGACAGAATACATCAGCCTAAGCATGTTGCTGGATACAAGCTCTTCAGTTTAGTCCTATCCGGGCGTTATTAGGATGAAGGTTAAATACCTGACATAAAGGTAGCAGAGCCAAACGCCCCACCGGCGTCCGCATCCAGGCCAGCTTTCTTTCTCCTCTACATGCATTCAGAACAATGGTTTCAATAGGCTTTCCAAGTGTGTGTAGCTCAGTGATTCATAAGCTCAGGCTTTTGGGAGGAGTTTATTTTTGCAATCTATGTTAATAGGCCTAAATTGATTTCATTGGTATTTCTTAATGAACATTTTCTCTTGTTTCATGTAAACCTCTCAGCGGCTCTTGATGACGAAGCGGTATAGAAATCTTATTAAATAAATAAATAGAAATCTTATTAAATAAATAAGTGAGCAAATTCTGATTCTCAGCCTTTTAAGATGGCAAAAATGTCCTTTCCCCAGGGAGAATAAATCAGGTTATGCTTCTTTCCATTAGGGACTGGTGGGCCTGCATGGTTGGGGGCAGTGGACTGCCTTGCTCTCATGACTTCCACAAGTCACTTCTGGTTACTGAGACTGGGAGAGGCAAGGCCGCAGGTGCCAGGCTTCGGGGAATCAGATCCCTCCCACAGTGGCAGCCAAGAATCAAAGAAACGATAAAAGTTCTTACCAGTCAATTTATTCAATAATTCTCAGAGAGTAACAGAGGAATGCAGCCTTCCCTGAATAATGGGAAGTAAAGTCCCACCCCCTACATCATTCTTGCATTGGCTAATCTGAGCTTTCTGCCTCTGAGCTCTTTGTTCTCCTACCCTCAATGCCCATCTGGTCCTGGGGGGGGGCAGGAATGCTTTCTATGGACAATGAGTCTGTCAGCTGTCTTTCCCCTGGTGGTGCTTCTTCTTCTTCTGCTGTTCTTCTCCCAATATTTCCCAGCTTCTCCCCTCTGCAGCCTCTGAACTATGCCCTTCTGCAAACCACTGTTCTAAATCTATACTGTCCTTCTGTTCTCAGCAAGGTTCAGGAGAAGAGCAGGGCAGTTGCCACCATTCCTCGTCAGTCCTGCCCCTGACAGCAGGAGACACAGTGCAGGTGTGCAGCAGTGGAGCCAAGCTAAGGCCTTGGATATTCCCTTTTGGTAACTGGCACCAACATGCAGCATTGGGAAGGCAGCTGGAATAGCTCAGTCGGTAGAACATGAGACTCTTAATCTCATGGTCAGGAATTTGTGCTCCATGTTGGGTTCCTGCATTGCAGGGGGTTGAACTAGATGACCCTCGTGGTCCCTTCCAACTCTATGATTCTATGATTCTCACGTGGTCGGCTACTGCTTCTCTCCATCGCCTTGAGGAGATGTCGTGCTTCCTTTCCATCCAAGTTCTGTGGATGTTGAACATCCTCACTTTCCTGTCATTGACAATTGATCTCATCAGCCAGGAAATATATTCATAAACGTTATAAAAGAAGGAGAGAGGGAGGGAAAATAAAAACCCTTTGTGGATTAAATTTTTTAAGGTCACTTCATTAAACTGGAGTTTGCTTTCTTCTCTAATGCATCAGATTGGGTGGCATTGAGAGGAAAGGGGGATCACTGGAATAAACTCATCACTGTGGAACAGTTATATAAATCACAAAAAAGGAATCAGAGCGAATTGAAAAAATACCATTAGAGAACGAGAAGGGATGTCAATAAAATAACCTCAGCTCAAGAATTTGTTGTCGGCTGATGCATTTGCAGGACTTCAGTTTGCATCAAAATTACTTCAGAAAGCATCAAGCCCTTTATGACAAAAGAAGGCTTAACTCAAGAATTAAATGCATCCAAGGTCACATTATTTTCATGCGGTTAGGGCTATAGGAAGTGATTATCATTTTATTCCAAGTTTTACTCTGAATCCTCAGTGGAATTATTCTGTATCTCAGATACTCACTTTGGCTAAAACAAATATTTTATTTAAAAAGTTGATCATAACCATAATACGCACACACCTCTTCCTCTAGCGAACCTCAAAATATAATTTTCCACTTCAGTATGGTTGGGGGTAGGACAGACTTTCTCAAAATGGACCAGTAGGCTCTTACCTTATACATCACACCAAAGTTAGTTACATGATGATGATGATGATGCCTAGTTCACTAGAAGTCATCAGATATTCCAAAGAAGACTGTCACCTTGCATGATTTTCAATTCAAAATTTCTAACGAAAAACATCCTTCTAAATAAATCCAAAAATACCCTTCTAACACTTTGTGTACTTTTGCATACCAAACGTAACTTCATTCCAGAAATGATAAATGTGAGTTCTGCACTGATTTTAAGAGGTCCTCAGAAAAATTATTTCTTTTATTTATTTCATAAAATTTATACACCACGTGATTGTAAAAAAACAACAAAAAACTCAAAGTAGTTTACAAAAAGAATAAAACAGTAAGATTATTAGTAAAAACAATTATAACATTCAAACAATTAAAACCAGGAATAAATTGAAAACCCATAAGCATTCTAGATATCTGGGAAGGCACATTGAAACAAAAATGTTTTTAGCAACTGCCCAAAAGAGTACAGTGGCTGGATCTAGATACATCAAAGAAGTTTTTCAGTTAAACATGTTGTAAACTTTGTATGAGAAATTGGGTTGGCGAAAACGGAAATCCACAGCGCCATCTGGAGTTATAATGCATATGCAACACATATAAAGCTCTTTTTCTTTGCCAATGTAGCTGAACCCAGTGAAGGCATCAGGGAGTTCCAAAGGCTGGGTGCCACCACACTACAAGAATGATTGGTTTACAATGTTAGGGATATTTGGACTATATGCAACTGGCGGAGATGACTGGCAGAATTCGAGACCTGGGAGAAGAAAGGATTGAAGAAGATTGGAAGAAATTTAAGATTTATCTACAAAAATATTGTGATTTAGTGGAATGTTAAGAAGGATGCTTGGTTATAAATAATTGGCCATCACTAAATTGGATCGGAATTTGATGATAAGTGAGATTAAGAGAAACAAAAATTTGTTGGAGAATTGTCACATTATATTTAAATGAGTGGTTATAAAATTGCAAATAAGATGATAATTTGCTTGAAAAAATTTATTAACGATGTAAGTGGGAGCGGGAGACGTGAGGAAGTCTAAAGAAGTTATGAAATTTTGTTAAAACAAAGCAATGCTGTTTATTATCTTTGTATTTCTTTTATAAAAAACCCTAATAAATATCATACAACATACAATGTTAGGGATATTAACAAGGTACATAACATAAACCGGGGGGGAGGGGGACGCTGTGGACCTGAAATGTTGTGGGCTATTACTCACATCTTCCACAACCTTCAGCCATGCTGACTTGGGATGATGAGAGCTGGAATGCAACAGCATTCTTACGATGTTCTGTAGGATGTGATGCCATGAGCAACATCTCCTCAGATGGCCTAAGGAACCATACAGGTGTATGACATTTTTTAAGGCAACCTGATCCTTGTTGTTCAGGGTTTTATTTAACAAGGCTTCAAACATGGCTCAGCCATTGATCAGCAGCCAGAATCACCCAGACAGGACTGAGGGAAAAGATTTGAAAAACATGGGGGAGTGGTGCAATTGTAGAGACCATGGCTGGCAGGCACTGCCCCACCAACATTGATCTGCCCCCAGCTAGCTCCCACTTTTAATCCACTTCTGGATGCTGTTGGACTCCATCTCCCTTCAGCCCCCGCCAGCATGGCCAATGATCAGGGATGGCGGCAGTCGCAGTCCGACAATATATTGTGGGTGACAGATCCTTCCCCCGCCCCGCTCTGATTCAATATGATGATCACCCCAGACAAAGGAAGAAGGTTGAGCCAATAGACTCAAGCCCAAAGAATATCTCAGAATAGCTTGTCCTACATAACTGCAGGGAAATGGGCCAGTTCTGGTGGATGAGTTAACGCAGCAGGAAGCACTGATATAAGTAAAGGCTGGTGCTCTTTCTACCTGTTTTGCCTAGATACTTTCACTGGAGCAGTGCTAATTATAATTAATGTGATCACATAGTTTTATTCCCTTTTTTTGATGAAGCTCACCACATGAATGACACTGAAACATCTATAAAAATATAACAAATTAGATGTGTCAAGCTGAATGATAATGGTCTATATGTGGGGGAGATTGTGAGACAAGTTGTATTACCTGACTAATCTGTGTCTGGGATGTGCAATTGTGCACAACCAGTAAAAGTGCCTGAGCACCCAAAGATTTAACTGGCATGAAATGAGTGATGTAAATCTGGCCATATAACATTTGTGCAAATAGTTATGCCAGATATCTCCTGCAAACCTACATTAGGTTTTATAGGAAATGGCTCTCAGATATTTCCAAGGTGGGTTTTTTAAAAAAACTGTTAACATGAATATAACTATGGAATGTTTTAATTTATTTGCTTTTATGTGGATTGCGTTCTGTATTTTAATTGAGATTTTTAGATATGCTGCCCTGAGATGCTGCTGCTACTGCTAATTTTGGATGAAGGACAGCCTATAAATTATATAAATAAAATGAAAAATAAACACATGCATATGTTCTTCCATTCAATATACAATTAACCTCTCAACAATCAGAAATTAGAGTTATCAAAATAGTTTGACATGTTGTATCAAATTCTATTCTACACAGAGTAAATGCACTGAAAATCTGTATAACTAATTTAGGCACATTCATTTTAATGGCTCTACTCTATAGACCTATAGATTCAATACACAATGTGCCCAGTTTATGGTCTGACAACCTTTGTCCACTTCCAGAAAATGAAAAGTAAGCTTTCCCAACATTGAAGCCTTGATCTTGGAACTGTCACTGTAAAAGGGGTGTTCAGACAAACTCCATCCACTCATTTGGCAAATGCATGCAGGGAGGAAGAGATTGCACCCACTAATCACTCGCCCAATACTCCTCTTGTGTCGTGATAGCTGAGTGTTCACTGTTAGTGTGAAGTGTGCCTCAATGCAAGCAGAAAATCATAAGTCCCCTTCACATGAATGGTGAACATATACATGATCTTATTGATCCCTCAAGCATTCACCGAATGCACAGGTTCATTGTGAACATGAACACTCCTTAAACTCTCTAAAAACACAATCTATCCTAATATAGTTCAGTGCTTGCATGTGACAAGACTGAAATGCAGTTCAGTATGTCTTTGTTTCTTCCTTCCCTATTCATGGGTACCCTAGAGATTTAAAGATCCATTCATGCCTTCCTATCCTCCTTCAGCCCTCCATCTTTTCTGACTTCTTGTTAAGGTAAAGGGTAAAGGTACCCCTGCCCGTACGGGCCAGTCTTGACAGACTCTAGGGTTGTGCGCTCATCTCACTCTAGAGGCCAGGAGCCAGCGCTGTCCGCAGACACTTCCGGGTCACGTGGACAGCGCGACGAAGCTGCTCTGGCGAACTGGCACCAGAGCAACACACGGAAACGCCGTTTACCTTCCCGCTATAAAGCGGCACCTATTTATCTACTTGCACTTAAGAGTGCTTTCGAACTGCTAGGTGGGCAGGAGCTGGGACCAAAAGATGGGAGCTCACCCCGCCGCGGGGATTCAAACTGCCGACCATGCGATCAGCAAGTCCTAGGCGCTGAGGTTTTACCCACAGCGCCACCCGTATCCCACTTCTTGTTACTCAGGTGCAAAGGTGGAGCCCTATCCTCATCACATCATACTTATTCCAGCTGTGCCTGATGTCCTAACTCCTACATCATAGTGATACAATCTGAATCACAGACATTACCAAAAATAATATGTCAGGCCCCCAAAATAGTACTGACTGTTAAACCAGCAAATGCAGAAGGTTGCCTCTGTATGTAGCATTTTATAGGCGACTGGCACACTGAAGACGAACGCTTTTCTTTTTCTTCTATTTTAACAGAGACAGAAACAACAGCAGCAGTAATATTCTTCAGTAATGTATCTGAAGAAGTGTGCATGCACACGAAAGCTGGTCTCTAAGGTGCTAGCAATACTACAGTGATAGTACATAGCGTTTCACTATATATTGCACTGCAAAATAATAATAAAATCTAGGGTTGTATCTAGTGTTGATCATACACAGAATGAGCCCATTGAAATTAATGGGCATCACTCATTTAGGTCCATTCAATTCACTGGGTCTAATCTGGGGAGAATGTTGAGGCTGGTTAAAGGGTCAGGTAGGTAGCCGTGTTGGTCTGACACAGTAATATATATATATATATATATATATATATATATATATATATATATATATATGCACACACACACACACACACACACACACGTATTTTTTGCTCTATAAGACTCACTTTTTCCCTCCTAAAAAGTAAGGGAAAATATGTGTGCGTCTTATGGAGTGAATGCAGGCTGCACAGCTATCCCAGAAGCCAGAACAGCAAGAGGGATTGCTGCTTTCACTGTGCAGCGATCCCTCTTGCTGTTCTGGCTTCTGAGATTCAGAATATTTTTTTTCTTGTTTTCCTCCTCCAAAAACTAGGAGCGTCTTGTGCGTCTTATAGAGCGAAAAATACGTGTGTGTGTGTGTGTGTGTGTCCTGTAGCACCTTAGAGACCAACTAAGTTTGTTCTTGGTATAAGCTTTCGTGTGCATGCACACTTTTGTGATTGTGTCCTGTTCACATGCTGATCATGGGAGAACAGATCATAGCTATAATCGATCATGATGATAGATAGTTATCACCATGGCTTAGCGGCAATGGCAGTACAAGGCCTCTGAAACAGGAGGTTTCAGCCATAGTGAGCAGGTACTTCCTGTTTTGGTTCCTGTCATGTTACTAGCAACAGTCTCTTTAGACCATAGATGGTAACAACGTTTGATTCTATTTTAACACACACACCAACCAATAACTCAGGGTGTGTAGGACACCATTTGTATACTCACTAGATAATCCCATTCATCTAAGATAACTGAAGGGCATTTACCATTTGCATCAAATTTATGCCCTGTAATTAAATGTTCAACCAGGTTCTCCAATGCATCAAGGCTAGCTGCATTTTATCATTAGTGATCGTAGTTTATTTCACAGGGAAAATAACCTGCTTTTTTATGTTATCAGTAACATTTATTACTTTATTTCCTTTGTGTGTTTTTCCTTTACAAAGTGAGGGTGGGGTGGGGGGTGGAATACTGAGATCCCCTTGGAGTTTTTTTTATGAGTTGACCTACTTGTAGCATCTGAGTATTTTTTTAAAAAAATGAGTTCATTGAAATTCAGTCCAAAAAAGAATGTAATTTACTGCTGGTTGATAATAAGAGATCATCTGGCTTCAGCTAGACTTGGGTGGCTGTGTCTAATAAAACATTTGATGCAATCTTGATTAGACCACACAAAGCCTGGTATTTGGGAAGCACTGTGTGTGATTTGGGCTTTTATATCATCCTAACCCTAGTGTCCCTTGCACTGAATGATATAATCAGTTTAAATGTATGTACTCTAATGATGTGTTTGTCATGAAAACAGAGCCCACAATCCCTTCATCAATGTGACAAGGAAGAACAATTGATTTAATTTGTGGCTGGTTGCTAAATATTACTGTGGTGGGATGCTTTTAAGAGTTCCGATAATTACGCAAAGCTGCTTTATGCATAATTTCTACAGACGATGGGTGATAAAGCTGGGCATTACCCTTGGCAGTTTTGCTGCTCTTTGTTTTCAGTTTTCAAAAAGAAATGAATATCCTATTGACTTGAGCAGTGGAAAGCTAATGAAGCTGGGAACAGAGATGTAGTCTCACCACTCCTGCCTCCAGTGCCATTCTACACCTTTTCCAAACCAGGGTAGTTTTCATACTTATATCTTAGTCCTAATATCTTGCATGAGGGGGGAACACTTTTATGGATTTGTTTATTTAGAGCAAGGGATGAAGAACTAAAAAAAGAGGACAAGTCTTTGTCCCAAAGAGATTGCAACCTAAATGTTGATAGGCTTGGGGAAGAGATATGCCGGTAAATGTATGAGGGGTTAAATAGAAGACATTTGAGTTTCACAGACCTTTTCTGCAGTGGCTCCCAATATGAGGAATGTGCTCCCCAGGAAAGTTAATCTGGCTCCTACATTATACATCTTGAGGTGCCAGGCGAAAACATTCCCCTTCTATCAGGTCTTTGGCTGATTAATATTCATTGGCCTTTGAATGTTTTGTATTTTTTTTGTTTTTTGTTTTGGTTTCAACTATTTATTTTGTGCAATTATCCTGTATTTTTATCTTGTGAATCTTCAGTTGACGGTTGGTATAATAATAATAATAGTAATAATAATACCAAAATACTTAGCTGCTCGTGTAACTATACAGCACCTCTGTTGCCTCTTAGCAACACCTGCTGCTGGGACGGTCAGGTCCTCCTCACAGTCACTACTGAATAGCAGTGGTTCTTACATCCCATAAAAGGAAGCTTAATTCTTTCGTAAAGCACCTGCTTTTCATGCAGAAGATTGCAAGTTTAATCCCTGGTATCTCCACGTAGAGCTGGAAAGACCCTTGTCTGAAACCCTGAAGAGAAGCTGCCAGTCATTGTAGAGGGATCAGCAACCTTTTCTGGTCCCAGTCACAAACAAACTGTTGCCGATATTAATATCATGCCGTTTGAAACGAATGAATTCATGAAAACTGACTTGTGTTCTAAATGAAGCATTGTCCAGACCCTTGAAAATATCATTCAAATTTTACTAGCAGAACTCTTTAAAAGCAGAACATAAGCATCAAAGATGCACCACAAAATAGCCGTACAATGTCTTGTGCTGTCCAGCACAGGCTCAGCATCTTAGAAAACATGAAATAATCCAAACAGACCTAGAAGCAAAGGTCTCTCCCTCTCCACAGCCTGCATTCCAGCCTTCATTGGCCTCTGGCTGTTTACTCTCTCCTCAGGAGAGCTTCATTTACATCCCTTTGTTCTCTGTGGTGTTCAAGATGGCAAATTTCCAACTCAATACCTTTGTCTTGTGACCTAAGGTTACAACAGTTTAGAATAACAGAGAACAATCAGCAGGTAATCATGAGCCCGTTTAGGAGCTGAGTATACTCTCCTTGGCTTTAATATAGGCCCATGGAAAAACTCCATGTTAAACCTTTCCACCAGTACACATTTTGTTGTTGTTTGGTCGTGTAGGACTCTTCATGGCCCCATGGACCAGAGCACGCCAGGCACTCCTGCCTTCCACTGCATCCCACAATTCGGTCAAACTCATGTTGGTAGCTTCGAGAACACTGTCCAACCTCCAACCATCTTGTCCTCTGTTGTCCCCTTCTCATTTTAAACCTTCATTAATGGACATACATTTTCCATTTCTGTGTCAATTAAATCAATTATACTTAACACAAACAAACAAAAATACCTTGTCATGAGCACCACATGAACACAACGTAACCTGATCAGTTGGCTACAATAGCAAGCTTCTTTTAAGCCTTGTTACAGTCAGGGAAGGGGATCATACAGGCACCCAGGAACGCCCCCTCTAGGCCCATGGGTACCCATGGGTGGCACGTTGGTGACCTCTAGAAATAGGGAGTTCTGAGCTAGATGGACCAATGGTCTGATTCAGTATAAGACCATTTTCTACGTTCTTAATGTACAATTACTTTGCAAATGAATTACATAAATGGAAGGATTTAATAGACAAAGGTCATTAATTAGATTTCTATTCATTAATTAGATTTACATTATAGTGCTTGAACTGGAAGTGTGTTTTGTATGGGTTGCTGTTGTTGTTGTTGTTGTTTAGCAGCTTTATAACAGAAATGAATTGCTGGTTGCATCCAGGTCCCAAGAGAATATGCTATTTGACCTTGATGCTCTCCATGCAAAAGTCATTGTCATATGGAACAGGCTTGTAATTCCTTGTTCTGACATGAAGGGATCGAGACATTGCCACATGCCACAGTATCTCAAAAGCTTCTGTAAAATGCATCTTGACTTGAAGAAAAGGCAGCTTTAGTAGCACAAGTCCCAGGCAATTTTAGGAGCTGATAGGAGAAGTTCTATGAGCGTGTTCTGCCTTCATTGTGTGTAACAGCAGTGAAATATTATTCAGAAACACTTGTCTATGGAATTCAAATTTCCTTGCTTCCTGGCAACAGCAGGAGATTCATGCTGAAAAGTGACATTGTTTGTGACACTGGATGTGGCAGCTTAATGAAAGGGTTTGTAAACAGATTTAATATTGGGATTTAGTATGTAAACATGAAGAGTTCTGTTGTACCTGTTAGGCCAGAGCCAAAAGGGAAAGGATGGAACTGGGATGTAGATCAGAGATCAGCTCAGGTCTCATTTCTGCCATAACATCAGCAAATGGCCTTATCAGCCTCTCTCAATGCAGTTACAGGCACACACACACACATTCCCATCTACAATATGGGGTTAATAATACTTTGCTTACATTAGATCAACCTCCTGCAAGCTGGCACCCTCCAGATATTTTGGACTCGAACTCCCATCAACCCCAATGAAGACTCGTGAGGAAAAGAGACAGTGAAAACAGGTTATATTTATTAATATAACAACTGAAGCTCTGCAAACCAAATTAACCTAAATCAGAAACTATAAAAACCGGTGAGGATTTTTGCTCATTCTGGCAGCAAAGCATCCCTCCAGACCCCTGGGCACATTAACAGCCATAGACTACAGCTCCTCAGCCAAGGGCTGGGAGAAAATAGCTAGGGGAGCCAAAGGTGAGATATGACTGAGAGGAGATGTGATAACCATCTTCAAATATCATAAGGGCTGTCACGTGAAAGATGGAGCAAGCTTGTTTTCTCCTGCTCTGGAGAGTAGGACTCGAACAAATGCCTTTAAGTTACAAAAAAGGAGATTGCGACTAAATATCAGGAAGAACATTCTGACAATAAGAGCTGTTGGACTGTGAAACAGGTTCCCTTGAGAGCTTGTGGACTCCTTTGTTGGAAGTTTTTAAGCAGAGGTAGGATAGCCATCAACCTCTCCATTCTTAAGGAAATCAGCCCTGAGTGCTCACTGGAAGGACAGTTCCTGAAGCTGAGGCTCCAATACTTTGGCCACCTCATGAGAAGAGAAGACTCCCTGGAAAAGACCCTGATGTTGGGAAAGATGGGGAGCACAAGGAGAAGGGGACGACAGAGGACGAGATGGTTGGAAAGTGTTCTCGAAGCTACTAGCATGAGCCTGACCAAACTGCGGGAGGCAGTGGAAGACAGGAGTGCCTGGCGTACTCTGGTCCATGGGATCATGAAGAGTCGGACACGACTAAATGACTAAACAACAACAACAAAGGATGGCCATCTGTCATGGAAGCTTTAGTTCAGATTCCTGCATTGCAGGGGGTTGGACCAGATAACTCACGGGGTCTTGTCCAACTCTATGATCTGGTGAAGGTATGGGAACCCAACACATGCACCCAGGCCATGCTCTTGTTGTGTATGTTGGGCCTAAAGGGACCCCCCCCCCCACTCTCCACCCAAGGAAATTAAAAGTTAGAGAAATGTCAGGGAAATGGAATAAACAGTCATGTGAATGCAGCCTAGCTAATCTCAAAAGTCTGTTTGGGTGTTGTTGTTGTTTTTTGTGGGGGGCAAAAGTGTGGATTTGTGGTCCTAGGGCAACAAAGCACTTTAATCCACTTGAATTCTGCAAACCCAAATTCCCGATATGTGTTTGACTCTTTCCCACAAAATATCGAACACTTTGGAGAAATCAGCTATGAATGTGATTTATTTCTAGGATATTTGCTTCATTGTATAAAAACTCATGTAACTCCTTCATCATCCACCTTCATACTGTAGAAATCTCAGCAATTAATGGTGTGTATTTCAGGGTGAATACCCATTTAAACTTTCCTCCATACCTTCCTCATATTATTGTACTGAAAAAGCACTTACCTCTATTATATCTTCTAAATGGAGTAATTCAGTTTTGAACATTTCAAACGAGGAGGGTATCTTATTAGCACATTAGTGCCTAATGTGTTGTAAATCAAGCAGGTATAGCCATTCCCCCATGGGCCTAGATTATATATAGTATGCAAATATTGAATATTTGCTATGTAAAACATCCTAAATAAATTATATCGGCCAATAAAAACTGATGGGAAGGCATTCCAATGGCACACTACTACAGATGTAATTTTAATATTAAAGTCCATGGATCATCTCTTTCTATGACCAGAGGTCAGCAAATGAGCTTGCTGCAAGAGAACACATGCTTTGGTCTGGTGATACGAGCTTGACACAGTATTTAAGGAAGGAGCCTGTGCTTCTGAAGCTTCAAAGAAGGACACTGTTTGCCTCCTGTTCTCAGAGTGGCCAAATGGATGCCTACGGGAAGCCTCAAGCAGGACTTCTGTTCCTCAGCAACTGGTATTCAGAGCATAGCTGTCAACGTTTTCCTTTTTTTTTAAGGGAAATTCCCTTATTCTGAATAGGATTCCTCTCAAGAAAAGGGAAAAGTTGACAGCTATGATTCAGAGGCATACCAAATCTGATATGCAGCCATAATGACTAGCAGGCATTTAGCTCACAGAACTGTGGGCTGCCTATCAGCTCAATCACAGGTTGTGGGAAGAAGGCGAAGGAGAAGGACTTTCAGCTTTTCTTAACAAAAACAGCCCTTTAATGTAATTTGAGTATAACAATAAAATATGAAGTACAGAATGCAGATTCTCAAATACTGTATTTACCCAAAAGTAATCAGCCCTGAGTGCTCACTGGAAGGACAGATCGTGAAGCTGAGGCTCCAATACTTTGGCCACCTCATGAGAAGAGAAGACTCCCTGGAAAATACCCTGATGTTGGGAAAGATGGAGGGCACAAGGAGAAGGGGACGACAGAGGACGAGATGGTTGGACAGTGTTCTCGAAGCTACCAGCATGAGTTTGACCAAACTGCGGGAGGCAGTGGAGGGCAGAAGTGCCTGGCGTGCTCTGGTCCATGGGGTCACAAAGAGTCGGACACGACTAAACGACTAAACAACAACAACAAAATGCGCACCTTTTTTTGGCCGGATTATATAGTGAAAATTAGGGTGCACATTAGATTTGATGGCGCCAGCAAATACTTTTTTTTTTGTTTCAAGGTTCTGAAAACTGAGATGCACATTAGATTTGCATCAATACGAGCTGCATAGATCATTATTGATTCATTATTACAAGGGATGCTTACATGGTTGTCAACATTTCACATTCCCCATGTCTACAAGTTTAATTTGAAAGCTATTTTCACTAGAATACAAATTTGGTTTTAAAATGGCTCTTTCTGCAATATGCAGGAGTGGTGCAATTTGAGGCTTGCGATGCAATCTTAAATTCACTTTAGCCGTATCCAGACATTCTGTCTAAGCAAATAAGGGCAAAGGTGCATAGGGAGTATACTCAGTATAAAGGTCTGAAGGATTTTCTAAAAAGATTCCCTATGATCAGAAACCATGAACATAAAAATGTTAAGAAGAGCCTGCTGAATCAGTCCAATGGCCCATCTCTCCAGCATCCTGTTCTCTTAGGAGCCATCCAGATCTCTGTGGGATCTAAGCACATGTCAGGAATGAGCCAGCTCCAAGTGGAACTTTGTAGCTAGCTGCAGAATACGGGCAGGAACAGAGAGGTTTAGAATTGACGTAGGCTGAGCAGAGGCCAGAGCTGCCAGCTCCAACTCCCTCTGACCTTGGATGGCCGGTTGCCAAGGGAACAACTGAGAGTGGGCTGGAACACAGCCAAAGCTCTCAGGAAGTTCAAACAGCCATGAACAGGCACAGAGACAGTCTTTTGGAACAGGAAGAGGTTGTAGCTGATCCAATAAGTCCAAAGAATCAGCGAACGGGAGGGCTGCTGAACAGGAAGCAAAACAAGAGACGTAAGGGGTAAAGGTTCAATATCTTCCGTAGAAACCGGAAGATGTCTTCAGAAGGATCATCTGGAGTGGTAATGTTGACAGCTTTGTTAGAGCCGTCCAGAGCTATCTGTTTGTTTTTTCAATAAACCCTCCTTTTTAATGACCTATGCTTACTGCGTTATCAAGCCGGGAACCTGGACTCCTGACAGCACAGGACCTCTCTTCCCTCCTGCAGTTTCCAGCAACTGGTATTCAAAAGCATTACTGCTTCTCACTGTGGAGGCAGAGCATAGCCGTTCTGGTCAGTGGCCATTAATAGACTTACCCTCCAATATCCTGAATTATCTGAGTTCCTGATTGCAGTGAGGCTTCAAAAACATGCTTGGCCAAATGTGCTTAGAAGATGCCTTCACAGCTTCCCACAGGGATGGTGGAGTGGAGGAGGTCCACTCATTGTGCACAGGACAATGGGAGGACAAGCCCTCAATTCACATTTTGCCCTTGTGTGCCCAGGCTGAATGTTTTAAGAGGGTTTTTCTTGGAAGTAAATCCACATGCACACAAAAATCCGCATCAGCGACAGTAAGAAAATGTGCACTGTATAGGTACATAGCAAATAGCCGGTAACTGGAGTCTGTATGACAAGTCTTATTTGGTACATATAGAAGGCAGTGCACTCTGCTTAATGCAGTTTTGCAAGTCATTAGCCATACTTCGGTCACCTCTGTGGAAAAACATGCCTTTGGGGACAGCTGGGTATTCAGCAAACTGCAACATGAATCTACCCCAAAAGCATCTTGAGTACTTGGGGAAATGAAATTATTTAATTTATTAATTGATTGATTAATGTTTATGCACCCCGTATCTCATAAAGATGCTTCCTTGCTATTGCCATGTCCTCTCACCCTGCATTTTTCTTCATTCCCAACATATACGTTCAACATCTTTTTTCAAAATGTGAAAACAAGTTCGAGGGAGGTTAAAATAGCTGTTCTGCTGTAATAGCATAATTTGTTTCTTGGGCATTAAATGAGAATGCTGGGATTTTTAATTCCACTGCTTGGTTTCCAGCATCTCCTATAATTAATTTTCTCTTATTTTGCCGCTATAAAATCAAATGGAAACTAATGACGTGGAACCCCAAATTGTCAAGGCAGAGATGAGCCTCCTCGACAACATGGTGGGAAGGCTCTTCTTTCTGACAAAATAGCAGATGACTTGCGTGGTTTGCCACTAGGTTGGTGTTCTTTGCCTGGTAGCGATGTTTTGCTTGAATTAGACCACCCAGTGCCTGCAGTTTGGAAGCAAAAAACAAGCCATCCCTTCTGTGACTGCTTTTTGTCAATTTTGCATAGATTAACGGCGTGATCCCATACATATTGGGATGGAGGAGAAATTCCTTTGGCCTGCTTTTTTGCAGAAAACCGACCCAATACTCCCAAGCTTGTTTGTAGAGTCAGACGGCACACTTCTGCAGATTATGAAAAATGCACTTTCAGTGCACAGGAAAAGTGGGCACAAATACCGTATGTTTTTCTCTCTAAGACTCACTTTTTCCCTCCTTAAAAAGTAAGGGGAAATGTGTGTGCATCTTATGGAGCGAATGCAGGCTGCACAGCTATCCCAGAAGCCAGAACAGCAAGAAGGATTGCTGCTTTCACTGCGCAGCGATCCCTCTTGCTGTTCTGACTTCTGAGATTCAGAATATTTTTTTCCTTGTTTTCCTCCTCCCAAAACAAGGTACGTCTTGTGCGTCTTATAGAGAGAAAAATATGGTATTTTGTTCCAAGCATGGTTTCCCAAACTTAGGTCTCCAGCTTCCTTTGGACTACAATTCCCATCACCTCTAACCACTGGTCCTGCTAGCTAGCGATGATGGGAGTTGTAGTCCAAAAACAGCTAGAGTCCCAGGTTTGGGAAACCCTGGTTTAAAGGATGGGTACAAAATGCACATGAAAGCATTTAAAAGTGTGCATTTGAAATAAATGCCACATGCACACGTTGAAGCACATGACGTTCAACCAAAGAATCCTAAGAAGCATAGCGTACCCCTCACAAAGCGGAGCAGCCCTTAGAAAAATACAGTTCCCAGGAATCTTAGAGGGAAGCCATGCACTTTAAATGTACATAGCCAAAAAATGTACACGAAACGGGGCAGGATGTATGGAATGGGATGCTGGTTGATGCTCAGAAAAATTATTTAACCCTGGATGAACACACCTCCTCTTTAGACACTTGTCACTTTTATAACACACCCACACAAAGCTAATTGTGCAGTGGGATTCAAGCAATAATAAATAAATAGGCACCAGTGAGATGGAAACGAGATGGAATTATCTCCTCAGCCCTTCGCTATATCTGTAAGATGTAAGTCTTGCTGAGCTCAAATAGCCTTGCTCCCAGATAAGTAGGCATAGCATTTGTGGGGAACCTTAGGTCTTCTGGATGCTGATGAACTGCAACTCCCATCATCCTTGTCCACTGACCCTGCCTGCTAGGCCTGATGGGAGCTGTAGTTCAGCCACATGTGGAGAACCACAAGTTCCCCACTCCGAGGTACGGGACTGCAGCCCTTGGAGCTCCGTTCCTTGAGCGAACTCCTTTCCCCAAAGCTGCAGATCCACAATCTATTTAAGAACTTATTTATTGATACGAGCACGCCGACAGTACAATAAAACTGTAAGGGAAAGCCCATTTACATGAATGACTGTGTTATACAGAGCGCAACTATGTAAATGCTTTGGCGGCGTGCTGCCATTTGGCAATGGAGGGCTCCTCACCAAAGTAATTGTCTCTCCGATGAATAGATGTATTCAAGCTATAAAGCTGCCTCACCAGCTCTATCAATGTCTAACTTTGCAGAATAGGGTTTTTTTAAGCCACGCTACAAAACGAAACTAATCACAAATGGTGGTAAATTTCTCCCCAACCCCTCAATATAGTTTAATATGTTTAAATTTCCTGAATCAGCAGGGTTTCTCCCCTCCCCCCCCACACTATATATTGAGCTGTACATTTGAGGCAAGATGAGAAGAAGGCTTGATCATGCTACCTAATAATCTCTGTGCCTGTTGTTATCCTTTCTGTGCATGATCTGTAGAGTTTGGGGGGTTTTGTGAATCCAATAACTACATAGATGACACTTTCCAGCTCTGCAGACCTTTCAGGGCTGCTTCATAAGAGGATTGTGCATAGTTAGACTGTGGAACTTGCTCCCGCAAGAGTCAGTGAAAGCTGTATAGAGGATCGGACAAATTCATGGAGTAGAAAGTCAACAACAGCTACTGGCCATGATGGCTATCAGGGCTGGCCCACCCATGGGGCAACCACCTTCAGCGGCAGGATCCACAGGGCAGCAGGTCTAGCCTCCAAGGAATGCATGACCTGCTGTGCTGCTGTGGGAGCAGCAACAATTGCAGCACACTCGTTGGTGGCAGGTTCTGCCATCTCCTCAGCAGCCCTCCCTCCCTCATTCCACCTCTACAGCGGCCTCCTGATAAACAAGAGCTGCTGCTGGTCTCCTCCCACCCTTGTCCCTGATGTAGATCTTCACTCACCCTTTCTTCCCCAGCATGAAGGTGGAAGGCAGCCATTTTGTGGTTCGCCTCAGGTGCCAAAATGTCTTGGGCTGGCCCTGGTGGCTATGCTCTGCCTCCAGAGCCAGAGGCAGTAATGCTTCTGAATGCCTGTATGTCAGGAGTCCATGTTCCCAACTACATAGATAATTAAAAAGGAGGATTTATTGCAAAAACAAACAGATAGCTCCAGACGGCTCTGACAAAGCCTCCACCATCATCACTCAAGATGACCCTTCTGAAGACTTCGTCCAGCATTGCCAGAAGATATTGAACTTATGACCTTTACGTCTTTTGTTTTACTTCCTATCCAGCAGCCCTCCCATTCGCTGACTCTTCGGACTTACTAGATGAGCTCCAACCTCTTCCTTTTCTGAGAGGCTGTCTCTGAATCTATTTGCTCCTATTTGTGCTCCCGGCAAGCTTTGGCTGTGTTATAGCCTACTCTCAGCTACTATCTTATCAGCCTGCCCATCAAGGTCAGGAGAAGCTGGACTCTGCAGCTGCCAGCTCTCCTCTGCATGACTAACATCTAAGCCTCTCTGTTCCTGGCTGCTTTCTGCAGTTGGCTGCAAACCTTCACTTGGAGCTGGCTCATTCCTGACATTGTAGCTAGAAACCACAAGAGGGCAGAGTGTTTTTGTGCTCTGGTCCTACTTGCAGGTTTCCCACAGGTATCTGGTTGACCTCTGAGAGAACAAGATGCTGGACTAGTTGGGCCATTGGCCTGATCCAGCAGGTTTTCCTTATGTTCTTATAGGAAGAAGCTTGCTGAATGAATCAGAGGTCCAGCCTGTCGAGCATCATGTTTTCCATGGTGGCAACCAAATGCCTATGGGAAGCCCACAAACAGAACATGAGAGCAACAGGCCTCTATCTCCATTGTTCTCCATAGTTCTCCAGTAGGTATTTGGTGGCTGCTGTCTCTGAAACTGGGGGTTCTCTATACTTATCACTGCTACAAGTCATGGATAAACTTGTCCTCCATTAATTATGTGTTGCATGAAGAAGCACATTTTTATCTGCCTTATATCTGCCAATAGTTTCACAGGATGACAGGCCACTGGAAACATTGAAACCTTGGGGTGATGGTCTGTGATGATGATGATGTAGCATCAGGCCAAGGAGAAGTTGGGGAATGGGGATAGGAGTCACTGAGAGAGGCTCCACAACCACTTGTATTGACAGGAAAACTAGGTTGGAAAGAAAGAATACACTTTTCTGCTGGTTGTTTTCTGCTGCTCCAGAGAAGCGGACACAGAGCAATGGATCCAAACTACAAGAAAGAAGATTCCACCTAAACATTAGGAAGAACTTCCTGACAGTAAGAGCTGTTTGACAGTGGAATTTGCTGCCAAGGAGTGTGGTGGAGTCTCCTTCTTTGGAGGTCTTTAAGCAGAGGCTTGACAACCATATGTCAGAAGTGCTCTGATGGTGTTTCCTGCTTGGCAGGGGGTTGGACTCGATGGCCCTTGTGGTCTCTTCCAACTCTATGATTCTATGATTCTCTTTGCCACCACTTTTCCCAGTAACTTATTTCATCCCACCTTTGCTACCTCCCAGGCACCAATTTCTGTCCCCTCCAAAAAATGGGGAGAAAGTTCCATGGAGAATTTTCATGCTCACTGCTTGTTGACAGACACTCAGACAATTCTGGAGACCAAGCACTGGAGGAATTCACCTTCCTTTTATACAATAACTTCTTTCATAACACCCACCCACAAAAAGCTGATCATTAACTAGCAAAATAAACAGTTTCCACACATACAAAGTTCTTGAGCAAGCCACACTTCTTTTATAGTTATTATTATTAAGGGTTAAACAGAACAAAGCGTCAACCTGACCCATGGATCAATAGGAAACCAAGAGCTTTAACACTGTCAACTTCTTAATCTTCATGAACAAAACTGTGTCTCATTTGTACCAAAACATTTTTCTGAAGTCCTTGATGAGGTGTCAGTGGCTAGGTTGGCCTTCACATACTCCAACACATCTAAAGTTTTGCTTTCTTTTAATGGCCAAGAAAATGTACAAGGCAAAGCTTTGAAAGGCTTACAAAAAAAAAAGAAAGAAAGAAAGCAGAGGAAACCAAATGAAAGCTAGTATTTTGCTACTGGAAACAAGGAATTGAAACAGAAACCAGTAACATTTCTAACTACAAAACACAGTTTGTGGGAATTTGAACTCAAAACTCATATTAGCCAACAAATTCTAATTGCCCATAGTATAAATGTACATTCCATGGAGGTTGGGATTGCAGCTATTTAATCCCAAATTTCTGGTTAGTCAGAAGTTAATCCTGTTGAATTCAGTGAAGTTTACTCCAAAAGAAGTGCCCAGAGGATTATAACTATAAGGTAAAACAACTTCTAGAGAGTTTTAAATAGTGGGGTTTTTTTTCAGATCACATGTTTCTGTTCGGGTTCCTGACATGTCCTTGTTAAAATAAATAGTGCAACCCCCACCTCTTTATTTTTTGCAAATTATTATCCAGCAGTCATTTGAACACTGTGAATAATGAGTTTTAGATTCATTCTGAGTCAAGCAATCCATAAAAACGCAGCTGTCTACATAATCATAAAAGCAAAATATCAGTAACATGCCTGCATTTTATTCTCAACTTCTTAAGTCAGCTTGTGTGTATACAACACAGTGATCCTGGTTTATTGCATTTATCACTAGTTATTATTACTTCTGTTAGAGATCTTATGAACTCTTGTTAACTTTGACCAAATCATACTACCACGAAAATGGGCATTTTTAATTTACTTTTTGCATTTTGTGTGGGAGAGATTATCCCAAAACCACAACTCTCATTTAGGACTCCTGCAAAGGGTTATTTTGTATCACAAATTAATGATGGATGCGTTACATTCTTGACATCCCCAGGGTCATCAATGTGTCCTTGTTGATGGACTTGGCACGATTAAGCCCCGCAACATGACCTAAATCCAAGTATGGGTTAGATCTCCCTTCCTAAAGGATAAAGGTAGCTGCTTGGTTTTTGGTATAGAGCCCATCTCCAACATGCCTTTGAAACCAGGGTTGAAGTGAGCGTTGGCATCAACAGGAACAATGTAGGCAATACAAACAACTAGTGGAAATAGGTAAAACAGAAGCCATGTGTCAGGGAACTGCCATCGGAAAGAGAGTTGGTGCCGGGGCTCCAGCAGACTCGGAGAGATTCTGCAGCGGAGGAGGGAACCAGCAGGGGGAGAGCAGAAGCTCCGGCAGAAGGGGAGTCGGAGGAGGGAGGGCTCTGGGATACTTCTAGTGAGAATAGTGCAGAGGTAACAAGACCCCCGTTGGCAACTCCCACCCTTCGCCGGAAGCTGTCACGTAGAGAGTCACGAAGGCGCATGTCCGTGAAACAACTTTTATGTTGGAGTAAATTTCGTAGACGCCCACTGTCAGATTCTACCAGCGACTAACGGAGTCACGCCTTGGGAGGCTCCGTTAGTGCCTCGGTTTGGATGACCAGCCAAACACCAGAGGGATCAAGCTTTTACGCACAAGCAGCTCATTATCCCATCTCAGCAATCTGACAGTCTTTGTAAGCTGCTTGTGCAAGCAGAAGGCATCATGAGCGAACCAGCCGGAACCGCAGGAGCTGGAGCTGGCGCAGGTCCTAGCCTGGAGGAAAGGTACAGGGCGATGGAGGTGCAGCTCGCGCTGCAAACGGCGAGGCTGGAGGAGAGGAGGGCTCAAGATGCGGATAAGGGGAAAACCGCCCCACTTGCCAGAAAGGTGCCTGGATTGGTGCAGCGATTTGGGGGGGATCCCAGGAACTATCAAGCCTTTAGAACGGAGATGCAATATGCTCTCAATATACTGTTTGATGACTTCACCGATGAGAACTCTAGAGTGGCGTACGTGATTAGCCATCTAGAGGGAGGGGCGAGGGACTGGGTTCGACCTCTGATGGCAGCCAATAATGATATCTTAAAGGACACGAGGAAGTTTTTTCGCGCCATGGACTTGATGTTTTCCAGTGAGATTGAGCTGGGGGTGGTGCGGAGGCAGTTGATGGGGTGCAAACAGGGGAGCCGATCTGTACGTGAGTACTGGACTGAGTTCACTATGCTTATTCATAGACTGGGGTGGGATCTAGCAAGTGAACCAATTCAAATGTTATTTGAAGAAGGGCTCTCCCCAACTGTGAAAGATGAACTTTCCCGGGCGCCCAGGGCGGAGTCTATGGACCAGCTGACTAAATCTGCACTGTCCATAGGAGCGCGCCTAGAAGCAAGAGCGTTGGAAAGGCGGGAAGGAAAGGGGGAACGTTGGAAGGACTTCCGCATTCCAGAGATTCCGGAGCAGTCTTTCCCGCCCGCCGAGCCGATGGAGCTGGGAACAGCGCGCGCGCGCGCAGTTTCAAACACCAGTGAAGGGCGGAAGAAGGAGGGAAAGAGCGCCAAGAGATGTTATCTCTGCCAACAGCCAGGGCACTTTGCCAGAGTTTGTCCGCAAAGGAAGGAATGGCAGGGCATGGCGGGAACTGTTGGGGGAAAGGAGGAAGGCGAAATAGAGGAGCTAGTAAAAGCCAACGCCTGGTTGCCAACATCAGGGCACAGCAGCCAGGCCAGGGAGAAATGAATGTGCCCACGCCGGAACCTCCAAGACCAGCGCTTGTGATAGAGGTGTTGCTGGAACTGTCAAACGGACACCCACTAAAGATAAAAGCACTATTGGATTCAGGCAGCTCCTGTAATTTCATGAGTAAGGAGTTTGCTGCTGAACACCAGATACAAACTCTCCCATTAAGTAAGCCTTTGCAAGTAACCACGATTGATGGGAGGGAACTGTTGGGGGGAGAAGTGAGCCAACAGACTGTACCAATGATTATGAGGGTGGCAAGACACACAGAACTGATAGCGTTTAATGTAGCCACCTTGGGAGGAGCTCCCATCATTCTGGGAATGAGCTGGCTGGCACTACACGATCCGCTAGTAGGCTGGCATCAGAGGGTTGTTTCCTTTGGTTCAGCACATTGCCTAGAACACTGCAAGGAGGGAGAGGGTCAGGCAGGGGCCAGAGCCACTCTAGCAGGGATGGAAGTGACTGACAAGGGGAAGGTGCCACCACAATACGCTGATTTGATTGACGTCTTCAGTGAAAAGGAAGCTGATAAACTGCCCCCGCACAGACCCTTTGACTGTCAAATCACCTTACTCCCAGGAGCACAATTGCCAGTGGGCAAGCTGTATGCCATGTCAGACCGTGAGATGCAGGAGTTAAGGGAGTTCATTGACAAGAACCTCAAGCGAGGTTTCATCAGAGAGTCACGAGCGGTGGGGGGCAGCCCAGTGTTCTTTGTGGACAAAAAAAACACGGGCAAACCCAGGCTTGTGTGTGATTTCAGGGCCCTAAATGCTGTGTCAGAACCAGTGACTTTCCCTATGCCCAGAATTGATGACATTCTGACACGGGTGAGAAAAGGGAAGATTTTTACTAAGCTGGACCTTAGGGGGGCATATAACTTGATACGTGTGAGGAAGGGGGATGAGTGGAAAACCACTATGTTCACCCCCTTGGGGGCGTTTGAGTACCTCGTTATGCCTTTTGGATTACAAGCGGGCTCCGCCTGCTTTCAATCATTCATGAATCACGTCCTGGGGCCATTGCTTTACAAGAACTGCGTGGCGTTCTTAGATGACGTCCTGGTGTACTCAGAGAATGAGGAGCAGCATGTGCGAGATGTTAGAGAAGTACTGAGCAAGCTGCGAGAAAATCGGCTGTGGGTGAAACTGGAGAAATGCCAGTTTCATAGCAGGGAGGTGGAATTCCTGGGGTACCGGTTGTCTGACAAGGGGTTGGCTATGGATCCCAGCAAGGTTCAAGCGGTACTGGAATGGAAAACACCAAAGACCAAGAAGGACGTGCAAAGGTTCCTGGGCTTCGGAAACTTCTATAGGAAGTTCATCAAGAATTTTGCCCATTTAACAGCGCCCATCACGGATTGTCTTAGCAGCAAGAAAAAATTTGCTTGGACGGAAGAAGCGCAAGGGGCATTCGAACGCTTAAAGGCAGCGTTTGCGTCGGAGGAGCAACTTTTGCACGTGGATCTACGGCAACCAATGCGAGTGGAGACGGACGCGTCAGACCGAGCGGTAGGGGCCGTGCTTCTCCAGCCGGGGAAAGATGCGTCTGAATGGAGACCGTGTGCATTCTTCTCGCGGAAGTTGAACAAATCCGAGAGGAACTACACAGTATACGACCGAGAACTGCTCGCCATTCATGAAGCATTCCGGAGATGGCGGCACTTGCTGATTGGGGCGCAGCACAAGGTTCAAGTCCGGACGGACCACAAAAATCTGGAGTACTGGAGAACAGCCCGAGTGCTGAACCAGAGACAAGTGAGATGGGCCCAGGAGTTCTCCAAATTCAATTTTGAGATTCGTTACGTGCCAGGGTCCGAGAACGTAAGAGCGGACGCTCTTTCCAGAAAGCCTGAGTACTTAGAGGGGGAGGGCGCGCCGGAAGCAAGGCACGTAATCCCTGAAGACCGCTGGGTGTGTGGGGCGGCTTTGGTGGGGCAGAAAGAACTGTTAGAGGGCACGGAGAACGACGAATACGCCCAAGAGAAACTCAGAGAACTCAGGAGGACAGCGGAGAACACAGGGGGGTTTGAAGAAAAGAGTGGGGCGTTGTATTACAAAGGGGCACTGTACATACCTGATGGGGAACTGAGGGGCAGAGTACTCAAGCAGTTGCATGATAGCCCCACAGCGGGGCATTTTGGACAGCACAAAACCATGTGGTTGGTTACCAGGGATTTTTGGTGGCCCAAGGTGAGGGAGGATGTACGGGAATATGTCAGGGGTTGCGACAGGTGCCAGCGAGCGAAAGGGGAGAGGGTGGCGCCAGCGGGGCTCTTACAACCCTTACCCACACCAGAAAGGCCATGGGAGGCAGTCTCCATAGATTTTATGACGGACCTGCCAAAATCCAAGGGCAAAACGGCGGTCATGGTAGTGGTAGATCTATTAACTAAGATGTGTCATTTTATAGCCTGTTCACATGCGGTCACAGCGGAGGAAACCGCCAAGTTGTTCGTAGAGCATATTTTCCGGTTGCATGGCGCCCCCTTGAGGGTGGTCAGCGACAGAGGGAAACAGTTTACTTCCAGGTTCTGGAGGAAACTTATGAGCTTACTGCACGTGGAAATCAATTTCTCCACTGCCCGGCACCCGGAAACAAATGGGCAAGCGGAAAGGGCAAACGGGATTTTACAACAATACCTGAGGTGTTATGTAAAGGACCGAGAAAATGATTGGGTAGATAAGTTACCTCTGGCAGAATTTGCCTACAACAACGCTGAGAACGTGTCCACAGGGCTGAGTCCCTTTCTGGCAAATTATGGGTGTCATCCCAGGGCATTTCCAGGAGAAGGAGGGGAGAGGTGGAGTGTGCCGGCAGCGGAACATTTTGTTGAAGAGATGGAAGCCATCCACCGTCAGCTACAACTTAACTTAGAGAGAGCCAAGGAAGAATATAAAAAGCAAGCAGACAAAAATAGGAGGGAAGGTGAAACTATAAGGGTGGGAGACCGGGTGTGGCTATCCACCCAGGGACTACCTTTCAAGGGGGGTTGTAAGAAACTGAAACCCAAAAGATTGGGACCCTTTGAGGTCATACAGCAGGTGAACCCAGTAGCATTCAAACTCAGACTGCCCAGTCACATGAAATTGCACCCAGTATTTCACAGGTCATTACTGTCGCCGTACCGAGAGGGACGTGAATGGGGGGGGGGAGCGTGAGAGAGAGGTCTCCCGAACGCCCGTGATAGAAGAGAGAGAACGCGACATGAACGTGGCAGGAATCATTGATTCCAGGTGGAAGGGGGATCAGGTGGAATATCTGGTAGAATGGGAGGGGGAAGTAGAGTCGGAAAACACTTGGGTACCCGCTGAGGTAGTCAATAACGAGGTTTTAATAGAAACATTTCATAGGCGTTTCCCAAAGAAACCGCAACCCGTGGCACGATTTAGAAGGGAACACTTTGGGACCACTGATGAGGAAGGAGAGTTTGGAGGGTTCCCAGAGTCAGGGGTGGGTGAGGAAGCCGACTCCGACGAAGAAGAGGAAGACGGGGAGAGAGACGGTACGCCATGGTTAGAAGTGTTTGAATCCTCGGACGACGAGGAGAGTTCCTTTAGGGGCTTTCCGCCTTCACCGCCAGTGGGAGAGGACGCGGGGGGTGAAGGGGGCCCTGAGGGGGAGGTGGATGTCAGGGAACTGCCATCGGAAAGAGAGTTGGTGCCGGGGCTCCAGCAGACTCGGAGAGATTCTGCAGCGGAGGAGGGAACCAGCAGGGGGAGAGCAGAAGCTCCGGCAGAAGGGGAGTCGGAGGAGGGAGGGCTCTGGGATACTTCTAGTGAGAATAGTGCAGAGGTAACAAGACCCCCGTTGGCAACTCCCACCCTTCGCCGGAAGCTGTCACGTAGAGAGTCACGAAGGCGCATGTCCGTGAAACAACTTTTATGTTGGAGTAAATTTCGTAGACGCCCACTGTCAGATTCTACCAGCGACTAACGGAGTCACGCCTTGGGAGGCTCCGTTAGTGCCTCGGTTTGGATGACCAGCCAAACACCAGAGGGATCAAGCTTTTACGCACAAGCAGCTCATTATCCCATCTCACCATGCAAAGTAAATGTTTAGGGAAGCTTTTAATGTTTAAAAGACTATTATATTTTCATATTCTGTTGAAAGCCATCCAGAGTGGCATGGGAAACCCAGCCAGATGGGTGTGGTATAAATAAATTTATTATTAAAATACAGAATATTAAAATACAATAGTCAATTAAACATTAAAAGCTTCCCTAAACAGGCCTGCAGATATCTTCTAAAAGTCTGGTAGTTGTTTTTCTCTTTGACATTTGATGGGAGGGCATTCCACAGGGTGGGTGCCACTACCAAGAAGGCCATCTTCCTGGTTCCCTGTAACTTGGCTTCTCGCAGTGAGGGAACCGTCAGAAGGCCCTCAGCCCTGGACCTCAGCATCCTGGTAGAACGATAGGGGTGGAGATGCTCCTTCAGGTATACTGGACCGAGGCTGTTTAGGGCTTTAAAGGTCAGCACCAACACTTTGAATTGTGCTCGGAAACATACTGGGAGCCAATGTAGGTCTTTCAACTTCCCTTTCCAAGTTTTGAAAGAGGTATGATTAGATTTTCACAGATTGTTCCCTTTATGAGGAACTCACTTCCTGTTTGTGACCTTAAACTTCCTGCATTGCAGAGGGGTGGACTGGATGACCCTCAGGGTCCCTTCCAACTCGACGATTTTGTGAGTCTATGATTCATCTGTGGGATGCGGGTGGTGCTGTGGGTAAAGTCCTCAGCGCCTAGAACTTGCCAATTGCATTGTCGGTGGTTCGAATCCCCGCGGCGGGGTGAGCTCCCGTCATTCGGTCCCAGCTCCTGCCCACCTAGCAGTTCAAAAGCACCCTTAAGTGCAAGTAGATAAATAGGTACCGCTTTATAGTGGGAAGGTAAACGGCGTTTCCGTGTGCTGTGCTGGTGCTGGCTCGCCAGAGCAGCTTCGTCACGCTGGCCACGTGACCCGGAAGTGTCTCTGGACAGCGCTGGCCCCCGGCCACTTAAGTGAGATGGGCACACAACCCTAGAGTCGGACACGACTGGCCCGTACGGGCAGGGGTACCTTTACCTTTATGATTCATCTAAACTATAATGAGAAAGCCAAGCTCATCCTAGGGGCTGACTGTTCTCTGCTCTGTGTTATACAGGTATTAAATTTAAAACAGCTTAAAATGAATATATATGTGTACACAAACACACATACACACACACACACACACACACAACTACTGGTAAATTTCATACAGTTTGTGAAAACTGCATTTACCTCTCAGCAGGCAATTTGTTTATTGTAGTGGATGCCTTGTATCTCTCAGAATCCTGAATAGCAGGAAACAATGGACTCTGATGAAACTTCCATTCACAATTAATTAGTACAGTAAAGCGGGGAGAGGCTTTGCTTCTGGCAGCATCTCTGTTGGTAAATTGTGTGATGACACCTCGCTCACATTGACTCTACAAGAAGCTTTGCCCAGCTGGTTTTCATGAAAAGAAAATCTCCTCTCCAGATTCTTCCAAGGAAAGCGCAGGACAATTTTGCAAAATGACAGAGGGGTGGGGAGGAAGGGGGGGGAGAGAGAGTGGAATAGCAGGTGGTCTGAAATCTGTGTTTATGCCAAATATTTTTCCAACTCAGGGATGTTATTTAAAGACATCTTCCATCAAGCATGTTTCCAGCTTATCCCCCAAATAGTAGAAGGGTGGAGGGACCTCACGAGGCCATCCATTATTCAATTCTCATTTGCTCTGAAAATCTTTGCAAGCCAGAAAAGATCCTAGACACAACATTGCTGTTATACATCAGCAATAGAACACAATTTAAAAGCGAGGCTCTTGAAAATAAAAATAAAAAATTAAACCCTGAAAATTTCACACAATATAAGATTAAAAACGAATCCAGATAAAATGACATTGAGAAAACTCTAACTTCCGAACACAATGATATAATACTGTACAGTTTCACAGTTATATGCCGATAAGCAAGACTTTCAGTTGCCAGTTTTTACTACTAATTATTATTTTTATTATTTATATATTGAATAAATTTAGTGTGTGTTTATTTTTATAAAAGAATCTGACTTTTTAGATTATGTGCAATGGGATGATCATTCCAAATGGCCTGTCAGACTCTAGAACAAGCATATTTGGAAGAGAGAAATGTCATTTCACAAAGCAGCATCTGCTGTTTGGAATATCTACTATATATTTTGGAAAGTGATTTGTCTGCCTGTTAGTCCGTTTGTTCTCTATGTTCTCAGACGCCTCTCTAGATATCATCGCCAAACTCAGCATGAAGGTTCCCAAGGTTGGGGGGAGTCTTTCTCAATGTTTGGACACAGGACACCACTTTGATTCAAGATGGTAGGCATAAGTGCAACTTCTTCATCACTGTTTGGATGCCAGACACCATTCTGAATCAAGATGGCAGATTGAGATACGACTCTGATGTGACTTCGCCCATTTCCTTTGGCATGGTAAGTGCAAACTCACAAGTTACACTGTCCATCTTAAAGAAACACAGTATTTTTTGGTTTCTAAAAATTCCTAAGCAGGGCCAGGCACACTCTGCTAGCTAGCTATAACAGCAAGATGTGGTCTATCATTTAGCAAAGCTGATAATGTTATGAATTTACTTCCTCTTCTCACCAAATGTCAATTTAGGGAAGAAATAGGTGGTGTGAAGCTGCTTAATTTACAACTCCCATCATCTCTGAACATTGGCCATGCTGCCTCAGGCTGATGTGAGTCCACCAACATCATGGAGGGCACTATGTTGGCTATCCTTGGATTAGAGAGTTCTTATGAGTGGGTGGATGTTATAGATTTGCCAGCAAAACTGCTCAATTAACAGCTTCGTTTAAAATTGGTTTCGCACCCATAGTTCCACAGAACGACCCCTTACAGCACTGTAACATTGTCTGTTTCTTCCTAAGCTTAGTTCGGGGCTCAAGATTCCATTGACTTATTTCCACACTTGTGAAGGATATGGTAATCTGCCGCGCTATACTGTTCTGCAGTGAAAAATCAATATTAGCCATTCACAGCATTCCTTTAGGGGATCCCGTTAATAGTTATTTATGATCCTTTGCTACCTCTGACACAGCAGTACTGATTTTCACTGAACATGCTTTTAATTAACTCACAAATCAATAACACCCCTAAAATAAACTTAGCAACAGTGCAAGTAGCAAGATAATTTTCTTACATTTAGAGTAGCTTACCATTTGCAGGAGTTCAAACAGAGCTAGGAATATAAGGGGAGCCCGGCAGTGTCAGAACAAAGGCCTACCAAGTAAAGCACCCTGTTTTCCACAGTGGTCCATGGAAAGCTCACAATCTGGACATGAGTAGAATAGCCCTCTCTCACTTTTGCTCTCCAGATACTGGTCTTTGGCAACCACTCGTAGCCGAGTAAGATTGTCTTCCATAAACACGCTTTTAGCTGTGAGTCCATAAGTGACTGTGATGGTCAGTTCTGGATCCACACATCTTTACACAATGGGGACACGGGCATAGCTGTCAACTTACAGATTTGAAAATAAGGGACCAGCAGCCTCGGAAATAAGGGATCAGCAGCCAAAATAAGGAATTTTCAGCACACAGGTATGTTCGACTTCTGAGCCCCTCCGTGCCAAAGGCAGAAAGCCCAGCCAGCAGCCAAACGAAGCCTCAAGCGGTGGTTCCCACAGCGCAGCAATCCGGCAAAGGGGATGCAGCAAGGAAATCCACCATCACCTCTCCGCTGGGAAGCGCTGAGCAAAGGCGAATCCCCAGGTAACGCGGCCGATTTGATCAGCACAAGGCATGCAAGCTCCACCTCCCAGTCATTCTTAGACTCCTTATTGGGTAAACAACACAGCCAGGCAACACAGTTGGAGTCTCCCTCCTCCTCCCTGGCCGGCAGGGAGGGAGGGAGAGGAGCTGCTTCCTTTGAAACCCAAGAAATTTAAGGGCCATCATCAATAAGGGACAGCAGCGGGGCACAGCGCTGGGATAAGGGACTTTACCGCCAAATAAGGGATGGTTGACAGCTATGGACATGGGTTTCCGGAAAAGAGTTGATCACGATGAGGGTTTGCTAAGCATGCCTTGCTCTTAGCATGTTTCTCCCTTTAGTCCTGAGTTCGAGCATCTTCAAAGCCCATTGCACCTTTGGTAACGCCTGTTCTCCAACTGGGGCGCTTGCAGGCCAATGTTCCCCAGTTGTTGGTGTTTATATTACATTTTTTTAAGATTTTCCTTGAGAGAGTCTTTAAACCTCTTTTGCTGACCACCAGCATTATGCTTTCCATTTTGAAGTTTGGAATAGAGTAGTTGCTTTGGAAGACGGTAATCAGGCATCCACACAACATGACCAGTGCAACAAAGTTGAAGTTGAAGAATCATTGCTTCATTGAAGAATCAATATTGATACTGGTATTCAGAGACCTGGTGCTGATCCTAGATAGAGTTTGGCAAAAAAAGAAAAGACAATCATTCAAAGCCTTGTACATGGCATGACACCATAAAAAAATATGATTCTGTCTTTTTAAGTATGGGAATTCCACAGCAGGATGATTCAGCTGATGAATCACCCAGTGCTGGACCTATAACCCATCAATCAAATGCAATTTGATTTGATTTTAAACATAATGTTTAAGGATTATTGTTGCAAACAACATAAACAACAACACACCCTGCAGCACTGAAGATACAAACCAAGTACAGTGGTGTCCAAACATTTTTCAAAGAGGGCCAAATTTGCTGAAGTGAAGGGCCGACCAAAGTTGTTGACCTTTTTTTAGGATTGAAGTTGTTGAGGTCCCCCCCCCCCCCAGAAAATAAACTGCAACAGAGGCTAGATTAAACCGACTGTCAGGCCGGATTAGGCCCCAAAGCAGACTTTGGACATGCTTGAAGTACAGTAAGTGTAAAATGGACTTTTCAGTGCATAGTTCTCTGGACTCTAAAGTATTAAATGCATTTATTGTGATTAATCTTATTCACATCTATTCAGAAATAAGTCCTATTTGGGTTAGTCAGTGTGAATATGTGTGGTGGGTTGTAAGTGGTCTGCAATATTTCTCGATCTGTTTGGAAGTGAGATTTGTCTGGAGGTGGGACATGAAGAATGAGAGTGCGGAGCAGACATGCACTTTCAAACCTACCCTTTGTGGAGACTAAATAAAAGATGTGATTTTGAGAGTCATGTCAACCTTTTATCAAAAATATATTTGGCAACTTGAATGTATTGCCCTTTCTATTACCCTTAAACTGTCGTGTATTTGACAGTCTATCCATCTTACAACGCAGTGTTGGATCCAGAGAAGCTTCTTCCACTGGATAGTGGTCTTCAGTTAAAGGAAAACTTCTCTGGATCCAACCCACAATGTGGCCCAGTGCTGTGTGCAAAGGCAGTGCTCTGAATGCATATTAGAATTTATCTTAATCTGAAACAGAACTGCTGTCATTGATGACAGCAATGGAATTCCACCTCAGGAGCACCTAGAACCCTAAAAATCAGTGTGGAAGGCAATCTCAGTAGATGACCCACACTCATGAAGCATGTTTCCATCACGACAAGAGCCATTTCACTAACCTACAGAATCTTTCTTTACCTGCTCCCATCAGCCAGGGTGAGGGAAGCTGTAGTCCAATGAGACCTGGAGGACCACAGGTTCCCCATCACTGCATACCATTATACAGTGGTCACAACTTTCAAACTGGCATCTCTTTATCAACCACACTATATTTGCTTTCAAAGGTCTTTCCAAATGCTGACTTCCCCTCTAATGACTGGAGCAATCTTTAGTAAAAGAGATCCTTCCAATCATGAATATTAATTTACATTCCGCAGGAAAACATCTGGCTTGTATCAGAAATAATTATTATCTACTTCTGACACATTTATGAGTTTTTCCCTTCATTAATTTTTATCTGCAAGATATTCATTGTTATGGCAGGATAGCTTCCAAACGAACACCTGGTTTTTACAACTCTCATTGAACCCTTCAAGGTTTTGATCTGATAACAACTTAACATTTGACTAGGAAAGTGATTTAACTATTTGTCATTTTTCACATGGTTGTGTTATCAATGTTCTTGTTTTGAGATGTGTGTCTTTTGCTTTGCTTCAGTTTTTTGTTTTTTTGTTTAGTTTACAGGTCTCTCTTTTCTGCGATACCATATGCCATACGGTCTGATGCGATATCATTGCGCTCCATAGAAACATATGAATATATATTTGTACATCATCACACAATTCCTTGAGGCATTAAAACAAGGGTGGGGAATCCTGTTTAACTCAAGGGCCACCTTGTGTTCAACCTTCTGGGGGCCGTTATGACAGAATACCCTTCAGAAGTTTATCCCCATGCTGGTTGGGGCTTATGGATATTGTAGTTCAAAATATCTGGAGGGCATCACGTCAAGGAAGGCTGCTACAGAGTAATACCAATCACATTGTGCAAAATAAAGCTAATTCGGTTCATTTACAAAGCCTGAACACAGTTTTTGGGTGACTTCCTGCACCATTCCGACACTGGCAGCCAATCCAAGGCATTATGGCGCACAATTTTTCCTTGTGAAATTGAAATTGTGAGTCTAGTATCTCTCAGACATTGTAAATTAGAGTTAAATTAGAATGATGAGGTTGGACAGGTGAACCCTCCGACATCAATAAGGCTGCCTGTACATTCATAAATCAGCTCCCCGGGGTCTGCATTGCATTCGTGATCTTGCCCAAAATGGTTAGAAGACACCAGTCACCAAACAGTATCTCTTCTCAGCTGGTATGTCTGCCTAATACATTGATAGTCCACCCACCCCCAAAAAAGATTGAGGCAAAGATCCAAGAGAATGATCTATGTGCAAATGCTGCATGTAATTAGAGCCTCATTTTTTTCTACATAGATGGGCCAGACTGGCTTCCCTTTGTTTCTGATAAGTACTTTGGAATGCTTTTCTTCATAGCCTTCTTTAGTTGTGCAACTGAAATCATAAAAGCAGATTGGGTGGAGATGCTCTGTGACTGCCATCTTGGCTATTGCTTCCTTTGAGTCATATCAGGGCAGCTGAGAAAGGTGGAATGTTTTGCTATAAGAATTTAAACTCTCTTTCACTCATCATATATTTCAAATTTATTTTAATATATTTTACTGATTTACTGCTTTCTTCCAGAGCAAACTGGAAGTACTGAAGGACTGTTTGATAGTTTAAAAAGTGATATGTAGATAGATATAATAGGTATAATCTAGAATCTGCAAAAATTAGAATGTGAAAACAACCAGCATGATGGTTGGGGGCCGAGGCCAGTGGGCATAATAATGTACTGCTCTCTAAACTCAACATCAGCACATAGCATCCTCTAGACCTGTCATGATCACATTGCTTTGCAAGGTACCACCACTAACATTTGCCCTGGGCCCTCCACACTGGGTGGCCAGGTCTGAGAGCTGCCATTTTAATTTCCCAAAGTTCTCTAAAGATATGGTGTACCAGGGGCTCTGGGACACTGCAGGAAATACTTATTTCCATCCAGGTGCTAGTCCATGCATTGCTATCACTGTCACCAGCAGGTAAGCCCACAAGGGGCACTGACATTGAGAGGGCATCACTTGAGGACCTCCTCAACTCTCAGTTGTCTTGTTCCTCCCCATGCATTCATTCTAAACTGGTGGTGGAGAACCTTATTCATCCCAATGACCACATTGCCTTGTGGGCAGTTTTTCAGCTGCACACGCCAGTAGTAAGTGGAGCAGGCCAGAGGGAAAATAGAGAGCAGAGCAATGGATGTGACTCTTCCCTTTGTACAAGTGAGCTACATTCCACCCATAGAAAGTTCAGAAATATATACACCAACATCTTTCCATCCAGCACTTGAGGATGGTGTGAACAGGCCAATGTTCAGTGTAGCCTGTGGGACAGGTGGCGTGGCCTGTGGAGAATCTTGACAGCCAATTAGAGACAGCCATATTTGACCCATGGACTTAAGGCTACCCACCTCTTCTACAAGGTTTTGCTGAGCAAAAGTGAAAAGCTGGCGTATTGAGACAGACCATTGGTTGATATAGCTCAGTATTGTTGCACTGATTGCCAGTGACTCTTCAGGGAATCCAACAAAGAACATTCCCAACCTGATCTGAAGATGCAAGGGGTTGAACCTGGGAGAGCCTTCATGCTCTACTGTGAAGCAACAGATGACACTCCCTTTTTTCCTAGGAGAAAATATTTGTTTGAAAAATGCAACATGCTTTCTATTGCAGTGGTACCTCTGGTTACGAACTTACGGAGGTCCGTTCTTAACCTGAAACCATTTTTAACCTGAGGTACTACTTTAGCTAATGGGGTCTCCCGCTGCCGCTGTGTTGCCGCCACACGATTTCTGTTCTTATCCTGAGGTAAAGTTCTTAACCCAAGGTACTACTTCCAGGTTAGCGGAGTCTGTAACCTGAACTGTTTATAACCCAAGGTATCTGTAACCCGAGGTACCACTGTATATGCAAAAGCAATACAGTGGTACCTCGGGTTAAGTGCTTAATTCGTTCCAGAGGTCCGTTCTTAACCTGAAACTGTTCTTAACCTGAAGCACCACTTTAGCTAATGGGGCCTCATGCTGGCACCACGCCACCGGAGCACGATTTCTGTTCTCATCCTGAAGCAAAGTTCTTAACCTGAGGTACTATTTCTGGATTGGTGGAGTCTGTAACCTGAAGTGTATGTAACCTGAAGCGTATGTAACCCAAGGTACCACTGTACATCTTTTTTTTATATTAAAAATAATTAGTTGAGTCAAACTGAGATTACAGACACTTGAGTGGTGAACAACTCATTCTGGCTTCTGTTACAAAGTGAAATGGTCTTGGAAGAGGTCACATTTACACCAATAAATGTGCCACACAACAGACGTACAAGTTTCACTTTATTGTCTTTGTCTCAACTGTTGCCCCCCAGACATGCTATGAATTGTCATTTTACTGGTACTTCTTGAGCCTCCATGCAAGACTTGGCATTTTAGAGAAAAAACATAAAACCCTGCATAAGTAAACACCAACATTTTCTTTCCAGCTATTAAAACATCTGAGGCTGGCACCATTAGAAACACAAACTGTCTGCTTTCGAAGAGGACATATCAGTTTCATACATCCAAGAGGCTCCTATATTAAGTGACTTTATAAGTGTTCAATAAATGTAAAGAAAAGCAAGTATGGATATAAAGAAAAATAGCTTATTAGGAAACTGATAAACTGAAGCCCTGTGTCCTTCAGCAGTGCTGGAGGGAGAATATACTGATTTTTATTGTCAATGTGCAAATAGTTTTGCTTGTCATGTCTCCCACTTCTCTATATCATCATATTTTGATGGTGCTATTCAGTCAATGATTCACTACACTATGTGGGGTGCATATTGTGTGGATTTGGATGTGGCAATCCTGTATTTCAATTCAGAAATAAACTATTGATTCATACATGCATGCATTGATGCAATACTGCATATGACTCCCACCCCAGAATTCCCAAAACAATAAAAATGATGATAGTACTACTAATAATAAAGACAGGTCTCTGCCCTCAATGCATTTACATTAACATAAGCATTTATTTTATATACAAAACTTATATCCTGCTTCTCCTTCCTTCTCCCACCAGGGAGGTGCCAATAATGGTCCGTATAGTAAAAGCTATGGTTTTCCCAGTAGTGATGTATGGAAGTGAAAGCTGGACCATAAAGAAGGCTAATCGCCAAAGAATTGATGCTTTTGAATTATAGTGCTGGAGGAGACTCTTGAGAGTCCCATGGACTGCAAGAAGATCAAACCTCTCCATTCTTAAGGAAATCAGCCCTGAGTGCTCACTGGAAGAACAGATCCTGAAGCTGAGGCTCCAATACTTTGGCCACTTCATGAGAAGAGAAGACTCCCTGGAAAAGACCCTGATGTTGGGAAAGATGGAGGGCACAAAGAGAAGGGGACAACAGGAGAAGGGGACGGCAGAGGACGAGATGGTTGGATAGTGTTCTTGAAGCTACCAGCATGAGTTTGACCAAACTGCGGGAGGCAGTGGAAGATAGAAGTGCCTGGTGTGCTCTGGTCCATGGGGTCACGAAGAGTCGGACACGACTAAAGGACTCTCCTGTTGGATGCCCTTGATTTGTAAACTGAGATATTTTATACCCAGTGCAACCACTGCAGCACACGCATTAGGATATTTAACCACACACTTCAACATCCCCCTCTCACAAAGCAGCCGTGCCTCGCCAGGGAATTTTATCAAGAATTAAGACGCCCTCATAATCAGTTGACCCTATTAAGGGTTGCTATGGCTTGATTTGTTGGAACTTCTGATATGGAATGAGACAACAATTGTGCCCTATGGGCCAGTTACGCTCAATGAGGAGTTGCAATCTCTTTGCATTGTATGGAAAAGCAGAGCTTTTAAACCGATGATTGCATGCCACAGGAAATAACTGCAGTTCTCTCTTTTTTCTCAGAACATTTTTTTTCTTTTCTTTTTTGCAACTGATGTGTTTATTTTACAAATGGACCTACGCACGCTGTGTTATGACAAAACCATGTGGAGAAAATCTCCTACTCATTGAATGCCTGTAAACCAGAAGACCTCCAGGATATCAGTTGAGTTCTGGGCCAATGATCTCCTGTCGCTTTATTTGGTTCTTGCTGGTACCCATTTCACTTCTGAGCGGCCAAATGCCATTCACCGATGCAAGATCCTTGCCTCAAGGATTTGACACAGATGGGCCTGATCAGTCAGGTCTGTTAAAAAGCAGAATAGAATCTGTGGCCTTCTTTACATCGATAGTGTTACTGTATCCTTCAGTCATTTCGCAACAGCTGCTGTCTGTTGGAATTACGTTAAATTTATTTACTTTCCTTAAAAAAAATTCATTTTACCTGAAAGACACATTTTGGCTTAAGACAATTAAGACATGAATTATCTGTCTGCTGAAGGTCTGTTGTGACAGGGTTCTGTGGCAATACCAACTATGCTCAGGATAAAATTGGTGTTTTACGTTTGCCTCTTTCTGTAAACACAAGATGATTAACTTCAAATTGGGAGAAGGGAAGGTTTTTTCATACTAATAAAGATACTCATTGGATCAGGAATCGTATCTATTTTTGTCACATCATTACAAAATCTCAAATAAGAAAGAATTCAGAGCCCACCATTAGACCGTTTCGGGTTTTTTTTGCCATTCTTGAGATGTGGTGAAAATACTGCCAATATTCTATCTGTTCTATCTCCTTAAGGATAATTTTCTGAACAGAAGAGATCACAAGGGTTGTTAACTATGATGGCTGTATGGGCTCTGATTTCACAGAAGTTCACATGTCCATCAACTGTTTGTCATTATCCATCCATTGCCTCAGGTATGGTCAACAGCCCTCATTCTCCTCTCCCACTCCTGGCCTTTGGACTCTCCATTCCCATATTATTCAACCTGTAATTCTGCAACTTGGGATATTTGATCCCATATTCTGCAACCTGCAGCTAGTTGAATCTCCAGTTAGAATAGCTGATGACCACAGAAATACTTTTCCCAACCTGGAATAAAACATTTGAGGCTGGCACCAATAGTAATCAAGCTGCTGATTTTCTTCGTATGTGAGAGTTTGATAATACAAGGTATATTAAATATGAATATCAATATGAAGATATTAAAAATAAACAAATAAATACATAAATAGGGAGGGAAGCTAGTCCAAACAGAAGCAAAATTCTGGTGTTATTTGCCATTCCTTTAATTTGCCATTCAGATATAGGCTGCATAAATACATTTACAGCACATGAATTCCCTCAAGAATCCTGTAAATGGTAATTTACTCCCTTACATAGCTACAGTTCCCAGCATCATTTAAAGAACTATATTTCTCAGGATACTTTGGGGAAAAGTCATGTGCTTTAGATGTGTTTAAATGCATAGTTCATATGCAGCTTTAATGTCTTCCTTTTTTAGTTATATATTTATATTATATTAATATATAGATTTAAATCTATTCTCTAGTATCAGTTCCATGGTTTCCTTTTGTTGAAGGCCTCAGCCAGACTCTACCTTCCCATTTTGCTAATTTTCACTTGTAGCTCAGGATTTAAAAATTTATTCATCACCTAAGCTCTACAGCTATATTCTAATAGTCAAGCTCACCTGAACAGATAATATATACAGCCTGCACAGTCTGAGAGGTCACTGAAAGTTCATCTTTTCCTCTACCCTTTAGTCTGTAATACGGCATTTATCGCTGTCCACAGTTCTGTATGCTTTCAGCGGCATTCTTCCATCCGCCACTCTTAAGTAATTTATGTTTCGATTTACTATCTATTGAAGCCTTTTGCTTCCCCCCTCCTTCTGACTATAAACAGTGATATATTTCAAGGCTGCCAGGAGCCATGTGTTAAAGACCAGACTTACCCCTGTAACAAATGCTGGAAATGCAGGGAAAAAGAGGGATCCTTTTTCTGCATGTGGTGGGAATGCAGAAAGGTCAAAGGTTTTTGGGAAAGTGTTTATAATGAAATGAAGAGCATACTAAGATACACCTTTGAAAAAAAACCGGAGGCTTTTCTGTTAGGACTAGCAGGAAGGGATATCAAGAACAATGACGGCAAATTCTTTCAATATGCGACAACGGCCGCAAGAGTCCTACTAGCTCAAAATTGGAAACAACAGAACATACCGACGGTTGAGGAATGGAGAGCAAAATTGTTAGATTACGCGGAGATGGACAGATTGACGGGGAAAATTAGATATATAAAGGACCAAAGGTTCATTGATGACTGGGGGAAATTTGTGGAGTATCTGGAAAATATAAGTGAAGGTCAGATAACGCTAGTTGGGTTCAAAAAGGCTCTGTGAAAAAAAGTAGGAATATTGTCTAAAGAGAAAAAGATGAAAAGAGAAAATAATGTCAATATAAACTAGGATTTGCGTAAATTTGTTAAATAAGGGCATGGATGATTTGAGGGGAAGTTGAAGGAAGTCTCAAAGAAAGGAATCCGTCATAATAAGATGTAAACTGTTTTTTTTGTTTGTTTGTTATGGTTTAAAAACAATAAAAATCATGATGGAGAAAAAAAAAAGACTTACCCCTCCAGATGGAGCTCACATGGTGCAAAAAGTCATGTGACATTGCATTTAGTTATGGTTATTTAATTATATGGATCGTGTGCATGCATAGCACTCTGCACAAAATTCACAATGGGAAAAAAATGAAAGAGTGGTGCATTAAGGACACACTTTTGAAACAATTCCACTTTGAAATAAGGCTGGGTCAAATGCAAACAGGGAGAGCTTTTTTGTTTGTTTGTTGTTTTGCATGCAGGAGGTCCCAGATTCAATCGCTGGCATTTCCAGGTACAGCTGGGAGGGAACTGAGCCCGAAATCCTGTAGGGCCACTGCCAGGATGCATTCAGACATGGGGAATATTGCATTAGATTTCCTGCTTATAATGCCAGCACTTCTGTCTTGTTTTCTGTTTCCGTCACTTCCCACTCTGTGGAGTCAAAACATATACCGTCATGTGATAGATGACAATCCCATGACTGCAATCACGGAGCAGGAATTCTAACACTTTTCACACTACAATACTTGTTGTTGTAGATAGCTCCATTCATGGCATGGAGAAACTAGATGACACTAGAACTCATGGAAACCCAGTGAAGCCGAATGTTGGAAGGTTCAGGACAGATAAGAGTTAAGTACTTCTTCGCACAACCCAGTAAAATAAAACTGTGCAACTTGTTCTCGTAAGAGGCAGTGATGGCCACCAACTTAGAAGATTAGATAAGTGCCTGGATAGCTCAGCTGGTTAGAGTTTGCTGCTGATAACACCTAGGTTGCAGGTTCGATCACTATGTGGGACAGTTACATTTTCCTGCATTGCAGGGGGTTGGACTAGATGAATCTAAGGGTTCCTTGAGGCAGGGGTCGCCACCGATGGTCTCTTGTGGTCCGCTGGAAGCTGCCTTACATGCCGGTTGCTAATGCTGGGCCTGTAAAAGTCACCCAGTCAGTGTAGTGGTTAGAATGCTGGACCAGAATCTGGGTGACTAGGGTTCAAATCCCCACTCCTCCATGAAGTTCACTGGACGATGCTGGGCCAGGAACCTAACCTCCCTCACAGGTTTTTTTGCAAGGATAGCATGGAGATGAGGGAGAACCATGTGTGCCAACTTGAGCTGTTTAGAGAAAATGCGAGAAGAAAATGTTATAACAATGTTATATTGAGGTAACAGGAAAACACATCAGGAGGAGGCAAGGCTCTCAAACACAACTGTCCTTTATTGCTACATAACAAGAATGTAAAAAGAAAGAAATTCTGGAGGTCTGCAGCAAGCAAACTACAGTTGTACCTTGGTTTTCAAACAGCTTAGTTCTTGAACAATTTGGCTCCCAAATGTCGCAAACCCAAAGTGAGCGTTCCGGTTTGCAAACTTTTTTTTGGAAGCCGAACATCCAACGGAGCTTTCAGAAGCCACACTTTGGTTTCTGAACATTTTGGAAGTTGAATGGACTTCCAGAATGGATTCTGTTCGACTTCCAAGGTACGATTGTATGTTGTTTGTTTGTTGATGCAGAAGAAAGAAAGAAAGAAAGAAAGAAAGAAAGAAAGAAAGAAAGAAAGAAAGAAAGAAAGAAAGAAAGAAAGAATTCCTGGATGCCAATATCCAAGTTTGTTGGTTATTAAAACACAGCGCCTCCTGGTTATCCCACACTCAAGAGGTTCAAAAAGAACTACATTAAAACACAGCGCCTCCTGGCATACATAACAAACAAGTAAATAACTTGCCAGTTTGTGGAGAAATGGCCACCAGAATTTCTGAACCATTTCTAACTACAATGGAATTGTTTCATATTTAAAGGTTGTGCATGGTGTTAGCCACAACATGGGAATTGAGGGCAAGTATCCCTGCCCTTCCCCAGAGGTGCCTCACTTTCCACAGAGCAGGAGTTAACAAAAATTGAATTTATTTCAGTGGTGTTTATGCTTGTGCTACACTTTTGCCAATCAACACGCTCAAGAAGCAAGAGTAATACATACACCAAGGAACAGTAAGCATTTTAAACAAATGAACACATAGAAGGTTTACAGCTCCAGAACGACAGGGTGCCAGAATAAAAAGCAATGGGGGGAAAATAGCCACTTAAAAAAAAAAGTTTATTAAAGTCCTTGTCTCCACAGCAGGTAATAAAGAGGGAAAATACTGTAGCAGCCACCTTTGCAAGTGATTTATTAAAATGCATCACCTCAATTGTACAGAAGGAAAACACTTTACCAAGTGCCTCAGAATGAATTTATTCAACTAACTACACCCTGGCAGCAAAGGCTATTTAAGAATAAATAAACCTGCAACATCACAAATGCATAAAAAATAGCGTTGCAAAAGCTGTGTGTGTGTGAAGCTCTTCAGTGAGTTAAATAACTGTCCATTCATTCCACTCACTTCAGAGGATCCATTAATTTTGGAGCTGGTCCCCAATCCATTCCCCTTCCACTAGACCTTTCATTCCACTATGAAAGGGAGATTTTTGTCTGCTTTCTAGATGGTGACCTAACATCATTCCCAGGGCATTCTTGGGTTAAAAAAGGGAGAATCCTTATATCTCAGTGCTGTGCAAGGTTTGATTCATTGCTCCTCCCCGTACACCTATAATTACTTTATAAACTGCAGGGTCCCATGAGGGGAGTCTTGGATTTCCACCTTTAAAGGCGGGGTGAAACAATTTTAAAATAACAAAATCATCAAAACTAAAATGTAAATATAAACGCTGGTTTAGAAAATGGAATGAGCCTTGGGAAGAGTTCCTGAGGTATTGCAAACACACCATTTTGGAAGGAATGCTAAGACACATGAGGTGCTTAAAATCATAAATGAATCACAAGCGCAAGATATAAAATATACTTTAGCAGCTAATGATATGAGACAATATCTAACATTGCAGCAGTGATGTCTATGGGACTTTCCTATCATTTTCTTCCCCATGCAGCCCCCTGGAACCACATCTGTTCCAGAGGGTCTCCCAACCTTCTGGAGAAGGGAGGGAGGAAAAGCTGAATTCTATGGGACAAGTGAACCCACACTGTTGAATGTCACCCATAATTTTCAAGCTTGAGCATATAAAGTTTTATTGAAAGGGAATCCCCATGCAATTCAATGAGACTACTCTTTAATATATATGGTCTGAATGTGGCCTTAAACACACTTTCCTTTGTGTGATGAATAACTGGGGGTGCCAAGTTGAATAAAACATTGGGGGCAGATAAGCCCTGCCTCACATAATTGATCACATGACGTGGTGTACGCACACCATTTGAATGCCAGTGTCCATCAACTTTGGAGAGGCCTGGCCCCCTAAAATATTTTATTGGGGTGTGTGAAGACCCCTCAGCCCCTAGGAGTTGGCTCCTAAGTAAATAACAAAGGATTGTTAAAGGTATTTCCTCAAAATTTACAGTCATTCATGAAAAGAGGGAATGGAGGAGTTATAGATAATGAAACTTTGGTTTTAGCTTATAGCCAACACAGGAACTCACTTGAGAGCTAAACGATCTTTATTGAAAACCTCATTTTCCAAGAAACTCATGCTTATTAAACCAGAAAGTTGTTGATAAATTATCTGGGACTCTATGAGAGGAGAGGCCTAATCTCACAATATGTAAGTCCCTTTAGCTTTCCTTCATTGTCAAACTGCTGGGGGAAGAAGCTTCCTCACGTCTGCAGCTATCAAACTTTCAGTCTCCTTCCAGAGGCACACACATTCCCTTTTGAACACTTTATGCCTTGCAGTCTGAGAATATTTAAGGACATGAGTGAATCTGCCTCTTTCCAGTCTCGTGTGACTTTTGCATATTTTTGCACATATTTCCGTTCTGTTTTTGCATGGATCTTTCTGTAAACTGCCTGCAACGTGCCCTGAAAGGTGGCTTAAGCAGTTAATTCTTAATAAATAATAAATACTTTTAATCCTTTCAAAATGCTAATTTCAACACATGTTTTAATATGCTTTAAATGCATATTTAAATACATATTTAAATATGCTCCTGGGACATCTGCCCTGATGAGTGGCACCTTTCTGAAGAGTACTGATGGAGGTAGATGACGCTAACCCTTGATTTCCTGACCATCAACACCTCAGCCAGCTCTGGACAATTGCTTGGGAGGACTCAGGCTGGCATTTGGATCAGAGATAAAAGAAGGCAGTGTTCAGGGAGGTGGGATAACCCTACAAGGGGTGATACCTAAGACATCCATCCCTTTGGGGAGGATAAAGGGGTGCTCTGTTTGTTGTAATGCTGTGGATTCTTCTCTCTGGGTGTCAGCGAAGCTCAGGTGCTGACAGGAGGAGAAGACAACAAACTCCACTATTGCCTCATTACGTGAACCATCTTTCGAACACCACAACACACACGTAACTAGCTGTAAAGTAACATAACATAGGACGATGCAGAAGGTAGTTTCGCTTGTTACACTTGTAAGACATAGGATGATGCAGAAGGAAGATATCAGCATGAAATGGCATTGCCAACAGGAACTGTGCATTGTAATCTTTGGACTTGACAATTCTTGGACTTTATGATACCAATACATATAGAAGATATGATATGTTGCCATCAGGAACTGTGCTTTTTGATATGACGATTAAAATTACAGTTTTATTACATATCATGTTATGTTACTTTACAGCTAGTTACGTGTGTGTTGACAGGAGAAGAAGCAGGCAGAGAGAGAGAACAATGTGGCCGAGATGCGTGAAAGATACCAGTAAAGAAGGTGGGGTCTTCCGTGCTGGGGAAGGGGGAGGAGCTCAGTCCAGGCAACTCCATCTTCTGGGGAGGACGATGAGTAGAGGAGCTCTGTCCTAGTTTGTTGCTTTAGCAATAAATCTGAAATAATTAACAGCCAGTCTCGTCTCGCGTTTGTGGGAGAGACCAAGCCATAACACTGGGTGAGCACCAGGATGTTTGGCGGGGGCAGGGACAGCTCAAGACATTTTGGCACCTGAGGCTGACTCCAAAATGGCACCTCCTTCCCTGCCAGTGGAGAAGGTCTGAGGGAAGATCGACATCAGGAACCAGGTTGACGTTGGTATATGCTTTCCCAGTGGATCCTGTCATCTGAGGCCTCATGGATGGGCCGGTCCTGTGGTGGAGCTTCCCCATACGAGGGGTGGGTTAGTAGGCTTTTGTGGTTTTCTGATGGCTTTAATGGGAATCTGGGGTGAGAGTGAAGGAGATCAAAAGCGTGCCTTCCCGAAGGGACTGGTGCTGATGTGATTTTTTTCGAGCATTTATATGAATAAGCTGCTTTGAAATGTGTGAACTTTAACTTTTCACCTATATAAATTATTTAGGCACTTTACAGTATAGTTTTACGATTTGCTATGTATTGACCATGATATCCTTCCTGGACCGATTTAGTGGGATGAGGATCAGAGATATTGTGGTGGTTCCATTCATATACCGGTATTCAAGATCATGTCTGGAAAGTAGTAAAAGGTGAGTATTCCTCAGCTCCCTGGATTATAACCAATTGGTATGTTATTGTGCACATTATCTAGATATAACCAATCAGTATGTTATTGTGCACGTTATCTAGATATTTGGGACAGAATTTGTGTTTAGGGAAAGAACAGAAGTCAACAATAATATGTCAGTCTCCAGATTTCTTTTATCTATCTACACACACAAAAAAAACCCTGATCTTCATTGCAATGTAATACCGCAAGGTACAATAATATCCATTAAAAATGCAATTATAAACAAACAAACAAACAAACAAAAAAGATAGATGAGACAAAATCACAACTGCAGCATATTATATAACAATAAGGAAGTTTTGTATGATTTCTACCATATGTATGTATTTAAATCAAATGCATTTTATCCTGCTGTCTGACTGTACTTACACAGGATGTATAAAACCCACCTCCCAATCAAATTAATTTGCTCTTAAATTACTATGGATTAAAGGCCAGCTGATACCTTCATGCACATCACTTAGCCTCTACACTTGATAATTTTCTTCACACTTGATGATTGGCAGTTAAAAGTATAAGCTGACACCGTCTGCAAGTGCTGTATTTGCAATGATATAAAAGCTGTGTTCTCCGATTTGTGATCGCGTATTCACACATAGCTGTCGTTTGATGTTACACGATGTTTAAGCGCTTTTGAAATCGGTGTCTCCTGCATTTTTCAGCAGTCTGCCAAAGACCTAACAACGTCAGCAGAACTCACCTCTCTCTTTAACTTTTTCTGAATCTCTTCCATTTGATATGTTATCTGGCTTTAAATTCATGTAACCGCTTGGGAGAAACTAGTGCCAAACCTTTCGCCAGCCAAGCAGATGAAAAGTTAGTGTGATATTTTTGATCATCTATATTCAGAGCTGACAATTAATTCCACTATCTTTTTTTATATTTTTTTTTAAAAAATAAGTAAATCACTGATTAAAACTTAAGCAGCCAAACATCTTAGGCATTTAACTTGTGTCCTTCTCTATCAGAACAAAATTGGGCATTTTCCTATACACAATAGAGGGGGAAAAAAGCAATTACTATCAATCAGTGACTAAGCAACAGATTGGAGTATTTAGAAAGACTCATTCATACACAGATTTGCAGCAGTGTTCAGCTTCTCTGATTAGATTCCATAGATTTTAAATTGTAGCTAATTAGGCTGTCATAGGTTCATTAATGGCTCTACTGATTCAGCACTCCCTCACCTGCATGCATATTAAAGCTCATTAGCTCCCTTGTCTAAAATACCACCTGCATTAATTGCTGCTGATGTACTAGGACTCTTCAGAAGCCTCTTCTGACAACTGGCCTACCTGCCTGCTATATCCATTGCCCCCAAAAGCTCTTTCGAAGGTTCACGGCCAGGCCCACGTGGTAACACTGCAGCTGTTGTTAAGGGCAGTCAAGCCTGTTTTCTGCTTAACAGCAGGAAATAAAGAATTAGCAATGCCTGTACTGTAATACTTAACATCGGGCTGGTTTATTTTCTCTAGAGCCTTTCCTGGATGTTGCCTAATGAACTGTATTTTATATACTGCCAAAATGCCAGGGAGCATACTCTTACAATAAATCGACAGTGAGCAAGGATAACCAGAAAGAATGTACTATTGTTTTAAGTGTGTAGTACAATGGACTTGGAATCTGTGTGAAGATGATGAGTGCCCTAGAATGGTGAATTTTGAAAATGTATTTTCACAGTCTGTATTTGTCAGCATAACAATTTTATCATTTAGTGTGAGTCTCACTCATTCTCATCTCTTAACAGTGGTTATTGCCAACATGGTGCCATCCAGACAGTGGCGTAGCGTGGGGGGTGCTGGCCGCACCGGGTGCAACATCTGGGAGTTAGGGTTAGGGGGCACAAATTACTTGCCTTGCCTCGGGTGCTGACAACCCCCACTACGCCACTGCATCCAGATGTTACTGACTACAATTCCCATCAGCCTCAGCCTCTTCAACATCGTCATTTTTTATTTCTATGCCGCCTTTCCACAGTTAAAAAAACAATGCTCAAGGCGGCTTACAGCATAACAAGATTTACATAATTACAAAAGTCTTAAACAATAAATAAACCCCATCAAAAAATACACAACCAAATGGGAAACAATTTCCACATAAATCAAAATCTAAAACTATGAATACAGCATTAATATCACAGTTTAAAATGACATAGGTAAAAAATAACAGCAATTTAAACAAGCAAAACAAACAAAGCAAAATGGAGTCCTCTCTGCCCAGCAGCAGCAGTGGCAGCAGTCCTTTATAGAGCCCATCAGGCCCCGCCCTGGGCCAGGTGTTGAGTGGTAGGACTGGGGCCCACATCTGTGCTGGTGGGAGTTGTAGGTCAAAAGGGGATGCGGGTGCCGATGTGGTCTAAACCACTGAGCATCTTGTGCTTGCCGGTCATAAAGTCAGCAGTTCAGATCCATGCGGCGGGGTGAGCTCCCATTGCTCTTTCCCAGCTTCTGCCAACCTGGCAGTTTGAAAGCATGCCAGTGCAAGTAGATAAATAGGTACAGCAGTGGTGAGAAGGTAAACAGAGTTTCCGTGCATTCTGGTTTCTGTCATGGTGTTCTGTTGTGCCAGAAGCGGTTTAGGCATGCTGGCCACATGACCTGGAAAGCTGTCTGTGGACAAACGCCAGCTCCCACGGCCTGAAGCGAGATGAGCGCCTCACCCCTTAGTCGCCTTTGACTGGACTTAACCATCCTTTACTTTTACTTTTACCTGGAGTTCAAAGCATCTGGGGCACCAGGTTGGTGAAGGAAGATGCTTAGGGTATGTATACACCTTTTATTGATATATTTAACCACTTTCCCACATGAATGCCCAGATGATGTTAATTAAAATCACAGAATAAAAGCAATAATGATGAAATATGATATGGGCAAAATCTTTCTGCCATCTTTGATTATCTTACAGGTTTGTTCATAGAAACACAGGGCAGATGCAGCATTGCCTGCAGAAATATTAAAAAAAAAAACATTTTTAAATTGTATTTGTTTTAAAACTCAGTTAACTTTTGGGATGAATTTATAAGAGCAGTCTTTTACAGTAACTCAAGGCAAGGTTGAAATCTGAAAAAAATGAAAAGTTATTTCCTTTCCCCATGTGGCGAGAAGTTCCGCGGATGCAACACTTTACCTAGGAACCTTTAGAAGGCTTGTAGATATTTTGCAGTATTTGCATTATTTTCAAATAAATGTATGGGTGCAGCTTGAACACTCCAGCCGATTTTGGCTTCCGCATCAGATCTACAGGGTGACATCCTAAAATGTACTCAGAGCCCAAACACAGCCCTCTTTTTCTCTGCCCTTCTCATTCTCACTCAACCCATCCATTGTTCTTTTAACACAGAGACACCTTTCACTCTCCCCCCAGCTAAAGGAGGAATTCATACCCTCCAAGCGTCCCAGTTTTTCCAGGGACAATTCCAGAATTACAAAAACCACCGCAGCTTCCAATTTGATCCCAGAAAGCTCTTTATAAAAATATTTCCTTCCTTGGAGGTTTTAAAGCAGATGTGGGTTGGCCATCTGTCATGGATGTTTTAACTGAGTTTCCTGGATAGCAGGGTTCGGGCTTAGATGACCGTTGGGGTCCCTTTCAGCTCCATGGTTCTATGATTCTATGTCCCTTCCCCTCCCACTAGGGCTGCCACCACCGAGCTTGGAGAGGAGGGTGAGCCAGTGCTTGTTCCAAGTGATGATGGCAGTAGCAAGGGGACATCTTGTTGCCTCTCCATGGCCACTGCCACAACCCATATCATTCCTGTTCGTAGACCATGCTGGCTGGGGATGGAGGGATTTGGAGTCCCACACATCTGAATTCTCCATCCCGCCTTCTCCAGTTTGGTGCTCTGCATATATTTTGGACTTCATTTCCCACCATCCCTATATGTTAACCCTTTTGGCTGGAAGACATCCAGATGGGAAAGGCTGGATTAGACAACACTAAGCTCAATGGTCCAATGTTTAAATGTGAGGCCACTTCTTATGAGCACCACATCTTCATTTCCTTCCTCGTCAGTGAATTAGCCTTTTCACTCTGCCTCTTCTGCAAACCAACCCGTTTAAAGGCTTACATCTACAGTACAAATAAATCTCACAGCCATGCACTGCTCTATTTTACATTGAATTAACATGATATGCTCCCGTGTTTCTTGCTTTTAAAAGGGGTTCTTTTTTTTGTTCCTATATCTTTCAAACTGCAGTGTTAGCAAGAAGAAGAAAAATCCTCCCAAGTTATTGCTGCAGTGTCTTTCTTTCCCCCCTCAGCTTATTGAAAAGAAAAAGAAAGTACACACAGCTTCAGAGACCTTACAGCAACCCGACCTGAAGGACAGTTCTTTGAAGTCTAAAAACATGTATAATCTACTTTTACTTAGTCTAACAGAAGAGCTATATTTACCATGCTTATGTCATTATGGATCTTATTTTGTTCTGAGTACAAGGTGTATGATAGTCTGGAGATTATCAATTTGGGATACATTTGAAAGTTGTCTTTGATCTCCTTAAAGCTATCAATCTTCAGCCTCAGAAGGAACAAAGAGATAAGAGAAACCAGAAACCTCATTTGCATCTGATACCTCTGGAAAGAAAAAAAAGGGTGAGGGAACTAAATAACTAGAAAGCCAAAAGTCCTGCTCTGTTCACCGCAGGGTCTTTGTAAAATGGCTTGTTTTACAGCCATAGAGACATCCAACAGACTGTAGCGAGATAAAAACCACTAACTCAATTATCGCCATGGGCAGGCGTATTCTTCATAGGGCTTGTAAAACTAGGATTTGTTTTTAATGATGAACCAGAACCTGAATCTCATGTAAGATATAAGGCTGATACTGTAACGGGAGGAAATTTTGCTCAAGCTTCAGAAACAGCTCAAATAAAAATGAACGTTAATTATGAAAGGGAATGTAGGGATAACATGTGGTTAACAGCTATGTCTGAAAATAGGATTTTGATCATTTCCCCACTTTGGAACGAAAGTATTCATTAACACATCATGCTACCTTTGTGCCATTCCTCAGAACCCATAAACCACTGACAGGGAACCTGGAGAACCTCAGGAATGAATGTAGGCCCTCACGGCAAAATCCTCTTTATCTGTCCTTTGGGACCCTCTGCAGCTGCTCCTTCAACTGGTCCGACCTTGGAATGTATCCTTGGAACTCTGATAATACCTCTTGCCAGGAAGGGGGGTGCGGTGGGGGTGGGCCGCCCCATGTGTCACCAGTGAGGGGGTGACAAAATGCCGGGCAGCACTCACCGTGGGGCCTGCAGTGTGCCCAAGCCATGCGTCTGTCCTGGGAGTGACGCGGTGGCTTGGGCGCCCACAGGCTCCACGCTGCCCCAAACGGTCCGCCTGCCACCCCCCCCCCTCAGCTGTAGTGCAGCTGACGGGGAGGAGGCAGGCAGACTCCTCGAAGGCCCCACAGTGCATCCTTCCCTGGTTTGCCCCACCCTGCGGGCTGCTGGCCCCACCCCTGAGTGCAGGGCACATGTGCTGCCCCACGTGCCCGATTGGCTTGCCACTGCCTCTTGCTTCTCTGAATGGCCAGTAGAAAAGAGTGCATAGAAACTAGTCCACTCTACTGAAGGTAAAATTTGCATTTGTTCCTCCGCACATGGTTTGCATCTGGAACCATCCAGCAATGTCATGTGACCTCCCAATAGGCTGCTCAGAAGGGAAGCTTGTCTCCACCTGGAAGCTTGTCACCTCAGTTCATATAGCATTTGGAATAGGTTGGGTGCATAGTTGGATATTTAAAGGCAAAACAAAGGTGCAGGCTTTCTTTTGTTCCATCCATATATCGGCATTCAGATATTTGCTGCTTTCTTTCTTTCTTTCTTTCTTTCTTTCTTTCTTTCTTTCTTTCTTTCTTTCTTTTTGCCTTTCTCTGCCCAGGCTGGCAAAAACACTTGATAGAAATCTCGAATGCCTCTTGGCTTCAGATGAATCACTTCTAAGCCTCCTTTCCGAACAATCAGAAAGTAGCAGTTCAATAAACATGTTCCATTTAAATAAAGAACTGCAGGGTCACTTCCATTCATATCGATGAAATGCTTCTGCTGAATCTATATTCATCCTCCACACATTGATCTTGGTGGTGAATCAAAATGAAACGCAAAATAATGAAAAGATTCTCCGCCCGCCCGCCCCCCAAAAAGCAGGGGACACACACACAGAAAATAGATCGGGATGGTGGCAGAGATTGTGGGGAAAATTCCCCTTGGGGGTTCAAGTACAGAGGCTCACATCAAATTCCCAATTGGTCAGACTTTATTCAGTAATGCATTTCTGGACAGAGTCCAAGGATTCTGTGAGACTCCATTACTATATGTAGGCAAATATATGTCACCTGAGCTGCTAACCCAACCACCTTCTTCCATCCTGGCACTTCACCACTTCTCATCCAACCAGAGTCTTTCAAATAGATTTTACTCTACCCATTTTTACTTTATACCTCAGAACCCTCCTTGTACCTTATATGAGGTTGTTTTTTAGTTTAACGGTCAGCCGTTAGGTTCCTCTTCAACCAGTTCTTACCAGTCTTGTGGTCTTGTTGCATTCTTGCTGTGACAGACTTTGGGCTCTCAAATTTCAGTGACATCCTGTGCCACACTTACATTTGGTGCTAGGCCTGTCTTAAGCATATGCAGTGCCAGGGTGCAAAGTTCCACCTACCGCCCACCCCCCGGTTGCCCAGTCCCAGGCATGCAGGAGGGTGGAGCCAGCCGGCCGCCTCAGCGTCTCATTGGCTCAGTCACCCCTGAAGTTGCAGCGCAGAGCCGCCTGCAGCAGAAGAGCCTGCTGCGGCGCTCCGACCAATGGGCAGGCTCTTCCCCGGACTCAACTCTAGGGCCCCAGACTCTCGGCCTGGCACCCCTGAGAGCACGGCACCCGGGTGCCCCGCACCCCTAGCGCCTATGGGTAAGATGGCCCTGTTTGGCATCACTCCACCCATTGTGCTCTATTCTACAGCATTGTTGTGGCACCCCCTGCAGCACAGTGGCCAGTGCCCTTAAACCACCCCTGATCTTGTGTACATAACACTGGCCTCATAGAATCATAGAATCATAGAGTTGGAAGAGACCACAAGGACCATCGAGTCCAACCCCCTGCCAAGCAGGAAATACCAATAATAATAATAATAATAATAATAATAATAATAATAATAATAATAATAATTTATTATTTATACCCCGCCCATCTGGCCGGGTTTCCCCAACCCCCTAAAATGCAGGAATCTCAGTACACTGTTCCTCATCCAATTTGAAGCCATACCAGACTCTGCTTAGCTTTTGCAAATGTACTAGCAGTTTTACTGATGCACCGCTTAATGGCCCTAACAAAATTTCCACCTCAAGATAAAAACTTCTCTTTTTTTATGGCAGGGAAGGGGACAGATCCCCAAATCCACATTAGGCCAATATTTTTATTAGGCTAACCAAAATGGCACAAAGCATTGAGCAAGTTTTTGAATTATTCAGAACTTTTCTGCAGGCTTGTATTTAGCAAAGGAAGAAGCTGATGGTGTTAAAGGCACAATGTCTGCAATGGCAACATTTATAAAATTGAGTGTGAGAAGAGATAGCAGACTTAATAGATTAGACTCTCCTAGAGGCTATGCAGGTTTTCAGGCTCAAATCCAGTAGTCTCCTTGATCTACTTCTCTTTCTGCATTGAAGAGGACGGGTTTCTTTAAATCTCCATTTAAGAATTTCCAGAGTAAATCGGCAGAAACCTGCATTCAAAATGTTTCAGAGTAAATCAGTAGTTTATTTTTGGGTGTATTGAGTTTGGCTCTAGTGCTAAGACAAGTTTGTTGGTAAAACTCCCCAGAGGCGGGGGCGGGGGGAGAAGGATCCAGGCATTATGTTGAATAGCTCATTATTAAATCTCCTAGCAGTGATAAGGTATGTCAGGGAAAGTCATTAGCCCAATGCAAAATTCAAAGTGAATTTGGATTACTCCTCTCAAATGAAACAAGGTGAGGCCAAAAGTGCTTTTAAAATGGGGGGGGGAATTCAGGGGATGCCCCCCACATCCATAATAGCAAGTAAAAAGTATAATGCATTTGAAAATTGAGCTTGCTCTGTTTGTTATAGTAGCTGGTATTCCACAGTACGTCTATAAGTTTTTCACATTATTGATAGCAAACATATTTATGCTTGCGACTAGCAGAGCTTCCTGTGACAGTGAGTTCCATGTGATAATGATGTTTTCTAAACCACTCTCTTTGGTGTGTCTTAGCTTTCTTCCTCTCAGTTTTCAGTAGACGACTCACGATACTTTGGTGTTTTGAGAGACGGTTTTGAATGTGAATACCCTTTGCACATTTGCGTCCTCTACCACATGTGATTTTAAAAGTACAATGTAACCTCAGCTTTCAAGTGTCTTGGAAGCGGAAGAATTTGGAACCCGAATGCCAAAAACCCAGAAGTGAATGCTTCCATTTTCAAACGCACCTCAGAAGTTGAACAGCTTGCAAGGCGCGTTTCTCCATTTTCCTCAATGGAATTTGCCGACTGGCAATTGCGCCTCAGTTGTGGAATGTTTCAGAAGTTGAACAGTCTTCCGGAACGGTCTTCCGGAACGGATTATGTTCGACAACCGAGGTTCCACTGTATATCCCTGTATATTGTTGAGGTGGAAATTTTGTTAGGCCCATTCTTCAAAAAGAAATCTGAAAAGCCTATAACACTAATCGCTCAGATTCTTTCAGGGGCTATTTCTTTTTCTAAGCAGTGATGGTCTGTCTGAGGGATATTATATTTGCAAACCTGCCTGATAAATGTTGACAAGAAAAAGGTGGGAATTAGAGAGCAGGAAATATATGCAGGAATGTTCCTTTTTGAGTCAACATACTTGATTTCCGATTAGTTAATGCCAATTCATTAAAAGGTATACTGTATATTCAAGAAGCACATATGCCACCCCTCCACTAGACTGAATAAGCCCAGGAGGCGACAGAAAGGGCAGCAGAGAATGTCAGTGGACTTTATTCATATACACACTTGTAATAAAATAGATCATTCTCCATGGGATCTTGAATGTGTAGACAAGACCTCCCAGAATGGAATGAAATCTCATTTATCTCTGATGGAAACGGCACACATGGATGCCAAGGGTCCTCCTCGCAGAAGTCTAGCAATATCAATCACATATCATTTCCAGTATATAAGTTTATCTCAGAAACCAGCATTGCTAGCAGGAGTCTTTCTTTCCTGATGCTCTTAGGGATGAGAAAGACACACATTCTGCATGTCCTAGTATACTCCCTGCGCCTCAGTACTGACATCTGGCCAATTCATATTCTGAATGGAATAACAAGGAGCTGCATCAGTTTGTGTGTGTGTGTGTGGATCAAGGATGGGGAATCCATGCCCTCAAAATGTAATTTGACTCTAGTCTGAAACTGGGCCCCTGGCCGTCCTAGCTAGGGCTGATAGGAGTTGGAATCCAGCAACATCTGGAGAGCCACAGATTCTCTATCCTTGATACTGGTTCAGAGCATAGCCTTAAGGGGAATGTTTTGTTTTCATGAAATCTTTCTGTGTCTTCAGAAATAATCAGAAATGCCACAAAGTTGGTGAAAGGCATGTAACTGACTCAGAGAGCTAGATGTTAATATTATACCTTTTATTTCAGCATAATTTTTTTAAGGCCTATAATCTAGCATATTTCCTGTCCCATTTATGATGGATATCTGCCATATCATTCATTGTTGCATTACATGATGGGGAATGATTCACTGGGCAAATTTTTTTTACTTATGCTGGATTTCAATCAAGAATGGGGAACCTGAGGCCTTCCAGATGTTGTTGGACTCCAACTCCCATCTGCCTTGATCAACAAGGCCAGGTCAATACCAACAAAATCTGAAAGGTCTCGGGATCCTCATTCCTGATTTAAACCATTGTTTCTAATCCTACAGCCCATGGCTTACAAGATTAGGTGGGGTACAAGTGGCACTGCTGTAGCAGAATGATCTGCACAGCACTTCTTTGTATTGTATTGTTTCTATTGAATGAGGGATCTGGCCAGGGCTTTTCATCAGCCAGAACGCACCGGAACTCAGTTCTGGCACCTCTCAGGTGGGCACCACTGCCATTCTCAGAGAACAAGGGAGGTTTCATGGTGAGTTCCGGCACCTCTTCTTCTAGAAAAAATAGCTTTGGATCCAGTGATTAGACAACATTATCATTCAGGATGGTTTCTGATAGTTCTGAATATGGCATAATTCATTGGATCTGAAGTTGCTGATGTGACAAATGTATGTCACAAATATGGCCTAGAAGACAAAATCGCGGCCCCAGAGTTTTAAGTTCAGAAGTTCCCACAGGCTGTAAGGACAGTGTGACTGCAAATATCGTTTATCTTTTGCTTCTCTGCTCCTGCCACAGAGCTTGCATTTGTGTTTTGCTCAATGTTTGGCAGAGATCCTACAGATGGCTATCTAACGGTCTGAGGGATCATTGGCTGATGTAATTGCTTAATGAGAAAGTATTTACACGGATGAACAACTTGTGTGGATGAGAGGCATTCCATGTTTAGCAGACTTTGTTGTCAACAGCCCTGTCCCGGCTAGGATTTGGTAAGGTGAAAACAGCACCTGTCGTTATCTTGGATCCTTTGGGAGATGTATGGGGATCACTATTTATTTTCTGGTTATGTGTCTCCGATATTTCAAATTGTGTTTGAGTGTCCAGAAAACCAACAAAGGTGTGCTCTCACCCAGTGTTTTTTTCTGGGGGGATGCAGGGTTACTCAACCCCCTTAAACATTTTGAGAATCTAATGGGAGAAAAAACTAATTCTTTTTTAGAATTTTTAGTTTTTTAGCATGGTGAATCGTCAGTTCCATTGCTACTCCAATGGAGGCCTCATTTCCTGTCAGGTGTTTCCTGAGTCTCAGACAGAAGCAAGCGTTTAATGTGTAAAGTAGGAGTTGGAATCTAGAACGGTGATTGGTCAGTTTTGTTGTGTTTACTGTATTCCCCCCCCCCCATTTGAACTATAAAATGGTGATTTTCTTGAATCAAAATGAGAGTACCCCTAAACATTTTTTATTTAGAAAAAAAGCACCACTCTCATCCATCCTGCTGCTATTGCCTTTACACCATCACGCTGCAGAGCTGTTGAAATGGTTGACTTATATCAATAAGCATGGCTGCAACTCCTTAGCTGTATGAAAAGAGATGACAAAAGAAGAGACTAGAGAAGAAAGGTGTTGGGGGCACAGATGATTGGTTATTCTCAACATATTTCCAGAACAGTTTAAAAATAAAAAATACTAGGACAAGGCTATGAGTAGGATCCAAACATTTTTGTGTGAGGAGTGACACTGCAACATCTCGCTCTTCAATGACTCATCCATCACTGCATGACACCTGACACCTTGATAAAGTGTCATTTATTTCTAATTCAGTTTCTTCTGCATATTTGCAATTTCTGGCAACTTAGATGATGGCATCAACATTTTGTTACCAATTCTCTCGTTTTAGCATCACACAGTTGCTTTAGTCAGCAGGGTTAGAACTGGGATCAGTGGATTGCAGCCAACTGAGTTCTACTTGAAGTAGGTCCACTGACATTCACGAACTCAAGTTAGTCAAGTCTATTAATTTCAGTGGGCCTACTCTGAGTACAGCTAACCTTAGATACAACCCTGCGCAACCCTTTGTCCCCTCAAACACCAGTTCAAGTCAAGACTGAGTTAGCAATGGCTAACAGATGTTTCGTTTTGTTGATTCTGGTGTGGTCATGCATCAGCATCATTATCATTACATTTCTTACAAGCTGCCATTAACATTTCCCACAATACCCCTGAGGTAGCATCAGTCTGAGGCATGGGAGAAATTAAAATGGTGGCACCCAAGGGATGATGCAGGGGCCCATTGATACACCAACAATATTTCAATATTGAGAAATGTTATTTGTGTCGCAACATCACTAAAACGTGTCTATACATGTGTGAGTAAAACACCGTGCCGCCCGCCAGTTAGCCGTTGGCATTTGACGAGAGTAGGTGTGTTTTTAGCACAGCCAACTAAAAAATTATGTGAAATGTAAAAGTGTTCCAACACTGTTTTACATTGTTTAGTTAAGATTTAAAATACCAAAGGTAAGTTATTCCACTCAGTAATTAGGATTACACGTGATTTTTAAATAAATTCAGTGGTTTTATTAATAATTGTTAGGGGTTTTTTGAAAATGTCCGTTGGGGCACTTTGATACATATAAAAGTGCCCTGCTGGTGTACAGTAGTGCCCCAATATACAAGTTTGCATAAAATCTCAAAACTCATTAAATTTGGAAAGAAAAAAACTGTTGTTTACTATATGGCCAAAGTCATTTCTAAATATAATATGACCGATTATCAAATGTCATATGTCAGGGAAAAAACAGGATCTTGTATGTTTGTCTTCCCCATTGTAGAAGATAAGGCAAGTGTTGATTTCAAGGATGTTGTTTTGCTGTTGCCAAAACCAAATTTCCCAAAGGGCACATTTTGAACATCATCTCTTTATACTATTTCTATTGACTTAAGTGGATATAATGTGCAATAGAAGCTAAATGTTAAAGAATTATCTTATTATTTACAAGCATTTTGTTTAAATTACTATTTTTTAACTACCTAATGTGAGTTCTTATACTTTTTAAGTTTTTCCAAAGTTTTTTTAAAAAAATGGATAGGTGTTTGAGGCAAGATTAATATAAGTTTTGATGTTTAGTTAAGAAAACTTGCCATAAAGTCTATATGTGTGAAACACTGTTAGTTTTGGTACATAATTTAGATTTTAAGCAACAAATTGTAAGGCTGATTATGATCTCTCAAAATGAAAATTGTTTCTTTTCATTAAATTTTTGCAAATAATTACCATTCTCATACAGTTTACGCTTTGTATCAAAGTGCCCCATAGGTGGGGCCGAATGATACAAAGCCCATTTTTTACTGAAGTCATTATATTCTCATTGTCCTCTAACTTTAAGGGTTCTTTTGATTGCTATTATAATATTGATTAGTTATGCCATGAATCAAGCCAAAAAAATTATTTGACTCATCTTTGTTACATAAAATATGGGATTCCATTTTTCTGCATCAATCTGCCCCACTTCCCCCCTACATTTCTCACAGTGTCCTAGCTTGATACTATTACCGCACCAGGGGATTGTGGGAAATTTTAAATGGAGACTTGCATCTTCCCTCAAATAGGCCTACAGCTGGGGTCCCACTTGGACAAGTCACAGCAAGAGTCAACCCTGTGCCTATGACCATGAGTTAAAAACTTGGAACTGAGTGATTCCTTTTGAAATGGGGGCCCAGTGTAACTATTGGCAGTACGCAAATGTATTTATATATTTTCACATTTATGCCCTGCCCCTTCAAGCAGCTCAAAGTGGCTTGCACATTTAAACGGCTCAGGACCGCAATACCTCAAGTACCACCTTTTTCCATATGAACCTACCTGGACCCTGAGATCATCTTCTGTGGCCATTCTTCGTGTGCCCCCTCCTTGAGAGGTTCAGAGGGTGGTAACATGAGAAAGTCTGTGGAATGTTCTCCCCAGGGAAGTTCATCTGGCACCTTTATTATACACCTTTAGGCACCAGGCAAAAATGTTCCTTTGGTTGATCCAATTTACATCCTTTGCCCTTTTAAAATGTGTTGTCTCCCGGAGGATATCCATCCGTATCGAAACTGGACTTACTCTACCCCCCCACGAGCTCTAAAGAAACCCACTGGCGCAAGTAATTCTCTGACCCCGCCGGAGGAAAGAGAGCTTTTAGCCACCTTTGGCGACCTTCCACCGAGAGAACAACAAGAAATAATTGATAGACTAGAAGTACTTAATCATCAGCTCATACATGTCCAGAAGAACGGAAAAGTCCTGCCCACTTCTCAGGATAATCCTGCCAGCTTTTCGCAGCCGTGTTTTAAGGAAGCAGGAAGTCTTCCATATCTTAGTCCGGTTCCTAAACCCATGCCTCCCCCACTTGAGGGCAAGACCCATCGATGCTTGGCAGACCCAGGTTTTGTCTCACAAGTAGGCCCCTCATCTCTACTCTTGATAAATTTTGACTCGTCCTCCAAGAGTTCCCCGCTGAAGAGTGTAGCTCAGAGTTCCTTCCACCAAAACAATTCCTTACCAACTAATCCATCAATGCCGGAACTGGAGTCCTCATATTCCCCCGAGCGGCATAGACCCGACATACAAATGGTACCAGTACGCCAAGCATCCCCAGTATCTTCGCCAGCATCAGGTCAGGGGAGTGTTCCACCTACATCAAAAAATGGCCCGGATTTGATTGAAGACCCGGCCGGACATATAAATCAAATGGTTTCATCGGCGATCTCTAGACCTTGCGGTGGGGCAGTCTCAGCAAATCCTGTGGAGTTTCCCATTGAAGTGTCCGCCCTTGGGTTAGCCAGCAGGAGACCTGTCCTGTTGCATCAGTCAGAATACCTCACGACCAACTTCAAGACTAGGTACCCTCAGCAGGTGCCAGCCATGCAAAGTAAAATAACTGACTTTTTTGTGGGGTCTGCCCCGCCCCCTAAGGACACACATCTCTCCTTGAAATGACAGCGAATCGGACACAACAGGAACTCCCCCCTATCAGTCCTCAGCTGGAACATTGCGGGCTGGAGGGGAAAAAAACTTGATCCAGAATTCTTGGAGTATATTAACATGTTCCATATCATCTTGTTCCAAGAATCGTGGGAAGTAGAGAAAATTGTCCTAAATGGCTTTGAGCTTCTAGAACTCCCTGCCTGCCCCTCCCTGAAAGGAGGCCGCCCTAAAGGGGGCCTAATAATAGACATCTCCCTCAACCTACATTCTAAACTTACTCTAGTACAGGCCTTGCCTCCTTACGCCCTTACCGGGCTGATTGCGGGGGAAAAGATCTCACTTCTAGTTACAAATGTCTACCTGCCACCTGGGGGTTCTTCCCCCGAACTTGGCTCTAAATGGGGCTCGCTAGAAGAGCATTTGCTCTCATGCTATGTTAAGTTTCCTAATACCCCGGCCATAATAGGTGGCGATTTTAACGCCCGCACAGCAGCAAATTGGGACTCGCTGACCAAAGCCAAATGGTGGGTTACCCCAAACCTTGATAATTATGATCTGGAACATCTCATGAGGAGAACCTCTAACGACCACAGAGCAAATGAGGCTGGAGTACTCCTCTATCAAATGGCCATCCGTTTAAATCTGGTCCCCTTAAATGGCACATGCCTCCCTGATATTCCTGGGGATTTCACCCACCTGAGCGTTAAATCAAACAGCGTCCTTGATTACCTGTTGGTCTCCAGGGATCTACTTAAGTGTATTTCCACCTTTAAGATCGAGAATGTACAATCTAGTGATCATCTTCCCCTTGTAGCCAAGCTTTCCCTGAACTGGCAGTCGGAGGCTCATAGACATGCGACCCAGATGGTAACCAACGAATCTCTCCAAGTAAGAGGAATCAAATGGCCGGAGACCCAGGCTCAAAGGTATCAGGAATTCTTTCAAAAAGAAATCCTCGGGCCCCATCCCAACATAGGCTTTGCCTCAGACGAGCATAGCATAGTGTTGAAACGCTTCCACCATCACACGACTGATCTTACGTCCTTCTTCAGGTTACCACCCAAAATATTAAATCAAAATGAATATACTTACGGTGCCCCCTGGTATAATTCTCAGTGCAAACAAGCAAGACAGTGCCTTCGTGCTATATATAATGTATATAAGACCTCCGATGCATCTACTCTGCCAGCTAGTTATGCACAAGCCAAGCTAGTTTACAAACGCACGCAGAAAATTGCCAAACGTGACTGGCAACATAATCGCTGGCAGGCTTTGATTACTGCTTCAAAACCACACAGATCCAGGGAATTCTGGTCTTTGATCAACAGAAGGGTGAGGAAATACCCAAGGGCAGTCATCCCTGCACCGACATGGGAATTGTTCCTGAAGAAATGCTTCTCACAGGCAGATGCTCCCTCCGACCACCTGACGCATCTGTTTACCCACCTACCTATTTGGCCTCCCACCGATCCTGATGAAATAGCCAAGCTAATAGCTCAGCTGAAACCGGGCAAAGCCCCAGGGCCCGATCTGATCCCTGCTGAAGCCATTAAACTACACCCAAAATGGTGGGCTGGCATCTTGGCCAAAACCTTCGATGCAATCAACGCTTCTGGTCTCATCCCCAAAATATGGAAGGAGGCCATTATGGTACCAATTCATAAAAAAGGTTCTCCAATGGAGCCGGAAAACTACCGTAACATCAGCCTCCTTTCGATCATAGGGAAAGTTTATGCCAGCTTTTTGCTGACTAAACTATTGCAATGGGTAGATGAGACTAATCAGATTGGCCACGAACAAGCAGGGTTCAGAATTAAACGCTCTACAACCGATCATGCGATAGTTCTTTATCATCTGGCACGGAAGTACTCCTCTCCTCCCCGGGGCTACCTCTGTGCTGCCTTCTTAGACCTAAAGGCAGCCTTTGACAGCGTTCCTAGAAATATTCTATGGGAGAAACTTGCGAAACAGGGCATTGATAGAAGACTCTTATGGCTTATAAGTCAGCTTCACGAAGGTACCCTTGCTAGAGTGAGACTTACTCATGCGGGCGACCTCACAAATTCGATACCAATAAACAAGGGAGTGCACCAAGGATGTATATTGGCTCCCTGCCTATTCAACCTATTCATCAGCGACATGCGAGCACCCCTAGTTAACTCATCTCCAAGTACACACGCGCCTAGACTAGCGGACTACCGCTGCCCACTCCTTTTATATGCGGACGACGCGGTAATTCTATCTTATACACGTGTTGGACTAACCAGAGCTTTGAAGATCTTTCCCACGTATTGTCAACTTAACCAATTAACCATCAACCATGTTAAATCCAAGATTCTGATTTTCTCCAGAAGCCGGAGATTATACGAATGGAAGCTTGGTGGAGCAAAAATAGAGCAAGTCCTAAAATTTCAATACCTAGGAGTTATTTCCACAATTTGGGGTGGAAAGCTCAAATTCAACACCTACTTAACAAGGCCAAAACTCTGTCATATGCGCTCCTCCGATTCTTTTTTTCGGATGGAGCTTTGCATGTTCCCTCGGCCCTAAAGGTGTTCAAGGCAAAAGTGGTGGCCGTGCTTGCTTATGCTGCCCCGCTCTGGGCCGTGATGACAGACCTTGCTCCTCTTGAGACACTGCAAAATCAATTCCTACGTCGGCTCCTAATGCTCCCCCTGTGCGTAAGCAACGCAGCCATGCGACTAGAACTGAAGATTGCATCCTTAGAAACTTGCCTGTGGAAGCAAGTCTTCAATTATTGGTTATCATTGTGGCATAGATTACCAAACCACTACCTTGTCCAATGCTTATGGCGTGATGAATTCTCTAGCCTTTGGACCAGTAGAATTCATGCCAAACTCCTGAGTTATGGAATCTCTCCTTCAGATTCCCTAAAACTAGACCAAATTACTGCTCAAAGACTGATCTGCCAAAGACTGGATGACATCGATCTACAGCGAAATTATATGCTGGGGGGAGGTGTTTGTTCGCCCCAGAACATTGGTATCACTTTAACTTACTGCGTTCCATCATACCTCTCCTCCCTTTCGACTGTTGCCCATAGACTGGCCTTCACCAAAGCGAGGTTCAACGTTTTTCCCTCCAACGTCCTGAGACATAGATTCTCAAAGGGCCAAGCCCCGCCATGTGCGAATGTAATAAGTAGACGCTGGAGTCGCTCCAGCACATTATGTTCACTTGCCCCCTGTTCAACGTGCCACGGGCAAATTTGTTGGGATCAATCATACAGAAACTAGAGGGTACCCCACCAAAATTCCACCTTGCCCAAATCTTGCAGGATAAGGATACTCATACGACCCTGAAAGTGGCTAGGTTCCTGGTCGCTGTCCTTACCCAAAAGTGACGCCAAGGAGCACTACAAGCTAACTAAGGAGTAGTATGCCATTCTACCTTATAGTATTTTATTGTTATAGTGGTGTTTTAGCGGCTGTTTTTTTTCCCACGTGCACAAGCTGTTATTTATGTGTTGTTTTTACTGGTATGGGCCTACGGCCGTAATAAATATTGTTGTTTATTGGGGGGGCTATTGGGTTGTTGTTTTTATTTTTATTAGATATTTTGTGGTTTTATATCTTGATTTTATTCTGTGAACCACCCTGAGACCCCTGGGTATAGGGCGGTTTATAAATTCAAATCATCAACATCATCATCCACCTCCCCATTTTATCTGCACCACAAGCTTGTGTGGCAGGTTGGGCTAAGACAGTGACTGATCTCAGGTCACCTAGAGAGGTTCATGGTTGAGTGAGGACTTGTACGCTGATTTTGTAGTCAAGCTACGCTGGTGCTTTGTGAACAATGCACCCTAGTGTCTGCTTTTGCAGATGCACATGTGCCTACTGAAGTCTTGTAGAGTTGGGGGTCATGGCAGGCATGCATCCTCTCCACTAGTACCTGAAGGAGCATCTCCACCCCCATTGTTCAACCCGGACACTAAGGTCCAGCTCCGAGGACCTTCTGGCAGTTCCCTCACTGCAAGAAGCAAAGTTACAGGGAACGAGGCAGAGCGCCTTCTCGGTAGTGGCGCCTGTCCTGTGGAACACCCTCCCATCAAGGAAGTTGTCAAGGAAATAGACAACTACCTGATTTTTAGAAGACAACTGAAGGCAACCCTGTTTAGGGAAGTTTTTAATGACTGGTGTTTTAATGTATTTTTAATATTTTGTTGGAAGCCGCTCAGAGTGGCTGGGGAAACCCAATCAGATGGGCGGGGTATAAATAATAAATTATTATTATATTATTATTGTTCCTTCGGACAACCCTACTGTGAATGGAATGGAGTTGCCCTATTACAAAAAGACAAATTGAAAAGAAAGCAGTTAAAATATACTCGATCCACATCAGTAGAATAGCAGAGCAGAGAATAATAAGAGCCACAATCTTTGCAGATAACAAATGAAGTAAGGATTCTTTCTCAGAGCTAAAATCACTACCCAGACTTTCATCCCCCTGCTTTGCAAGTGTCTGATTCTGATGCTAATGAGGGTGAAATAAACATTCATATATAAATATAAATATTATTTATGAATACAGCATTGTTTCTCTTTTCCTTATGAGAAGTATATTTTTTATATGGAATTAAACCGCTTTGCAATCAGCTTTGGGCTCCATCTTCATGCAGCCATCTCTCTTAAGGGGAGAAAAAAATAGCTGTGCATTTTATTCCTCTCTAATTCTGCTTAGGACCCACTTTAGCAATACTTTCTGCCGTAGATTAATTACCCTGATCTAATTCATTTAGTGGAGGACAGCTGTGGTACGTGGGTTGCCCACTGATGTATTGTGTTAAATGACGCCCATCTGTCATTCCAGCATATCAGCATGAATTTGGTGTCATCTACTTCATTGGCTCTGCTGAGATGTGAAGTACGGCTACAATGTTTACTACTGTTGTTAATTTAATATCTACACCTTTAATAACCTGACTGCTGTCATTCGCTGAACGATGATACATGATGGCCAGTGAAGAGCCAGAGAGGAAGCATTAACTAGACAACCTAGGAGACCAGTTGGAGTTAATTAGTGCACTTCTGGGCACATTTACCACTGTGGGTCTTATAGGGCATTCTCATGTGGAGATATATATATATCTATATACTGTTGCCGACAATGTAGATTGGTGGAAATGTTCTATTAACTAGAAAATGTGCCACTTTAATTTTTAAATACATTCATACCTCATGTTACTTTTGCTTCATGTTACGTTCTTTCAGATTACGTCCCGCGGCGAACCGGAAGTACCGGAAAGGGCTACTTCCGGGTTTTGCCGCTTGCGCATGCGCAGAAGCGCAAAATGATGTCGCACGCATGCACAGAAGTGCCAAATCGCAACCCCCCTGCGTGCAGACGCAATGCTGTGGGTTGCGCTCTTTTCATATTGTGGACGGGCCTCCGGAATGGATCCCGTTTGCAACCAGAGGTACCACTGTAGTCACTTTATCACCACAGATCTTATACATGCCACGGGGAAATGTGTGGCAGCTTTTCCTTCCCATGGTAGTGGGCAATTGGAAGCCCAGGAAGTGACCCCCGAAAGGTCTTGCAAATTTCACATGGACAGATCCAAAAATAACAAAATTGATTTAGCCAAAAGATTTTCTAATTGTCCCGCTCCCTGAAAGAGTACAATATAGAGACCTGGTGGGCCCCTTTGGAGAAGTGGTCTGACAAAGTTGGCACCTTCACCAAAAAGGCCCCTTTCCTAGTAAACAACTGCCGGACTTAATTCGGCAGTGCCATCTGGAAGGAAGGTTTTTGGTCAAAGAGAATGCATGCTTCTTTCGGAGCAAATATATGTATTTTATCATAGAGGTCTTTAACTGGTGGTTTGAGACCCACTACTGAGTTATTGCCTAATCTAAAATAGATTGCAGCAGAAGTGCTACCACCATACAAATATATGTGTTTAAAAATTACAAAATGGGTCCTCAAATATATGTTTGAGTTGAAGGTGAGTGCAAGATCTGAAAAGGGTGAGGACACCTGTTCTATTGGGTAACCGATGTAGGCTTTACAGACACATTGTATACCAGTCTAAGTACAGACTGATGTAATCGCGACATATGGAAACAGCTTTAGAGCTGAGCTTTAATGTATTTCAGTATCCAAAGGCAATTTATTTCAATATCCATAGAATAAATCTTTTTCACGACACCTTAGGCATTAAACGAATGAGGTGGGAAACAGTTACCCCTTTCTGACTACTGTGATTATCTATACAGTTGTACCTTGACTCCTGAATGCCTTGGGAGTCAAACGTTCTGGCTCCCAAATGACTGAAAATCGGAAGTGAGTGTTCTGGTTTTCGAGCGCTCTTTTGGAAACCAATGTCTGGCAGGGCTTCCACAACTTCCGATTGGCTGCAGGAGCTTCCTGCAGTCAATCAGAAGCTGTGATTTGGAAGTCGAACGTTTCAGAAGTCGAATGGACTTCTGGAATGGATTCTGTTCGACTGTATCAGGTTATTATAAAATATAGCAAGTAAGCATAACAAATGCATTTTTAAAGCACTCTAGAAGTAATCCTAAGGGGAGTGGCTGAGGGTCTAGAAGATGCTGGGAAGCTCCCATCACCAGTGAAGTCCGAGAGAGGTCAACCCGCCAAGACATCCCCAGTGTGGGGAAGGAAAGCTCAGTTGCTGCACTACCACTAATGCTCCTCTAGAGAAGGGACTTTCCCCATGGAAACCTGCTCTTTAAATTTGAAGCGCAACAAATGGCAATTCTGGTTTTCTGCTGTTTGCTGCAATTCATTGGTAAAGAGCACGTTTTCATGGGGAATGCTCCAGGGGAAAAATTAAAAGTGCTCAGAGCTTTAAAGCAAAGAGGAAAGGTAAGCATGGATCAGCCCTAAGAGTATCAAAGTTATTGTGCCTCAAGCTGCTATGGACCACAGCCTACTTCATTAGATGAAATTGTATCCTACATTGGCAGATGTGTGGGTATCCCAACCGTGGGGCCACACAATCATGCAAGCGATAGCTTAGAGAGGAGTAAGATTTCCTTGTTATTCCCTTACCACCACCTCTTTTCTGCCAAGAAGCATCTTTAGACCCACCTTTAAAACAATCAGAACCCTGAGAACTCAGAATCCAGAGGCGTGTTAGGTGGGTGGGATCAGCTTTCGGAGTTGCACAAGTTCAATGTGTTTCGTAAAGGTAACGATGAAGCATCTCCTCCTTAAATTGGACTGGGATTTGCAATGATATCGACCAGAGGTGCATTATCTCCCAGAAAATGTATCTCTGAAACTTTTAAAAGGAAGACGACAACGTAGTTCATGCTCTACAGCATCTGCTTTGTAATTACACTTGCAGCAATTCCCTCGATAGGACTGGCAAGCTCAATTCGCTCTGCTAATGCATTGGCTTCTCTACCTGCTTCCCCTAAAACGGCTTCCATAGCTTCCTCCATTCCTGAGGTTGTCTTACTCCAGTCCTCCTCAAAGGCATTACTATGACAGGTAATAACTGATACTGATGGATTGGAACATCTCCTTTGAGTTTTCTGGTGCATAATATATCTACTCTGTATTGTCATCAAGCTCTTCACATGTTTGGAATGTAATTTTGGCTTTTAGTTCCAAGTTTGGCACAGTGAATCGAATTTGTGCCCCCCCTCCAGAAACATCAAAAACAAAAATGCATTTTAGAAGGAGATACATATCTAGTGTGAGAGTGATTTTGCCACATAGAATGCATTTTTATGTGCTCTTTTCACTAATATGTGCCATTTAAGGCACTACGTTCCCCTAATATGTGCATTTCTACATACATCTTAGGGTTTGAGAACTGCTCAGCAAAATTCAGAGAAGTGCAAATTTTGGAGGATCTCTGCATTTTGCTTAATTTTGAGAAAAGCTCCTGTGGGGTTTTGCGGGAGGTGGGGGAATTCCGCCACCTCCTGCAAAAGCAGGGAGAAGGTCTTGGAGTAGCGCACAGGCCGCGTGCAGCCTGTCCTCTGCTCCCAGAGCTGTGGGGGTGTGTGTCATATTTTCCCCTTGATCCCCCCCCCGAAAACTAGGTGCGCCCTAGGGGCCGGTGCGCCCTATAGGGCGAAAAATACGGTATTTCTAAGCTGGGCTTTTGTAACTTCAAATATGTTTCAGATGCATTATTTTCAGACCTCTCTGAAATGATGAGAATAACAACACATGCTTTTTCTTTCTTTAATTCACCAAAATGTTTCTCTCTTTTTATTCCTTCACCGAGGGTGCAAACACGAGGATCTCTAGATTTCCAGGACCTCCTTCTCTGTGAACAGAGCTGTAGATCTGATCTCAGGAGCTTCCTCCTGGCTACTGCAGCAAATTCTGCTGCTGTTATTTCTTCACTGAGAGTGTTAGAGAGAGCAAGAAGGATATGTTCTGGAAGACTATCATGACTGGATCAGGTGATCCATCCCTGGAACTGGTACTTATTCCCCCACCATATGGTCCCATATCTCTATTATGGTTTATGCCAGTGTGGTGTTAGCATGTCATACTAGGACCCTGGAGACCTGGGTTCAAATCCCCTTTGGCCTTGAAACTCATTGGATACTCTTTGGCCAGTCACCAGCGCTTAACCCAACCTACCTCACAAGGTTAACTGTAAGGATAAAATGGAGACAAAGAGAACCACGTGTGCCACCTTGGACTCCTTGGAAGAACGTCAGGTTATAAATGTCATAATAAACATGCTTCAAAAAAGAAATTTCCGATGAAAGGGGAAAATGCAGCCCACCTCCTTCTCTACGCCCGCTTTTGATTGCTTCGCCAAGACTTTCACGTTTATAGGTACAGTATAAAGTTTGTTTATATCCCACTCTTAATCTAAAAATCTTGAACAACATGCAGTTGAAAATCAGTGGCAACATCCAAAGGCCTGCGTGAAAAAAAGGCCATGCCTTGAGCTGGCATCAAAATACTAACAGCATGGGTACCTCCCAAAACTTCAAGGATCTGGGAGTTCCAACTTTTGTTTCTTGCAGGCAAATTAAATTAGAATAATTGCAATTTTCAAATTAAATCAGAAAAAATGTAACATTTAAACAAGTTCATGTGTGTGCACTGTTAGAATTCCTGCTCTATGATTGCAGTCATAGGATTGTTGTCTTTCACATGATGTTACATGTTTTGACTCCACAGAGTGGGACGTGACGAAGACAGAATGTTCATGTTACTGTCTTCCGTGAAGTCCTTTGTTCTTCTTCTCTTTGCTGTCTGGTGCTAGAGAGAGAGGGAGCCATCTTGCAGTGCTCTGTGTGTGTTTATATGTAAATAACGTAGATTAGCCAAAATGCTGAGTTGCTGAGGTCTGTCACGCAAGCTGCGAAGACTCTGCGGATCCCTAAGTGTGCCAATTTCTGTTGGCATTGGTCACTGTGATGTTCAGGCAGAAGAAAGCTTTTGAAACTCCCGAACGATCAACCAGGAGGGAGCAAACATGCCAGTCAGGCATGTGTCTCTGCTAGGGTCCTATTCAAGTATAGGCTGAACTCCTGACATGCACGTGTTGTTGATTCTTAATAAAACCTGCATCCTTGCTTCCTTACAAACTCACAAAGCTGGAAGGGCCTTCAAAGATCATTGACTTGCTGCCTTCTTCGACTTGAGAATCCAGTTCTTGCTCACATGAGCTTGACAATGCTGGGTCAGGCATTGGTCAATTGTCTTTTCTAAGTGGCAAAGGCTATACACTGCTACCTGATCCATTTAACTACTGTAGGAATGTCAGGACCTGATCCATTTAACTACTGTAGGAATGTCAGGACTTGGTCTAGGGGCCTCTTGCATGCAAAGCTTGTGGTCTACCACAAGGCAATTGCCTTTCCCTTTAGGGCTTGTGCATCCCAACCTTATTGTCTGGTTCCATTTTTGTTGTCTCCTCAGCTGTCCCCTCCTCCCTAATTTTCCTTTTTAGCAAGTAACCTATAATTTTAAACCACCCTCTGTATTCTGAACAGCTGTAGTCTTTTATTTATACATAGCAAGCAACTTTTGCTGGTAAGCACATCTATATTTCATTCCTTTTTTCCTTTCATTCTTCCATAAACAGGGTCAGATCGCGTTTTCTCAGCATGCGCTCTAGCATAGATGTTTGGTCTGAATAGAATTTCTATTCTGGATGTGCCTGTTGTAACATCTGATCTCTGTCATATCGTGCTCCAAACAAGTTAACAAGTATGTGTTAACTTCAGAAGGTAAGGAACTCTGTACTCAAAAATCCCACCCTGCTTTACTGTTGCACAGAGGAGGAATCTTTGCTTTGGTTATTGGGTGGTTTGTTTGTTAATTTGCTATTAATTAAGTGTTGCTCTTATTTTGATTGTTAGAAAGATGATAGTGGTGATGGAAATCAATAGCTGGCTCATTTCTTTTATATCCTTTCATGTCAACGTGAATGTTCATCAATTGTTCATTTCACCTGGGATTTCTAGTAAGGAGAGAGGAATGCTATCAGCATTCTTGTATACAAAATTCTATAACATTGCTGTTAATAAAGATGTGCAAGACGTTTAAGCAAAGTCTTCATTCATCTGCCATTTTAGACTTTGATTTCCTTTCCTTTCACCCCAATAACATTCAAGATCACATTGAGACCAGAATCAGGCAAGCAGAATGCTCCCAACCACCACAATTGCCACCATCACTGGGTAGTCAACATGGTGTTCTCTTTTTTTAAAAAAAATAATTTTTATTAAGTTTTCCATTTTAACAATCCAATCAGATCATATTAAGTATTCCAAATTATACAAATACATATCATATAGTCCAAATATTCTGCCAAATTATATATATTTTTTATTGGGGCTTCCCATGCTTCAAGTTCGGTGGGGCTCTAATCATCTTATGTCTCTACTGCCTTGAGTTTCCAATAGTTCCTTCTTCAAATCTTTCTGTTGTTATCCTTCCTTCTTTCATGGCCTCTGAGTTGTTTCCACAGGCGAGTTCAAATGAGCAATAATGTGCTTCTGTGTGAAATTTGTATGACTCTCCTTTTTTTGCAGCTGGTAAGTCTATTGTTTGCAGTATGTCCTCACACGCTGGTGTTTATGCCGAATCAATCCAAAAGTCCTTCTCTGGTGGCAGACGCCATCTTCTCTCAACATGGTGTTCTCAAGGAATTACTGGACTACATCTCACAGCAACCCAAGCTAGCATGGCCAGTTGTCAGCAACAATGGGAGGTATAGTTCAACAAAACCCAGAGGGCCAAGCAAGCAGGCGGAGAAACAGCCAGGCACTGCCAATAACCCCAGCAAGAAATGTTCACGCTCATGCATTGCTCTGCTCGTGTGCATTTCAAAGGTACAGCAGTGGGCAAGTCACAATAGAGCTGTGGCTTGAGGCCCCCTTGATACTAGCTTGATACCTTAGGTTTGGTGAAATATACTTTTCTTCATCAGTATTAAGCTTGCTTCTCCATGTGCAAGAGAGTCCACCATGTTGTCCTACATCTCAGAGAATAAAATGTCTAGAGCCATCCCTACCTGAATAATATCAAAACACACTGGGTTGCATCCATACTTTGCACAACTTAAGGTTGAAACAATCTTTCTATACAGATTAAGTTCAAGAATACAGTCCGCTTTTGTCGGTCTAGTTGAGCATGATGTCATGAAGAGCCTATTGCCTTTCTTTCTAGTACATATGGTTCCCCCGTTTTTTTTTCTTTTTGAGTTTAAGTATATTGAGAACAGGAAAATTATTAAAGGTTAAGTACTGCATTTTTTTCACTATAAATATTCACAGCTCTGTAATGAAAACTGAATAAGCAGATTAAAACTGATTTAAAAATTAATCCACAACTCTCTTCTTTGAGAGATTTTCAGCGTTCAATTAGTAACCCAAGATTTTAACTTTTTTCCTTCCTTTTCCCCCCTTGAGAGCATCAAGATTTATTTCATTGTCATGGTTGTTGTCACAAATAACCTGAGTTTAGCTGACACCAACATTGAATCCCATTTCAATATGAGACTTAATGAGTAGGAGAAAAAGTAATTACATATTTATCTGCATAATACTGATATTGATGAGCTAGAGAGTACATTCACACTAGCTTAAGAAAATGTTTCATACCTAAATTTGATCTAGGAAAAAGGGATGGCTTAGAAAGAATTCTAACCTGGGAGAAGTCGGTGAAAACCAGCTGTTAAGCAAATATACGTTTAGCTATTATGTTTGATTAATTTCAGATCACTTCGGTTGGGATATTCATGCATTTCTTCACTCCTTCCCGGGGTTGTTGAGGAGGAAGGAGCTGCTGTGCTCTTTTCAGACTTCTGTTAATATATTTCAGGCATCCATTCAGTCCCCACATAACTGGGAATAAGATCCATCGAATTCAATATGGCTTACTTCTGAATAGACATGAGTAGGATTGCTCTGTAATTCTCTACTTCTTAAAAGAATTTCTCCCCAAATAGATTAATAGTGCAAAACTAAAAATGGAGAAAATTTGTTTTATCCTAGGGGGACATTAGAGGTGTTGTTGTACCCTGTTTTCAGCAGCAACAAAATATCAGAAGTATCTTATTCCTATAGGAAGAGTGTTACAAAGTCAAAAGTGTTCCAGTGCTAACAAAATGTGTTAAAATATGTATTTTTTTATGATCAAACACATTTAGAAATGCATCCATTGAGCTAAAATACTACTTAAGTGCAGAATTTGGGCTAAAATGTTTTAAAGCTCTTCTTTAATATGAATTTTCCTACAGATTCTTGTTTAACCATTTACAAAGTAATACAGAAATGGATTTGTGAATAAACACATGAGAAATTAATGCGGACTGAAAACAGATCTTTCCATCAATAGCTGCAAGGGGAAAAGGGGGGGTCATGTTTGTGTGCACTTCTAATTGTTTCAGAAGACAACTGCTGTGATGGCACAACAGTGATATTAGGGCAGGCCTTTGGGGCAGAAACCCAGGACCCCACTCAGTAGGTTGATCAAGAGGCCACCCCCAAAGCAGCAGAGCAGGCTTCTATTGTAAGGCTGCAATTCGCCTTACATGATCCAACCGGATTCACTTTAGACATGCATAGGCTTGTGATGTAAGTAAAGAAATGCATATCTCTCCCTACCAATAAGACCATTATCTCCAGAGCATACAGTTAAGTAATTGCATTGCTTGATGGGTAAACTCATATTGGATCCATTTAGAATTTGTTCAGGTTTTTCTTTTTAAACTTTCTCAGCATTTCTGAATTCCTCAGGAGAGTTTGGCCCTGAAGTCTTTTGGGTATCTTGTCTCAGGATCAAAACAGTTGTTTGGCACATTACATAAGTGAAATTTTCAGATAATCGAATACTCACCAGATATCTTTTTCTAACTCGAGCTTCACTAAAATGAATTGGATATGTCCAAATTTATGCTCTTCAACCAGTCCTTTTCATTTCAACGGTACTTTCAAAGGAGATATCTCCACTGGATTCTGCCAAAGGGTAGAATTCCCAATGTGATACGATACTTTTTCGATGTGTGTGCTTCCCGCCCCTCTCATACACATTAATAGTACTTTCTAAGCTACTAAAAACCAGAAATTCTACATGCATTTTACATATAAGCCATAGGAAGTTTTCATATACGAAGACTGATAATTATGGCAGTAGCAATGGTGGTGTGTATGTGTTTGTGTGTGTGTGGACGCATGGATGGCTAGCTAGCTAGAAATCTTCTCTCGACCTGAGTTCCTTTTAACTGGAAATGACTGGAATTGAATTTAAGGTTTTCAACAAGAAAGGGGTAGGAACTTCAGGAATTTCCTGAAGTTTCCATGTTTTCCATGTTTTGACCACCTAACTCTCATTAGGAAGTTTTTTCTAGGATCTTAGAAAGAGATCTTCCCCACCACCTGTCACCTGATCCATTTTATACTGGCAATTATCCAGGTAAACCATCAACAATAGTCTGGGGAAAATGGAACAGAATCCAGCACTATTATTTCCTCATAGTCTGCAGATGATGATCATTGCCATCATGGATTGTTTTACTGAGGCTGTGAGCATTCAGTCCTAGTTTCTGGATTGAGTTCTATAATGTCAAGAACAGTGTAAATCCCCCTAGCTGGATTGGGACATTTATGTGTAGTATTCAGCTGTTTAAGCAGACAACAGTGATGGATTGGGCCATTATTGTTACCTCACCCAAGGTATTACTTTAAATCGGTACTTGAATTACTGTGGGGTGGGGCGCAAAATGTTTTAGCTCTCTTACAATTTATGCTCCCCACCCCCAGCTACTGTTTTCAAACTACTGCAAAAGAGCATTATTTGGCTTAAAGTAGGAGAAGTGAGGGGTGGAGCTTGTGGTTTTCATTAAGCACTCCTTACCTTTCCCTCTGTAATTTGAGCACTGCTTTGCATCACCTCTGATTAGACAAATATTCTAGATATTCCTTTTCTTTGCTACACTAACCGTGGCTACATCATTATTTATACAAAGGAGATAAACCAGAGCCATCTGTTAGAACCGTTTTCTACACATCATTGAATTTTGCAGCAACAATCATGAATGAAATCTAAATCCTCCAAGTATTTTTTTCTTCTTTAAAAGGACGAAAATTTCCAACATGGCCTATTTCCTATGTACACACTGTCATCGAAATTTGGGAGAAAGGCCACTGGTCAAAAGCTTAGTAGCCATTTGATCTGCTACAAACATGACAGAAAAGGGCAACAATAAACTAATTTGATCTCCTTCATTACACCATTCTTCTGTGATGTACACATCACATTTTCCTCTTAAAATTCCCCATCTCAAAAAATTGAATGCATAATAACAAGGTAGTTGACAAAGGCTTGAGTACTTATGGGTGTTGGCTTCGGCCCTCCATGTGTTTTGGCCTACAACTCCCATGATCCCTAGCTAATAGGACCAGTGGTTAGGGATGATGAGAATTGTAGTCCAAAACATCTGGAGGGCCGAAGGTTGCCTATGCCTGCCCTAAATCCTTATTCTTTCTGTCCTATACAGGGCTGGATGGATTATTCTATTACTGTTCCATGTTAGTTTCATATGTGTTCATTCATAAGCCTGTCCTTTCCTGCTTCCACATCAAATTTGTGATTAAATAGAAATGCAGAAATTTGCATTTTTAATTTTTAAAAACCACTGCTTTTTCTACAAAACTCTTATTTTAGTACTTCTTTTGAGCTGCCTCACAAAATTTGTAAAAGTGCAATAATCAAAGAATTACTACTTTCTCATCTGCCTAGTGATCCAGGAAATGTGAATTAGTTTCCTTAAAAATGGAATGGCATTCCCAAGCATCCTTACTATACAATATCAGTTTTGCTTAGACTGGTTTCAAGCAAAATGCCCTTGTTTTAGATGAATAGTTTAAACATTTTTTTCCACACAGATGGTGGTACCCTACCTCCAAACAGATCACAACCTTCAGGGGAGCATAATAATTTTCTCTACAGTTGTAGCAGCATTTGGCCTATTAATTAACCTCAACAAGATGGGGGTTATGCTGATACCAAAATTACAATTAATGGCATCATGTTGATTTCTTCTGTTGTGATAGTATCCGTTTTGATAGTGCACTCACATGAAAATAAAAAAGCCTACTTACTTTCAGCCAATAGTAGCTTGAGCTGTCTGCGCAACAAAAGTTCAGAACTTGTGTCATCAGTCAAAGTTGCTTAGATTTAATAACTGTAAATTAGATGTTTGAAGCAATATATCTTCAAAGCCCTGGCAAAGGTAACTTTGGAATAAGAAGAATGCAAGGCCAGGCTTTGCTGCCTTTGTTTGACATATGAGTCCAGATTAGTTATTGGTGACTGAAACATGAAGGTCCGCAATCTTTGGTGAATTAATGGACCAGTAGTTGATATCTATCTTCCTGTAACCCTATGCAGGCATTCAGCCTGACCATGGAATGGCAAAATGTGTGTAGGGAATCTGGACACACCCCAATACTGCCTCCTTCCTCAGCCTTAGCATGTTTAGAGAACTTGTTTCCTTTGCATTGAATGACATGGACTGGAATAATATAATGGTAATGTACTTTATGTAATTTATCAATTGTATATGTTATTTAAGTGGCATAATTTTGCAACCAAGGCAGCAAGATGAATAGTGTTTTTTTAGTGGAAGGCAAACTGCAGCAGAATGGAAACAGTGCTGCAGGCGAGGAATACAGAATTGAATGGAAAGTGAAGTTAATCCGGACTCTCCATCTCAAGGACACTTCTAGCTGTGGTCATAGGAATGCAGTTAGAAGTGCCTTCAACTTTATTCTCAGCATGAAAGCCTGGGAGGAGCTCACACATTCAGGGACACTGAGGGATGGTTTGTGTGGGTGCCCCTCCCCCTCAGCCCACGTTGATTGATTTTGCGGGGCGGGGCTTACCTGGACCCCCCACAATATTTTATCCAAGTTGACACCCCTGATCTGAACATAGGAAGGGCCTTTTCCGTGTCAGGAATGCACAGATCTCCTTTCTGCCTCACTCACTTCCTCCTATTAAGCAACAGTGAGGCACCTACTGAAAGCTGGTGTAGTGGAAGTCTTTGTATCCTGGCTTGTGACTCTGTTATGTTTTTGTGTGTTTTGGTCTTATTGCATTCCAGATATTCCCCACAGGACTTTAGGGGGTTATACTCATTCAGCCTTTCTTTTTTCTTTCTTTTTTACAAATCTCTGAGTGAATGTCATTCCCAAGAATTCCCCCAAACAACAGTTCAAGGAGACACTATATAGAATGACTGTATCTACAAGACGTTCCATCTAAAGGATGACTGGCCAATAGCAAGTTGATGACAGTGTCATGAATCATGTGACTAAAGCTAGGGTTCTTCCAAGGGACGTTATTTGTTCTTTCTTTGCTGGATATTATTTTATTTTTAAAGCAAGCAATAAAACATATATAAATTGATAAAGTAAAGAAATAAATAAATAGCCACTCTCAATCCAGCAGAGAGTTAATAAGCAAAGGAGCAAAGCATAGACCAGTGCAAATAAAGAGGGAGGCAGTTTTTGAAAGAACTTTATAAATCCAAAGCCTGCTTTTGTCCTTTACCATCATCACACTTGTATATTTTAGAACACTTCAGATTTCTAATAGATCAAACATATTGATTGAAATCCTATCACCTAGTGCCGGCTCAGTTACTTAAGTCACACCCAGACAAAGACAATTCTTCATTTTCTACAGGGCTGTTCTCTCCCCCCCCTTCCCCTTTCCTCTTCTGCGCATAAATGATAAAAGAAATTAAGTTTTGTAAATGTTATGTATGTCAGGGAACAGAGGAAGACACAATGGGAATGAATACAAATAAGACATCTCTCAGCAAGATCTCGACCATGAGTGTGAAAAAACACTGGGTATCTCATTAGCACTGAAATAAACAGCACTATCTGCCTAAGGAGGTAATGGCTCTTTCTAAGCTCTCTTAAAATTCAAATGCAAATGTCAAAACAGGATGTCTTTCAAGAAAGCAGTGTGCAACTTGGAATTTATCCCTATACGTTTTCCAACACATCTCTTGGGAGAAAGAGATCCAAATTTTCACTCGTATAGATAAGAGCAGAAGGCTTTCTAAAGGACTGGGGGCACACAGCACTCACAAAGTCAAGGGGAAAGCACACATACAGTATTGCGTCTAAACAAAGGCCTATCTGAACTCTCAAAGAGTTGTATATTCAGCTTAGGTCCAATGCTACCCCTTCACATCCCTTGTATTCTCCAGCACGACATCCAAACTCTGTTCATCAACATCGTCTCCCACCAATGGATCATATAAATCTTCAAGTGTTACTATGTCAAATGCTATGCAAGCTGAGCAGAACTGTATCAACCAGATGCGAAAAGGCTGTGCAGATCAAGGCTGCTTCTATATGGCTGGCATTCAGGCTGGATCAAAAAGGGCCCCTGTAAAGTAAATCCATGGCAGGCAGAAAGTCAACAGATGCCACTTCTAGTTCAATGATACAAGAATACCAGATGCAAAGGAATAAACTAGTCTGAATCCTTCCCTTGGCAGGTATTAATTTGTCTACACTTGGACAATTTTTTCCCTATGGAGAAATTTACAGCTCCCCCGCCCCAAAAAAACCCTTCTCTTTTTCTGTTATGTGCTTTATGGGGGGTGGGAGGAAAACCTACACTGGAAGAGATTATCATTTGGATACCTCCTGTTATATATAGTTAGCAATGTAATCTATGCACGTCCTCTAACAAGATCACATGAGACAGCAAGATGAGAGCAAGGCTTGAAACTGCTGTATAAACTGTAGAGGTTCTCTGTTGATTAAAATTGTGCCTTTTCTTCCTAGTTCTATCATCTATATCAGCGGTGCTCAAACTTCTCTCTCTTTTTTAAAAAATTGCTGCGTCTCAGTGGATTACTTAGTGGACCTTCTGTTTTGCCCTACAAATAAAAGCACATGCATAGCTCATATTTTAACAACCAAATGCAATGGATGAAGATCAATAAATATATGATAAAGGTAAGGAAACAAAAGATTGATAACACAAAGATAAATAAATGACCTTTTTATTATTTGGCACTGGCATCATTGCCAGAACCGAAAGAACATTAGGAAAATCATGGATTCTAGGCAGGGCAGGATTTAGGTTTGATGAGGCCCTAAGCTGCTGAAGGTAATGGGGCCCTTTATATGTCCAGCTGTCCTTTGTCCTGCCCACAAGTCCAGCAACAAAGCAATGGTGGGCAGAAGAGGGAGGGGATCTGGGGAGTGCCAGGCAGCAGCCATGTTGCCCCGACGTGCTTTCTAGCAGTGAAGGGGAGAAATGGCAATGCCCATAAAGTGGCTGGCCCCCTCAAATATTTTATTGGGGGACTGAAGAAGAGTTTGGATTTGATATCCCACTTTATCACTACCCGAAGGAGTCTCAAAGCGGCTAACATTCTCCTTTCCCTTCCTCCCCCACAACAAACACTCTGTGAGGTGAGTGGGGCTGAGAGACTTCAAAGAAGTGTGACTAGCCCAAGGTCACCCAGCAGCTGCATGTGGAGGAGCGGAGACGCGAACCCGGTTCCCCAGATTACGAGTCCACCGCTCTTAACCACTACACCACGGTGGCTCTCTGAAGGGAAATGGGACAAGGTAGAGTAGGTTCCCTGCCCCCTTCCTTGACTTGACATACAATACTAAACATAGTTATGGAACTGCTTTGAATTTTGATATTGAGATGTCATGCATCCTACATAAGTTGGTAACATTTTACCCATGGTATAGCTGTGCAAAAATGTGTGAATGCTGATGGTAGTTGGCACTGTGCATACATGTCTCTGTAAATGATGCTTACCTGGAGTGGTATCATTCTCGGATACATCACCAATGTACCTCCATCATCTACCAAGAGTCAACAGGAAATTGATGTCTGTGAGTATATGAACCTTGAATCCTTAGAGGATTCACATCTGGTTCATATTGATTTCTATGCAAGTGATGTGACAGCCATCTTTAGAACAAGGGCATCATTGCTTTCATACAAATGTCTCAATTTAAGGGGCAGATAGAACAATTACATTTTTCTAAGATTACTTTTTCATTTATTAAAATGACAGTAAATCATTGTATCTAGGAGAAGCATTCAAATGAATCCATATGAATGTGCCAAAGGTTATCCCTGAAAACAAAATAATAAATTATTTGGAAAATGAATTTTATATTATGTGTCTCCCCCGCCCCCATTGTGCTTTAAAAAATAAATGGTAATAATGATCTTCTGTAATCAACATGATAAATTTGATATTCACAGGTACAGTTTTTGCCTGGAAATCCTAATGCAAATGATGAAAGGATCCATGAAAAGCAACAGTGAAGTTGATAAATGAACTCGTAAAAGACCATACATTATCTGGTTCTTGAACTGAACACAACAAAATGAGGGTGTTAAAAACTGCAATAATGCACTGCTGGGTGCATTCTTCATATGCTCAATCAACATGGTCCACAGCATCCATTCATTTGGCAACATAGTTCTACTGCCAGAAAATGTGCATAAATTAGTGAAAATGACAGACGAAAATGCATTATATTAAGGAAAATTGCTTTGCAAAAATGTGCATATTAGGGGAAATTGTATACAGATATGTGTATAAGCAGGGAAATTCATAGTGAATGGTGAATTTTAATGAGAAATTCTTTCTTCCTTTAAAAAAAAGGACAATGTGGAAATGTGGAGGACTGAAGATTGGGGAAAATGAGAAACCGAGAAAAACTGAAATCGACATATTTCCCCATTCCTCAAGCCAAGGAAGCACCCCTCCCCTGGTACCGCATGCATGTTTCAAATCCCCTCTCTTCAAAGCTGCTCTTAGCCCCACTGGGGCAGGGCATGATCCATACCTTTAAAATGGTTGGCTTAACACCCCTCTGCAAAACAGGGCTAGTAAGAACTTTGGAAAGTGATTTCAATTATGGTAACAGAGTGGAGGGGGGGGCATTATACTTCCTCTCATAGTCGTCCTGCTCTGATGGAAAATGAAGAAGTCCATTCTTCATGCTGGCCTTCTACGTTTTTTAATATGTTAGGAATCAAATCACAAATATCTCCTGTTTCATCTGTTTTGGCCAATGTGCTCCCCAACATCTTTAAAATTTGATAAATAAATATTCATGACATGTTTTTACCTGCATATTTTTATTTACACTACCTTGAATGAATCCATGAATGAATCCATGAGTAAATAATGGGTGCTATCACAGGACCAAGCACTATGGGCAATATTCATTATCGCCCTTATATTTTCAAATATTTAAAATATAGATGTTAAACCTGGCGGTGCAGTAACACAGTGGCTGTTAGCAAAGTCACTTAACTAATGCAGATGGAGCCCATAGAGAAAAAATCCTGATAACAGTTGATTTAGTAAATTAAACAAACAAAAACAGTGAATATGTTGAGGATGTAAGAACTTTTGTCTTTTTTTTTTACTTCAAATCTTGTACATAGCAGGGAGCTATTCAACCAAACATACATGGGAAAATTCTCTCAGATGTATCCAGCCAATGAGGGCACACACTATTTCAGCAAACATGCCCTGGTTGTGAAGCAACACCTCCACTCCTTGCCCTCTTGGCTACTTGACTTTGGGAAAAAACAAACTTAACCCTTTAGTTGCATACAGAATGAACTCTGCTGTTATACTTCCAACTCAGGGGCTAGACGAGCAAATAGTTTGACATCATATAAGCCAATTTCCTGTGTTTATTACAGTTTATTAAACAGAGTCTGGCTCTACATTTACCAATCTGCTTATAAATGAAATTTCATTTCTCTACTGTGTGGAGGCAAACGAGAGACAGTTAAATAATGACAGGGTAAACTAAAAACCTTTCCTTAAGAAGGGAACCTTTTGTACAACTATTACATCATTTTCTTCCTTTTTTGTATGTGGACCTGGGGGAAAATGATAATTTGTCTTGATCATTCAAATATGCAGTACAGCTCCTCTCCTGAATTCCCTCTAATTTTCAAAGAAATTAATCAAATGAATCTGTCTTGCTCAACAAATTGAAAATATTGTAAGTTAAGACTATAAAAATTAATTATGAAATGCAGGGAGGATGAAAAAGAAGCTTAAAAATGCATATTCCCTAAATTTGAATCGTTATTTTGCATAATCATAAACCACTTCTGTGATTGAAGGCACTCTCTAAAAATCATGCACAGCAGTTAACAAGTGGCCCGATCTAGACATATGCAATTATTAAAGGTCTGGGGGAGGAAGTGCAGCCTACAACAAAACAGAAGTGAGACAACGGAAAGAAATGAGTGGTAGAAGCTTTTAAAAGGCGATATGATAAAAGAGAATGTGTAAATTCAAATAGAAAAAGAAAAGAAGTGTGGCTCTATTTTGATTTATGCATAGCCCTTATCTGGTGCAGTCACAAAATGAATGAAGTGAAAGAAGAAACAGAAAGAACAAACTAGGGAAGGAAACATGCACACCCCAAAGATACATATACAATTACGCTCAACATCCAGCAGAGTCATTTCACCTACAGAAACAGGTGAGCTGAATTGATGCGCTAAGTATATCCAGAAGGTGCATGTGTATATCCACCTACAGAAACCTACAATGTTGACATATGGTAGGCGTTGTGGCACCCTCCACATGCTATTGGATTGCACTTCCCATCAACCCTGACCATTGCCCCTGCTGGCTTGGGCTGCTGGGCTTTGAAGTCCAACAACATCTAGGAGGCACCATGTTGGCCACCCCGACATATTGTTCAGCTTTTGTGTTGGACAAAGGAGATTAGCAAGTGGGAATGATAGAAGATGATAGAATGATATTTGCCCAGAACCTGCTAGAGGTACATGCAGAAGTTTATATATGCATCTTCCGCACGGGGTGTGGAACAGTGTCTTCAAACAAGGGCAGTGTATGTGTGTGTGTCCTTTCTAACCGAAAAGTGAGGACTGAAAGGACTGCATGCACAACCCCACTTCCGAAAGGTTCCAAGGTTGCATCTTGAAAGGAGCATGGGACTGGATTTAGGACCCTCCTGATTCTCCTTTTCTACCATATTCAGCTGTGCGATGAGACTGTGGTCTTTTGGAAAGGGCTCACTGCAGAGCTGGCAAACGTTTGTCCCCTTTGAGGATGTTGGAAGTTTCAGGATATTTGCACTGCAGATGACATGCCCACACAGAGAAGGACCTCCAACCTTCCTAGACTGTCCTTCTTATGATGATCTATTGATTTTCCTTCAGGGTTGCTGACCTCATTTCCTACTCTCCTCTTCATCCTCACTTTGGCAGAGGAGACATCTTTGTGCATCTCTCCTACTGAGATGAAAGAGCAAGCATGGCCTGGGTTTTTTTCCCCCCCCATTTCCGCCTCAGTTAATTAAAACTAGGATCTTTCCTATCAGACATGTACTTTCTGAAATAAATGTGCCTTTCCCATTTTCCTGAACTCAGAGTCCCAGTGTGAGTCTATCCAAGGTACAGTATCCTTCTCCAACACAGATCCAGTCATCTGTTAGCATCTTAACTACAAACACCAACACATTGTGCACCTAATTTCCATATGTGTAATACATAGGGTCATCAGAAGCATACCGACTTAGGCTGTAAAAATATAAAATGATACATAAAAATGTGAAAACAAAGAAACTCAACAACAACACATAAGGACCTATTTTCAACTTTACTCAACTTCCATGCAGTACAGGTACATTTGGTACATAATAATAATAAAATATAAATGTAGTCTCTGTACACACTATATCTTTAAAGCACATTCAAAGCACATTCTTTCTGGGCACTGTAAGTTTCCCCTCACAGAGTTACAACTCCCAACAACCCTTAACAAACCACAGTGCCTGTAATTCTTTGAGGAGGAAAATGTTATTTGCATGTGCTTTAAAGGTATTGTTTGTATGCAGTCATAGTTACAGAAGTGAAAAGGTGGCATTTCAGTCATTTCTTCCAAACAAAGAAAAAACACATGAAGGGAGTTAAGGTACAAATTCAAAACAGGGCATGCGATTACTCTAGGTTTATACTACTAGCTCAACAAAGAACATAAACAGGGTCCATTGAGTATAATTGAATCAAGGAGTTTTCCATTATATTCAAATGACTTTCACAGCAGGAAAGTGTTGTTTAGTCAGAGAACACTAGAGACAGCTATACCATCTAAAACTACATCACTTTACTTCCCTGCATCATTTAAACTTTACCATTTTGAGTGAATTTTTTTAGAATTCACTCTGTTGTTGAGAGTTAGTTATCCTTCAAGCAAGATGATCTCTCTTGCATGCGGCTTCTGTTCTGTCAAGGTCATATTGAATGTGAAATACAGAGGTGGCAAATTTAATAACCCCTGCAAGGTGTACACATAACCCATAAGAAGAATCTCAGGGTCCATTCCATTGTCTCCATCTCACTTTGTAGAGGGATATTTGTGGAACCAGTATGATGGACTTTCTTAGATTTGATTGGAGATCTAAATCAGCCTTTCCCAACCAGCAGCCCCCTTGATGTTTTGGACTACAACTCCCATTATCCCTATCCAGCACAACTCATGGGAGTTGTAGTCCAAAGATATAAATTATGTATACTTGTGTGATGCTCAAACCTAAGATTTTAATATGCAGTTTGCATAAATAGGAAATATGGAAGGGCTTCATTTTAGTTAGCTCTTGACAGGTTTTACAACTCATTATAATACTTGGGTAAACCCTGGAATATACGAAGGGACGATAAAAAGAGAACATCCGGGAATATCTTTCATGGTAAATCCTCTAGTATCCCACATACATGACATTAGGGAGCTTTTTAAGTCAAGACACCAGGATTTCCCAACAGTCTTCAGCATCTCTGGTGCTGTGGTTAGCAGGGACACCAACTCACGGAGGGCAGACAAATCCTACTGAAAAAGGAAATGCTTCCAGGCTCAGTTATAAATGTGATCTCAGTTAATCAGACACAACATGGTGAAAGGAATGACACCACAATGTAGCCAATCAAAGGAGCTAATGCCACCGAGGGCAAACATATTCAATTCAATACTTCCAGAAGAGGGTGACCTTTACAAACAGTGTCAAAGCAATTAGGATAATATGTGGGGAGGTTACAAAATGTAGGGAATACTTTTTGCTCAGGTGCAGCAAAAGTATTGTCACATCACTAGATTGCCCTGCATAGCATTCCTCTTTAGACAGGTAACACTTTGTATCAAGGTAATGACACCTTCAGCATTGGCAACGTTATGATTTCCCACCACCACCATAGGCACCGACTCCTAGGGGCTGAGGCAGTTTTGGGGCCCCCAATATTTTTAGAGGGGGCCATGCCCCTGGAATATTCAGAGGATGTTGTGCAACATCAATCAATCAATCAAATACCTTTATTGGCATTGCAGTATAAAATGTTTCAAGTAACTGGGATAATTAAAAGGACATGGGTGAAGCTATCAAGGGTTATAAGGTCACACTATGGTCATGTGCATTTGGATGTTCTGCTACGCCCCATCTATTTCTTGAAAGGATAGTTCATTGGGAACCCTTTCAGGTAAAATTGTGGCTAAAAAGGAAGCTACTAAAGCAGTAATATCTTTTTCCCAATCTGCCAGGAGAAAGCTTATTTTCCTTCTTCTCAGAGTTGTGGGCCGGAGGTCCAACATTTTGCTAAGCATCAGTTGGTGAGGTCCGCTGTGTAAACAGCAATCTAAGAGAACGTGGTCCAATGAATCTGGTACTTCTTGACTGCAGACACACAAATGGGCTTGAAATGGAATGTGTGAAAATCTATTTTTGGTCACTGCAGAGGGGAAGCATTTAGTCTCATGAGCATAAAGGCTCTTCAATGGGAAGGGAGATCCTTTAGATATTTGGCACAGGTTCCGTAGGATGTTGTGATACCTAAGGCCTCCAAAGAACAAGATCTCAGAGTATGAGGTATAAAGTGCTGTCTTTGGTGGGTTGTAGAGCTGCTGCTTGATTAATTGGAACACCAGCAGCACATCACACAACATCACATGCGCAACAGCAGCATGTCATGCAATGTCTCATTGAGTCCTTTCAATCCTCTGGAGAAGCTGGCATCTCTGACCACCACCATATCATATACTGTTTCTGGTTTCAAAGGCAGTTTGTTACATGTCATGGAAGGCTACCAGTTGAGAAAAGACAAGACACAGATTGAGGACAGATTTGCTTCTACCCTCATCAAGTGGAAGTCCTGAGAGACTTCTTCCCAAAGGAAGAGAGAAGCAAGATTTTCTTGTTCATCGGGGCTAATCATGGAGGGGCAGGAGGTATCAGGACTGGACTGAAGGGGGAGAGATTGAGGAGGAATGGTGGAGTGAGGTCGCCCCACCCTTCTCCTGGAGCTTCCAGAGGAGAGGAAGACAGTCTTAATTTACAGCAGTGGTTTGAGGAAGGTCACAGTTTAGAGATGGGCAAACAGAAGAGCTGAGAGGTGTTGGGAGAAGGGAGGGCAGAGCCAGAGGCAGGGCAGCCAGCTGACACCTTATCACTGGAGAGTATTTCTGACCCCCCTTCTCCCAGAACTTGGCGTTCATTGAGGGTGCAAGAACAAAGGACTCATAGATAATTACTCCCTGATGGCCACCATAAATGGAAGTGTTGTTGGTAGGAAGGGAGACAGGAGGAGCTCAGTTGGAGCAACATCCTTAACAGGATACAGACTGCATTCCTTGTCTCCTGCTGTGATGATTGAATAAACTCATTAGTAATAACTCTTTGTTTTTGTCTGTGCCGTGCGGCCACCACGTAGTCCTCACAAATAGCACTTCAGGGTGTTCAAAGCCCTTCAAATATTCTACCACAACAGCACAGAATTAAGGACTGTATATACCAATCTATGAACACAGAAAGCAATATATAAATTCTAAATATACCGTTTACTGTTGGCAATGGGAAATTACTAGAGAATGGTAGTGCAAATATTTCTTTCTAATTACAGATGCAATCTTCAAAGCAATGCTCTCAAATGCAAGCTTTCATCTGGGTTGTTCTTTCCGAGCGATGTCCCAAATTGTCATTCTTAGGGGCAGTAGTGAAAACAAAGGCGAAAATCGGTAAGATCAAAGTTGGAAAGTAATTAACACTGTCTTTTCCTTTTTAATTGAAAAAGAAAATGTGGTTCTGGTTCAGCAACCACGATTCTGTATTCTGGGTTCATTTCTGCAGGAAAGACTCTTCATTTAGCTGTTGGAGAGGGAGAAAAGGCAAGGGAGGCCTCGCTTAGCAAACAAGAAACCCTAAGACAAGGAGCAATGCCTCACCATTCAAGTGTATAAATATTGTTTTTGTGCTGAGTTTCCCATGACCATTTCTTTTCACCTGATAATGATTTGCTTAACACATCATTTTTTATTGTCTCTCAAGCTATTTTGAGTGTCTAGAATCCATCTCCCTGGGTTAATTGTTTTACCATTTATCTTTGGTCCATCACTGGATTAATTTACGTGTGTGACACTGATTTTATTGTCTAGGCTGTAGACTTTGATTTCTGTTCACGCTCTTATTATACATTCAAATTATTATTATTTTTGTTACTATTCTTTTGTCAGGGGTTTTTATTTTATTTTTTTGGAGAGCAATATGTGAATTAAAAAAACTTTACAGATAACATGTTTTTAGATATACTTTTTTAAAAAAACAACCAGCACTATGATTTTCTGCACTGATGCTAAAAGATAAACTACCTTTCTGTGATGTCCCATTTAATGGCTTCCTTTTCTCCTACCTAACCTCTTATTTGGAGAGAGGAGATGAAAGTAGCAAGGAAGAAGAGATGCATGAAGGTCATCAGTGAAGATTCATAAACCATTGTGAATAATGTCAGAACTATAATTTAATTAGTGGCCCATCTGTCACTTTCTGTTTGACGAGCACTAAATGTCCAATTATCATTTAATATCTGCTCTAATCAGTTCTGGCAAATTTTGCAGGCACACAAGAGATGATATTAATAGATGGATGGGAAGCTACTTTTTTGCCACATAATCAGAGAGAGGGTGGGGGGAAGAGAGGGCATGTGAATTTATTCCAAAGAGAAGCCAAAGTAAGTCACTTACATGGATGGCTAAAGCTTCATTACCCCAAATCAAAGAAATGGACCCAAACGTCACCCATCCACATATGAACATGTAAGCATCCATAGCATAAAGATGATGTAATGTATTTATTGTCTTTGTGGCTGCTTTACTGTTTTTATTTGATAGACTCCTTAAGGATTTGCTTCATAAAGAGCTTGTCATATTCTCATCAGTGGCAATTCAGCAAGAAATTACAGCTGGAGAAACCAGTCAATTTCAGTTTTCTCCGTCACTTTTCCATTCTCAAATTTAATTCTCCATATTTCTGCAGCAATCCAGTTACGTTGATGCACTGCAATTTCAAAATTTTATGCTGTCAACTTCTATGCTGTAGACTTAGGTTGTGTGATTTTAGACAAATGCCTTGCTTTTCGTCCTCTGTTGTTCATTGTGAAGGCCTTTGGCTATACACAGCAAATTGAATTAAATTGGTTTTCTTCTGTCTCATTTTCCCAGCCTTCAGTTCTACACGTTTCTGCACCATTATTTTTTTAAAAAAGAAGTATTCATGAAATGCTGTGACCATTTTAATTCAAATTTCTTTTCACACATGTATTTCTGTATGCAATTATCCCTAGCCTAACACCCTTTAAATATTTCCATAATATATGTGTTTTAAACACACTTCCTCCCATTACAGTGGTACCTCAGGTTAAGAACTTAATTTGTTCTGGAGGTCTGTTCTTAACCTGAAACTGAGGTAACCTGAGGTACCACTTTAGCTAATGGGGCCTCCCACTGCCACCACCACGCTATTTCTATTCTCATCCTGAAGCAAAGTTCTTAACCCGAGGTACTATTTCTGGGTCAGCAGAGTCTAAGCTGAAGTGTCTGTAACCTGAGGTACCACTGTATAGGCATTTTTGTATACCTCCATATACATTTTGCATACATTTGGAGAACTGCACCACAAAATTCAGAGAAGTACAAATTTCAAAGGATAGCTATGTTTCAGTTGGAATATTGGGAAAGGGACAATTAGGTAGGTTTGCATTAAGATCTGAACTGAATTAAATTTCTCCTCCATCCCTACATACAAGTGACTCAGCATGTGTGTGTGTGTGTGTGTGTGTGTGTGTGTGTGTGTGTGTGTTGGTGCCGCATAAGACTTGTTCCACATTTGAAAGAAATCAATCTTTTATTGTGCCAGCACTCATGTCAATAGCCATAGCTGCACTCTTTTTGCTGCTTGCTAAAAACATTTTTGTTTAGGCAAGACTACACAGATATGTATAGCATTGACATGTGCTTGAATCTGTTTTTAGCTTATCATTGATTATATACTGTATGTTGTTGAAAGCAATGTATGACCGCTTTGTTTTTAACACCATTTTACAAGGACCGCAGCTAGGCGAACTGAGAGACAGATATTGATGACATCATAACAAGCATCAGCTGGGTCAAGGTCAGGACAAGGTGCCCTCGCTCCCGTCCGTGATCAATATCCCAAAGGCTTCATTGGGAGTTCTTTTGTCTCGATAAGAAGCTTGTTCTCATGAGAAAGTGATTTTCACGTGACATATGAGATTTCGCCACACAACTCTGATGCAGCCCAAACAAAGCCAAATGTTTGCTACACGGTTGCCTAGACCAGCTGATTAGCAGCTAATAAGCTTGGGAGCGCAACCTGACAGGTCCCCTTTCGTGATAAAAGAGCCGGTCACAGAGTGAGATTCAAAGCGGAGCCATTCCCATCATCAAAGAGTTTGGGCTGCATTTGTAGAGCAAAAACAAAAAGTGTGGAGCTTGATACTTCCCTATTTCTATGAATAACACCCCATCTAAGGCTGCCTTGGCCGAGGTTTCAATTTAGTAAGAGCTTATCTGGCCTGCGTGAACCTACTTGACCCCTCATGACTCTTTCCGGTCTGCCATATGCATCATACTGCACAGACCACTATGAATGGGTCACAATGTTGCAGCGATGGAAACTGTGTGCCCCCCCACCCCTATTAATGTGGAGCAGCCTGTATGTGGGGAGCAGCTTGAGGTTAATGGTGAAGACAACAGGGCTAGGGACATGAGGTCTCCCTGCTCCCAAAGTTCAGGGGAAACATATGGGGAAGGAGTATTATGTCACTCACAAGCACTGGCAATGCACCCTGAGAGGCATGCATCTGACATTAATGTGAAACGGGTCCTATACAACACACCCATACAAGTGTAGGGCCCCTTTCACACTAACACTAAACACAATGCTCAGGATACCATCTCCAGTTGGTGCGGGGGTGGCTTGACCAACTGCTCCCCACTTATGCATTCAGCGGGGGGGGGCTGGTCTTGTGTGGATCTCCCCCTCACACACACTACATTTAATTAGAATCTATATATATCCTAATTACATATAGTTATCCTAATTATATCTCTATTTCTCTCTCTCTCTCTCTCTCTCTCTCTCTCTCTCTCTCTCTCTCTCTCTCTCTCTATCTCTATCTCTAGCATCTCTATCTCTATCTCTTTCTATCCCTATCTCTATCTCTAATCTATCATTTGATTTTATAAGTGTAGAATTATAACAAAACAAAATACACATCCATATTTAGAGATTTCTCTGAATCTCCAGACTTCCCACCTTCCTCTCCATGGGTCCTATTGTCAACCTTTTCAACTGAATTATTATTATTATTATTATTATTATTATTATTATTATTATTATTATTATTAATCTGGGCAGCTCCCAACAGAATACTAAAAACACAATAAAAGTTCAAAGATTAAAAAACTTCCCTAAACAGGGCTGCCTTCAGATGTCTTCTAAAAGTCAGATAGTTGTTTATTTCTTTGACATCTGGTGGGAGGGCATTCCACAGGGCAGGTGCCACTACTGAGAAGGCCCTCTACCTGGTTCCCTGTAACCTCACTTCTCACAGTGAGGAAACCACCAGAAGGCCCTAAGCGTTGGACCTCAGTGTCCAGGTCAAACAACTATTTCATAGGCCATATTTTATATCTTTCCATATTGTCCACGATATATGCTACATTACAAGTGTTATTAAAATCCTGCTAATGTTTTCATCTGCTTACAGTGGTCTCCCAGATAAATTGTAATTTCCCCCCATTCTTTATGAAAGTTTTGGTCTTCTTGGTTCCTGAACTTTCCGGTCAGTTTTGCCATTTCGGCGTACTCCACCAACTTGATTTGCCATTCTTCTCTGGTAGGGACTATATCCTCTTTCCATCTTTATTTAATTTTGATTTTAAACCTCAAGTAAGCATGCAGTTGGTGGGATGGGAGAAAGAGATGATGAATTCAGCACCGCTGGGTACTGCGTTGCTAGCATGCCCCCTGAAATGGATTTTTAAAATCCATTAAAAAAAAACTCCTCCTTGTTTGGCCACAGACCTTATATAGAGGGTCAGAATTATTTACTTTCTTTTTAAAATCTTCTAGAAAAAGATGGCTGGTGGAGCATGGGCAGTCTTATGAGGAATCCTAGAAATGACTGACTTTCATTGTATGGATGCCTACCAGCACTGTTCCTTAACTAGCCATCAAGTCATCATCATTACAGCCTCATGGATGCTTAACTTCCAAAGTGAAATTCAACCAATATCTCATTTTTTAACAGATTGAAAAGTGCCAGTAGCATTTTAAAAAAGAAACAGTCTCTGGTGCTACCCAAGCTTGAGAATATTATACAAAAGAGAGAGAAGCTATCCACTTGGGATAATGCTTGCTACGTAACAGATTTCTAAAGAATAAAGTATTCAATTTTCAAAATATGACCAGAAATTCAATAGCACACAAGGCTTCATTAAACAGGTATACTTTTTCTGCTCAACACCTGGTCCTTCTTCCATAAGGTGGCTTTCAAAAGAGAATGGTGCTGTGGTTTATATCCTTGCATTATTGTCAGAAACGCTGATAGGTCATGCAAAGCAAGTTGCATTTTAGCTGTAGCTCTGCAAATCCTAAAGAGCAATGAGTCCAATGTCTGCAAGCAACCATACTGTCAGTCAGTCAGTCAGTCAGTCAGTCAGGCTGCCGCAATGTACATAGAATCATTCAACAATTGAAAGAAAATATGCTGGATTAATACAAAAAACTTAAAACATTTATATTATCAAGACATTACCTACTCTAAACAGAGCTATAAAAATCCCTTAATATGCAGGTTAAGACATTAAACAATAAAATTTATAGGCTAAAATCACCACATGGTGACTAATATATTAAAAAAAAAGTTAATTAATACAATGTGCATTTATTTTCGGGATTTCGTGATAAAGATAGAATATAGCTTGATGTAGATAGGGTCAAATAAATTCATCTCCTTTACAGTTGGTGGCTATCTTGGCTATATCGTTTGCAAACAACCATACATGTCTGACAACATGTGATTCCAAAAGCACTTCACTGACATGATCCAAAGATGAACCATCTGAAAGCCAAAACAGGGAATTGAGTAAGTGATTGAGTTAGGGGACTTGTCTTGCCTTTTACCTTGAAGAGAGCCCTCCGAAGGCTGTTTCACCTAGGAACCAAAGTAAGGAAAATGTTGCTGTAATAGTATGCCACTACTGCAGCCCATGTTTTGTTAGCCCCAAAATAGAAAACGAGTGAGGTCCCAACTGAAGAAGAATGGCAACTTAAACTGATGGAATATGCACAGCCTGTGGACATAACACAGAGAATAAAAGAAAAAGAAGAACATATGTTTAAAGAAGATTGGAAAATGTTTATTGAACATATGGGGGGAAATTGTCTACACTTGAAAACGTTGGCAGCATTCAGATCATTTCAACAGTGTAAATCAGTTTTGATGGATGCAATAATGGAATACTGAATGGTTTAGTTTATATAAAATATGCAGGGGTTATGCAAAATGAACCATTGAAAGAGAAGAAGGGAAGTTTTTGATATTTCAATGTTGTTTAAATGAACATTCCAAATTTTAAAACAGAAAAATTAATTTAAAATTATATAAAAAAGAAAATGTTGCTGTAATGAAGACTTAAGGGTCTTCATGCCAAAAGACAAATCCTATTCATATCTGAGCAGATAAGTGAACAGGGCTACAAAAGGAATTAGGTTTGACCATACTAGTGAGTCAGAAATCACCTCTAGAGGAGAACTCCTGTGCATGCTCCTGGCAATATATGGTATATCCAAGCAGAAGTGAAAGATGGAGATATATCACAAAGGCTGCTCCCAGTTTATCCAGTCTAATTTGTGTCCTATGTTTGTTGTTTTTACAGGAACCAGATCCAAATTGGGTGAATCCACAGATAAATCTTTGAAATATGAAAGTGCATGTTGTGCGGGTTCTCTTTACTTTTCGCTTGTGTTCCTTTGGTGGTGAGAGAGGTTGGGGTTGGCCTAGGGTGTGGTTGCTTGTTTGTGATTGGCTGTGGTGAACTTTGTTTTCATGTGTGAGTGGTGTGTGTGTGTGTGTGTGTGTGTGTGTGTTTGAATCAGGTTAGCCAGATTGATTCATATGTTGTTGGTGGATTCTTGTAGTTGTCTTGTTGGGCTGTGTATGTGATAAAGGGGAGCCATACCGGGGTGAAGGTGTCTTCTTCCATTTGTCCCTGTGTCAATTTCAGTTTATTGGTTAATGTTTCTAGTAAGGCTGTTTCCATGGGTCCACGCTCACTCCTGACAGGTCTCTCCAGTGTCTGGCTATAATGTTTCTGGCTGCTGAGAGTACGTGGGTTATGAGGTCTTTGTGAGGTGAAAAAAAATGAAACAATTTGACTTTTGGGTTACTATTGCTTGTTTGCAAAGTGAAGGTCAAGGGATGCTCTAAGCCTTTCCATCTGTTTACTAAGAAGACATTAGCTCACACATAATAGGCTGTAAGTGTAGTTTGCATGACTCTTGCAGCAAAAGGCCCTTGAGCAGTCATGCTTCAACATCCTACGTTGGTTGGAATCTATAAGTGACTGTCAAGGGTAACTCCAAAACCAAGTGCATTGCAGTAAATTAGCCTGGAAACAAGAATCAAAGTGGAGAGATGGAAAGTTGTGAGGCAGCCATTCCAGAAAATGGCCTGGTGTTTACTGAGCTGTCTACCTACTACAACAGCCTTTAATGCTGCAATAACAAGTGCTGCACAACGAAGACAATGGCAGCCCTCAGCACCTTTAACCAACAACACTTCCCAGAATTCTTTGGGGGATGCCGTTACTGTTTAAACTGGTATTATACAGCTTTAAATGTAAAGTACAGATGGGGCCTTAATAGTGGATTTCTCTCTTTTTCTTTCAAGGCTGGTCTAGAAGTTCCTCGAGTCAAGCTGAGGGCACAGGAAATCCCCTGAACACACCAGTTACAGTGGGAGGGCAGCTTTCTGAGTGCAGTTGCAGTTCATACCTGCACATCAAAAGGAAGGAAAAGCTAACTTTTGTCTCTGGAAATTGAATCATTTGTTGTCAAAGATTGAGAAAGAAGCCAGAACACTTGGTAATTTATGTGCACTGGTGCTTGCACTCCTTAGAAGTTGTTTGAATTAAACATTGGCAAGCAAGGGAAAATCAATAAGGTTGTTTAAATGGTTTCAAAGGGATCATTGTGATGACTGAATATTACCCTCTCACTCTGTGTGAGTGTGAGTGTGTGTGTGCGCAACAGCTGGCTATTTTCAGAGCATGTCTACTAAATAAAGTTATTCAGGATGAGAGTTCAGCTAAAGACAGGACCACTCCCATTTCCTTTTTTCCATTTCCGTTTCCTGTATTAATTCCTGCCAAATAAACATGCCCAATGCGATGGGAGTTTCAAACAGCTCTAACTCCTTTCTTGCCAAAATTACAAAATCAAACCAATGGCATTTCTTATTATTTATTGAACTTATACCCCCCATCCTCCACAAGGAGCCCAGGGTGGCAAACCAGGGTGGTTTTAAAACAAGGAAGTAACATTCTAAAACAGATCAAAACAAACAATTACAACAAAAAACATCTAAATTCCATTACAGTTTAAAACATTCTAAAAGCAATTGCTATTAAAACCTGCTTCCATCCAATGAGCTTGAGGTTGCCAGGAAAAGTTTTATTCAGCCACCAAATGCCTGGGTATCCAGGAATGTTTTCAAATTCCACCTGAAAGTTAATATTGATGGAGACGGGCACACCATACTAGGGAAGGCGTTGCACCCTCAGCAAACGACTGCTGAAAAGGGACTTATAGTTCATAGGGCATTTGAAAATAAATAAATCTCACAATATACAGGGGATGGAGTTAAAATTATTATAGAACCAGTAAGATGAAAGTGAAGATTCATGAATTTTTACCACATTACTCTCCCAATAAGGTTAGCAAGAGCACAATAGAATACAAAAAGGTGTCATAATTGGGCTTGGAATTAACCACTGTGTGAAGCCAGGAGGAAAAACTGCCAGAAAAAGTCAATATCCAGTTCCAGTTCCCAAGCAGCAAAGTTCCACAGAAGAAGGTTTTTTTATCTTTCCCAGTTACTGTTGCACAACTACAGCTTTATTAATTTCGCAGTGCTTCATGCTGAATCAAACTTCTGGCTAGTTTCACACATTTCATTTTACTAGTGATGTCACCAACGACCAGTTATTTGGCTTGGAATATGAATTTCCCAATAGTGACGTATGGAAGTAAGAGCTGGACCATAAAGAAGGCTGATCGCCAAAGAATTGATGCTTTTGAATTATGGTGCTGGAGGAGACTCTTGAGAGTCCCATGGACTGCAAGAAGATCAAACCTATCCATTCTTAAGGAAATCAGCCCTGAGTGCTCACTGGAAGGACAGATCTTGAAGCTGAGGCTTCAATACTTTGGCCACCTCATGAGAAGAGAAGACTCCCTGGAAAACACCCTGATGTTGGGAAAGATTGAGGGCACAAGGAGAAGGGGATGACAGAGAACAAGATGGTTGAGCAGTGTTCTCGAAGCTACCAGCATGAGTTTGACCAAACTGCGGGAGGCAGTGGAAGACAGGAGTGCCTGGCATGCTCTGGTCCATGGGGTCACGAAGAGTCGGACACGACTAAACGACTAAACAACATTGAATTTGTCTTGCTCATAGTTATTGACTGCAATGCAAATCAACCTGTTTCACCCAAAAGTTCTACTCCGGCTTGGAACTTGAACTTAGGCTCAACACATGTGTGGTCAGCATTCAAGCTGCAGTCAGCTTCTTTCTCCTTAGTTTCACTGTTGCTTTTGTAGAACTCAGCAGAGAGGAAGATGGAGTTAATACTTGAATTAGATGGCCTTTATTGGCTCTGGCTCCCCCTACTGTTGACCTCCTGCTTTACACACTGCCAGTTCCAAGGCTGCTTTACACCTGCCACCACTGATATGGGACTTTAGTCCCTTGTTGTATCCAGTCATATAGGGCAGATAGTTTTATGGTATCCTTGGTTTCTGTTTAATTACAGCAGAATAGTTTTTTAAGCAACAAAAATTCATCACCATCATTACAGGGTAAGCTTCCTTCAAAGTAAATAACAACAGGATGTATACAAGCACATAGTAGTCTATTTCTATCCCTTAGGTTTTCTACTAAAATATAAATGTTCCATGTAGTCAGTGTTATAGCATTAAAGATATAAGTTTTATGCTCCTTCAAATCTGTAGATTAAGGATGATTTTGTTGATTGTGGTCTACACATCTCAACACTAGTGCTACATGTGTTTTGTACAAACATGCCATAATCTGGCATAACTTCAAAACAATAGAGTCTAACAGCAGAAAAGGTGAAAAACCATCATGGTTTACAAATGTTGACTTGAAAAATATTATTGGTGATAATAAATGTTAATATCTGGATAGTCTTATGTGTGACATTTTCCTTTGCAAGTCACGCGGTTATCGGAAGCTAATCCTGTCGAGAAACTAATCAAGGAAGGTGTTACACAAATGCAAAACATATGATTAAACTGGGGGAAAGTCAAATCTCATGAAAAGAATGGAATATTATAATGAAATTGCCACTGAATGGAGATGTGAGGGCTTCAAGCTCAGTTTAATTAGGCCATGGAGAGGAATCCCCTAAGACAGACAAGAATTAAACAGCTAATAATCAGTTTGTTCTTTACTGATTACCAGCTAATCATGCCCCAAACACAGTCCTATTTCCCCTCTTGCATGATGAATATATTTCCAGGAGTTTCTTTTAATCTCTTAAGTTTTATGGCACACAAGTCCTAATCAGCTAATATCAAGAACCTCAACAATCTTGATAAGGCCACCTATTGTTTTTAGAGCAAATATTTACATCCTTCTCTGTGTAAAATTGGTAACCACTGTCTGTAGTAGCATGAAGTAATGTGAAGAGCATGGGATTTCAGCTTGCAAATTGTTGACTGTAAATATGCTTTGTGTGCATGAATCCAGGGTACATGTAAAGTCTCACTTACATCTGTTTCTGCCTACGTGTAATAACTGTGGATTTGCTAATACTCTCCTTTTCAAATATGTTTAAACAGTTCATACTTTAAGGATGTCCATACTATGGGTTTTAATGGGCACTGAATGTAGATTGTATCATTGGGTGGGTTGTTCAAAGCAAATATAACATTAAATGATAACTCCAAGAAGGTTGTTCTTTTCAATATAAAGAAGGTTTCATGTAACGAGAGATGCATGAAGTATTTTGATTTCTGTGAATTCCAATGTCAACTGATCTGATCCACACCTTATGGACTTATTTGTGGATTGGGATGGACTTCTTGGATTCAGCTACATCTGTCACAATACAGTGGTGCCCCGCAAGACGAATGCCTCGCAAGACGGAAAACCTGCTAGATGAAAGGGTTTTCCGTTTTGGAGGTGCTTCGCAAAATGAATTTCCTATGGGCTTGCTTCGCAAGACGAAAATGTCTTGCGAGTTCCTGCGGGGTTTTTCCCCTCCCCCCACTTTTTTCCCAAGCCACTAAGCCGCTTATCAGCTGATCTGCTAAGCCCGCTAAGCCGCTAATAGCGCTAAGCCGCTAAGCCGCTAATGGGCTTGCTTCCCAAGACGAAAAAACCGCAAGACGAAGAGACTCACGGAACGGATTCTTTTCGTCTTGCGAGGCACCACTGTAATATGTTTTGAATGCGTTATAAACATCCAACACCAGATGGACAGAGAACAAAAAGCAGTTTATATGGATTTTTACATAGGATTCTCCACCCTTTGGTTGTAACGATTTAATTTCTGACTTATTTATAGTGTTTTTTACCTGTGTCTAGATCCACTCCTTGTTTGGAGTTTGCATTGCTTCTTTTTGGCTCAAGAATTGCACTAATACATATTACAAAATATTTATTTTACACTGAAATGTGTTTGGAAATGCATACATTGAGATAAAATACATATTTAGCTGTGTGTTTTTGGACAGATTCAAAAGCAATAAAATACATATTCAAATAAGTATTTAAATCGCTTTGTGTTTGTAAATCACTTTGAGTCATTTAAAGGAGTATAGCAATGAATAACAATATTTTTTCCAAAAAAAAAAGGCTCTGATTAATGCAAAAATAAGATGGATCAGAGTTAGGAATGAACACCTTTGAAACTCACATAGTTTAGAAACAGACTGGTCTGTTCATCCCTTGTTCATACTTGGATTCTTTCCACCATTTGCTTGGTTTTCCTATGAGTTTAAGGGACCATTCCTGAAATTTGTCATGCATAAAGGGGTTAGCAAATCTGTGAAAATGGAGGAATTGGTTTAGAAAGCAGCAAAGTGTACTGGAAATGTTCACAAGGCAATAGAAGTAGGGGCTTTAAAAGACCTTTAAAAAAATGATGTATTTTATGGATGGTCCCTAAAACTGTGAGCCTAAGCAGAAATGCTTTTAAAAAAAAACTTTGCATAACTGTTTGACCTGAGATGTGTCAAAAGAGAGCTGCAATGTGAGCAAATCCCATCATTTAGTTCTTTATTTAGCCGTGCTTCTATACTGCTTAATAAAAAGAAACTTCTAAGTAGTTCACATAAAATAGTATACAATATTCATGAAACAATAGTCACGAAAACAGGCCTTAAAAATAGAAGATGTAATAAAATGATCCAAATATAAATAAATCCCACAGTTCTTGAAAGCAAACACACACATATATAGTATAATTGCATATCTGGGGGTAGACTTGCCTAAACATTAAACTGTTGCATTCACAATTCAGAAAATTTTCTTGCTTTTAAATAGATTTGCTGATTTTACACATTTTACACTTTTTAAAAAAGAAAAGAAGAGACCACATTGAGAAGGGGGGGAAATCTTGTTAAAACAAGGGAATTCATTGTGTTTATGTCATAATTCATAAAACAAACACATCGGCAGAGGGGAAATGTATCTCCTGAAGATGCTCAAATGTCTGAAGCCATTATCTACTGGACGAGTAGTTTTATTCTGAGAAGTAACTACTAATGGAATGCAGCCCTCATTGATTTACATCAAGCTGAGACAGGTCACTGAAATCGCCAGCCACATTACGGAGCACAGCAAAGGGGTAATCAAAATATAACCATCAATTCAGTAAAACTGAGAGCCCACACACTTAAAAAGGGGGCGCAGGGTCTACCTGGAATTGCAAGGTGTTTTATTCTTTCGTAGTCAAGTCGCTATGATCCACCGGCGACTACCAGTGAACAGCTTTTGCTGTCAACGTCCTGACAGGTTACCCTCTGCTAAATAAAATTGACACGCAGAAATGAGGGATCCTAGCAGGTGACACGCCAGAGCTATGAAAGCCGATGACACACAGCACACTTATGCCTGGTAAGAACCATTTAGTGTCTGCCACTTCAAAGGCAGATTCCCCTGAGATGTGTTTAATTCTACCTGGCACCTCAAACCTGGTGCTCAACATCACAGCTCTTTAGAGATGAAAGGGAAAGGATGGAGGATACAGTTGCAGGGTACAGAATATATATCCTCCAGCCTCTTTATTGATTCGAAATATTTGTAAGACGGAAAGAGCTGATTATATATATATATATTCTGCTCAGTGCCAGTCATTGCTTCTCTGTTCGTACAGCATTTATATGATGCAGAACATGTTGAAGCTACAAAAATTCTTCGACTACATCAAAATTTCTGCTCTTTCTCTTGCATCATATTCATTGCAGTGCTTCGAGTGCTGCTTCAGGTTATTTTCAAGGAATAGAACAATCTCGCTGTTTGTCTGGACAATGAAGCAAATGTGTTGGTCAGCATCCAGTGCTTTTAATGTATGTTATGACTAAGGCTGGATCTAGACCAGGGGCATAGGATGGAGGGTGCAGGGGGTGCGGTCCACCCCGGGCGTCATCCTTGAGGGGGGTGACAAAATGCCACACCCCGAGGGTCAGCACTTACCACAGGACCTGGCCTGCAGTGCACTCAAGCCACACGTCTCTCCTGGGAGTGACGCGGTGGCTCAGGGCCCCGCGCTGCCCAAAATGGCAGCGTGGGGCTTGCGCCTGCCAGGCAGACTTCATGGGCACGTCACCACACAGCTCTGGGTGCCGGAGCAGCTAGCTACGCCCCTGAATTAAACACATCAAAGAAGCATTTCAGTTAAATGCATTACAAACTTTGTATGAGAAATCAGGTTAGCAAAAACGGAACTCCACAGCGCCATCTGGTGCCAGAGTGTTAGAGTGCATAAACAATGCATATAAAGCAATTTTTCTTTGTCGACGTAGTTGAGGCCTATGGGACCAGATTAGACCATACACTCGAGTTTCCACACAAAGTGGGGCTCAGGTTGGTGCTTGGTGACATTCAGGCTGGGTACCAGCAGTGGTGTAGCTAGGGTCCCTTGCACCCTCAGCAAGGAACTGTATCACAGTGGGTTTCTTTTTTCTTTTCTTTTTTTAGAAAAAGGGTGCTGGTACTTACCATGATTACAGTAAGTGTCACACCTTCAACATTTTTGGGGAGAAAAAGGTGCCAGCAAATGTGTACCCTTGAGAACCACCGGGTGGGGAGCACTGCTGTATCCTCCCCTCCCGAAAAAAACACTTTACTGCACACCTGTGTGCCATGGTAGAAGAAGGCAGGGAAGTTTCTTTTACATTTGATCTTGCCACGACAGCAGTTTCACATCACCACACAGTGCATTCTGCACTCCATCGTCTGATAGGTGATTTTTGTGTGCACACACTTTTGTGAGGGAATGTTTGAGGCTTATTTTTGCTTTATGGTGAACATATTAGTATGAGAGTGGGTGTCTGTGCATTAGGCCTCGTTGGCCAAACAGTAATGAACTATTTTGATAGTGTGAGTGGCCAACATCTTAAAACTTGGTTGTTTTTTTAGAAGAAGGAACAGATGTCTGATTCTGAAAAACACTGTATTTCTACTGAAGGACATAGAGCTGTTTTTTCCAAAACTACAGCACTGATCCATGTAGAGAAATGGGGGGTGTTGGTGTGGGGTAACAAAGTGATCAGAGACTTTTGATAGTATATGATGCATACACAAACAACTCGCAGTGGAAACCATCAGTTCCTCTGTTCCTCTTTAATCATTGCAGTTATCTTCCCCCCTGTTCCATTTACCGTTGTAATGATAAAAAAGAGGGAGAGGGGGGAGAGAGAGATAACACTTAAACTGCTGAATGTTCATTTGACATTTGGACTCCTTTCATCTCTAATTTTGGATAGCAACAGAGTTTCTCACTAAATAAAAAAAGATTTTGACTATAGTGGCTCCAGCACAAGGTGGCAAAGAGCTTTTGATTATAATATTTCAGCAGCGTGAGAATTAACGGTAAAGGCTAAAAGGGAATTTGGGTTCTCTGTGGGAGAACAATCTGCGGAACAAAGACCTTTTACTACCCAGGAGGACTTTACCAAGTTTTAGATGCTGATTTTCCTCACTTTTCTTTTCAACAGTGGAACATCTCTATTAGTGCCTTTCAGGCCGGAATATCATGCAGGGAATTAAAAGGGCACCGCAATCTGGAAAGTGGCATCTATTATATAGATTGCATGCATAGCATTCCGCCTAATTATAAAGTTATGCTTCTTATTCACATATATTTAGCATCCTGTAAAAGCAGCAAATGAAACACTAAAGGTGCTGCATTCAAAAGAATGCCATCATGGCCTGCAGTTTTAAAAATGATATAGCTCAAAAATATAAGCTCCTAAACCAGGAGTGATGAATCTGCGGCGCTCCGGATGCTATTGGACTCCAGCTCCCATCAGACCCTGCCAGGATGGCTAATGGCAAGGGAAGATGGGAGTTGTAGTCAAGCAACATCTTGAAGGTCGCAGGTTCTCCAACCCTGCCCTAAACACCTGCCTATACTTATCTCTAAAAGTCACACAATCATATACATGTCAATTCCAAAACAAGGCCAATGGGACTCACTCTCAAGGAACTGAGTATAGGTTTTGAGCTAGTTTCACTTAAGCCCATTAAGTTTCACTTAACCATTCCTTTCAATGGGTATTACAGGGAAAAATAAATATTTTCTACCACCTTCTGCCAATTCCTATAGCCATGATTTAGTCCAAGTTAAAGACTTTTCCATCTCACTGATTTCAATAGGGCAGATTTATACATACCTTGGATAGCCTCATTGAAATCAATAGGAATTGAAAGTGTTTAATGTGGTGAGCCATGATGCCAGTATTTGCCTGTAAAAGGCATTCAGTAAAGGAAGCCCCCACAATGTCCAGCTTTTCAGGCAAATCCATTAACAATGATTAGCTGTCAAAACTGCCATACAGTGTGTTTTGTGCTATATTTTGCAAAAATGTTAGCCCTTTGACCTTTGCAATCCCTTTCGTCTTTATTGGTGGTTCATCTCTGTTCACTGCCTCATAGGTTAGAGGGGCCATAAAAAAGGAAGGATGTGGAACGTGTCATCAAAGTAGCCAATCAAACAACAGAATAATGAAAAGGTTAAAATAGTGGAGAATATTACTATGATTTATCAAACATGAAAAGTTAGATTTTAGTCCTCAAGTCTCCTGAGTAAAATCATAATGATAAGTGAAAATGACACTTCTGAATAGATTCAGGTGACAGCAATTCCATATTGAGCACTCTTGATTCACCAATAAAATTGGTTTCATTACTTTTAAGATTCTAATTTTGTAGCTACTTTGGCTGTAGTAGCCTGCAGTGAAAAAGAAGAGCAAGCATGTTAAATATTGTAGATCCTTGCATTATGCAGTCAAATTAGCTTTTGAGTCCATTCCTTCCTCTGAAACTGCGTCATAGAATTGAAGCTTTAGTTGTATAAATTGGTTGTTTGTACATCATTTCTGGTATGTATGTGTGCATGTGTCTGTCCCTCTCTGTATATCTTCTTTGACGATCACTCTTAGCCGAGTAAGATTGTCTTCCATAAACACGGTTTTACCAATGAGTCCGTAAGTGACTGTGGAGGCCAATTCTGGATCCACACGTCCTTCCACAGTGGGGACATTGATTTCTGGGTGGGAGTTGATCACGGTGTGGATTTGCCAAGCGTGCCTTCCTCTTAGCACGTTTCTCCCTTGCAACCTGATTTCAAGTGTCTTCAAAGCCCATGACACCTTTGGTAAAGACTGTTCTCCAACTGTAGCGCTTGCAGGCCAGTGTTTCCCAGTTGTCAGTGTTTATACTACATTTTTTTAGATTTGCCTTAAGACAGTCTTTAAAACTCTTTTGTTGACCACCAGCATTACGCTTTCCATTTTTAAGTTGAGAATAGAGTAGTTGCTTTGGAAGACGATCATCAGGCATCCACACAACATGACCAGTCCAACGAAGTTGATGTTGAAGAATCATTGCTTCAACACTGGTGATCTTTGCTTCTTCCAGTACACTGATATTAGTTTGCCTGTCTTCCCAAGTGATGTGTAGAATTTTTCGGAGACACCGTTGATGAAATCTTTCAAGGAGTTGGAGATGGTGTTTATAAGTGGTCCATGTTTCACAATATATAAATATATGCATGTGCACACACACACCTACAGTAACGGACTGTAGGGTGGTGGCATTCCTGCTGGTATGTTTGCACCATGCCAACTTGTCTGTCATCTCACCCCACCCCCTCCTGGTATGCATCAGTGACTCAGCTATTGGGAGAACCATTGCTTCCAGCCCACCCCACTATCAGCCTCATGTATCAGGATGATCACTCTGTGACCTCCTAAGTCTACAAGAATCTCAATTTAAAACTCTGCATAATGTGATCTACTCATCTCAATGAGTTTGAGGGCCTTCTCGATAGGCGCACCCGCCTGTGGAATGCCCTCCCATCTGATGTCAAGGAAACACACAATTATTTGACTTTTAGAAGACATCTTAAGGCAACCCTGCTTAGGGAAGTTTTTAATATTTGATGTTTTATTGTGTTTTTAATACTCTGTTGGGAGCCAGTCAGATGGGCAGCATACTACTACTACTACTACTACTACTACTAATAGTGTGGCTACTGACAAAAATCTCTTTTATCCGATTTTGGGCTCCACACAGCTGTGGGGTTCTTTGGTTTAGCATCCTGCATGCGTCAGCCTGACTGGAAGGTAAATTCCAAAATTGGCTAATCTGTCTCTGCAGCAATTGAGTTTATAAGCAGGTGTGGGTGGTTGCTGTTTTTACAGAAGATGTGAATGACCTACCAGGAATTTAATTACCTACGTAGAAGTGATATTGAAACTATCTTGCTTGTTTGCTTGTGAAGAAACTAATCAAATGGGTCCCCGAAACTGTGTAGTGGATTTCTTAACTCCATTTTATCCTTTGCCGTCTTGGATGTTGACTTAGGAGTTGAGGATGGCAAGCTGATGATTCCAGAAAACCTCCAAATGTCAGCTTCTTGTTGACATGTGATAATGGTCCCCTAACTCAGCTGTGCCCTTCCACTACTGGACAACCTTTTCTGCTCACATGTGGGCCATTTCCAAGCTAGGAGAAGTGGATTTTGCACAAGCTCTTTCTCTATATAGCATTTATACCGACTGCAATAGTTTATATGTATTCGCCTTTATTTTCGTTATTCACCATAATTCTGAATTGCAGCAGAAATACAATAATACAAACTGGAAGTAAAAAAGACTAGTGTGTAAGGAAGAAAGGGGAAGGAGGAAGGCAAATTTCCTTAATTTTCACTATGATTTGATTAAAAGCATAGCTACAAGTGGCCATGATGCTAGGCATTTTGGAGAAAATAAATTATGTATTGATTTTGTCCCCTCCAGGCATTTACTTATCCTTAATTCATCTCACTGTAAGTATCTGAATATTTTGCTTTGGTATCCAAAGAGACAAAATGACAAAATATATCTCCACAACAGCTTGTCTTATCAAATGGAAATGCCATGAAACCTTCTCTCACATCAATAGCACAGGAACATCGCCAGAATTTTCCTGTACAGCCTATCATTTAAATTCCTTTGTATTTCTCCTTGAACACTAAGTAAGAACTGCTTTATATGCTTTGGTTTCAGCAGTAGAAAGCTGTGAACCAGCATATGATTTCTTAACAGAAAAGGCATTCATTTCCTAATGCTTCAAAGCCATTTAAGACATGGACGTTTCCTGGGGATAAGACATCTCGCTTTTATCAATCACTGAGGAATCATAAAATACCAATGGATTATCAACCCAAGCAACATTCTTCCTTGCAAATTTGAAAAGGAAGAACAGAAAAACCTTTGAAAGCCAATTAAACATATTCATATTTTGATGGAATGCATTTTATTTTATTTTAAATCCCTTTTCAGTCTTTGCAGTGTTCACTTCCACATGGAACTTTGAAAGGTGGCTTGTTTGTTTATTTAAACATTTTAATATAATATGCACCAGAGTTACACACAAACCCATTATCAAATTATCATTGGAATCATTTCATGAAAGCCAAGGGTTGCACAGCGCCTGATGTTTGTAGTTTCGCTTCCAAATGTGCATTTTGACAATACGTGAAATAAAAACAAAATGGCATAGGTCAATTCGTCTTAGATTTACCTTTGGAGTCGGCAAACCATATTGGACTATAAACCTCTTTGAAAGATCTCATCTTAAAATGGAAGAGGCAAGTCATACCTTCAGTTTGGTACTTACTGTGTCTTGTAGAACTCTTGACTAATACTGAATAAGTGAGCCACAGCATTAGGGGAAGTGTTTCAGACATGAAAAATGGTACTGCCCTACAGTCAAAGAGCCCTAATAGGGCATTCTAAACCCTTCATGTAATGAGAGACAATAAACAAGGGAATGGCAGCTTCCCTGCTCCATCACTGTCCCCATCACTCTGCTGGAGTTGGAGAGATAATTTATGCTTTACTTGGGTAGGATCACCATATGATTGAGGATCCTAAGTTCTAAAATGTTCAGGTAGCCTGCTTGAGTAGAAGAGACTCCTTGCTGCAGAAGTTATCTCTCCAGCTTTTGGAGGATGACAGAGGAAGTCATAAAGAACAGAGGAAGAGTGCTTGTCCTTACTCCTCCTCATTGCAATTGTTACAAGGTTGTGGGTCTGAAGCTTTAGTCAAACTACACACACACACACACACAGTGCATTCTCTAATTTCCTGGGGGTGTCTCTTAGTCTACAGCACAAACTTCACCCTTGACGACAACATTCCCATGCCCCAAGGCCAGCTCAAAAGATAACAGGGTAAATCAATGGTGACTAAGACCTTTCTGGAAGTCTTCTCTGGGCATATAGACTCCATTCCCTCTCCCAAGTGGCATTCTTGTAAAACCTCCTTGCAAAATGACTTGCTGCCCAAAGCGACAGTCTCTTGTTGTTTCATTTATGGTCTCTTCCATGTATCACTTGCATTGCTGCCATTCATTTGCTCAATGCAGAGAAGTAACGTGAAGGTTTTCCTTGGCTTTCCATCTCCGTCAGAATCTGCTTTGGACTTGCTACTTTACAATGCAATCCTATGCATGTCCCCTAAAATTAAGCCCCACCAAGTTCAATGGGGCTTACTCCCTGGTAAGCGGATATAGGACTGCAGCCTCGGTGTTGTTCAGCACTACTGCAGAATGCAAATTAATACGATAAGCAGACTTGTTTCCAATAAAGACACTTGTACCGTCCCTGCTGTTTCTTTTCTCCATCGTGAAGGCAAAACACTAATTCCAGATGTATCGGGAATATTAATTCATTTTGTTAAATATTAAGAGCCCCTGATATCCTAGGGGCAAAATAAAAATAGCATGGTGGGTATCTGGCCTCTCATGGTTTGCGAGGTCAAATCAGATTGCAATGGCAGTGCTGAAATCAGAAGCCAAGAGTGTTACAACAAGACCTTTTGAGGGGAGCCCATTATTAGGAGCCACCTAAGTTAATGAAATGTGCTGAGACAAGACAATTAGGCAAATAAGCTAAAATTAAAAACAGTATGAGCCGTACCATAATCCACATTTGATTGCTTGATAAAGCCAACAGCTGTTTTTTTGGTGTTTTTTCCCCTGGTAATACGGGGTTAGAATTTGTAAATCGCCAACATCTCTTTTGCTGAGAGATTGTTTTCCCCAGCCCTTGATCTGAAGGGAAAAGCAATTACAATACGTTGCTGTGAAGGTGTCCCACGGTTTGAACATTTGGATAGCTGGATGGATGGAGAAGAATTTCATGCAGTCTGCTTTTTTAAAGCAAGCCAACCCGATTTGCAGCTCTTGGACTATGACATGATCTGAAAGTCATTGTCTTTCAGATTACGCACCTCTCTAAATTTTGTGGGACAAAATGCATTTAAAGATACGTAGTAAAATACATATTTAAATACTAACCTTCATAGAGTTTACTTTTAGAAAAACAATACCAGAGATCAATGAGGAAATGGGACAAAACGGAGTTAAGAATAACCACATGCAAAAACTGGCTCAGGCTGTTAATAGGTTGGTCTGCTGATCCCTTTTTGGATGATTCCCAGACTGCAGAATGGACAGAAATCTTTAATCCATGTGACATTTGCAGACAAACAACTCCTGCAAACTGGTACTTGTTTGTTTTTCTTTTGGCAGCTCTATTTAGTCATTGACTGTAGTATTTTTACTGTATCTGTCTTATAGTCCTGGACTATACAAACAAACAGGGTGAGTTGTTGAGTCCTGATATGATAGAAAGGGCTATACCAGTTCAGACTGTGAGTGTGGTATGGAAATCTGAATGCTTCCTTATTTTAAAATGAATCAGTAAATAAACAAGTCCCCTGTAAATAGAAAGCACACGGCTAGGATTGTGTTGGTGTTGTTTTATTTCCAATGAGTTGCTTTTCTCAATATAGGGGGTGGGGAGCATTAGAAAAAATGGAATCCTAATGTGTCAACCCTCCTGCCAACCTAGCAGTTCAAAAGCACATCAAAGTGCAAGTAGATAAATTGGTACCGCTCCAGTGGGAAGGTAAACGGTGTTTCCGTGCGCTGCTCTGGTTCGCCAGAAGCGGCTTAGTCATGCTGGCCACATGACCTGGAAGCTGCATGCTGGCTCCTTCGGCCAATAAAGTGAGATGAGCGCCGCAACCCCAGAGTCGGTCACGACTGGACCTGGTCAGGGGTCCCTTTACCTTTACCTTTAATCTGTCAACAAGGGAATAATGCAGCCTTTCCTGATCTGATGCCCTCTGGATGTTGTTAAACTATAACTCCCATCATCCCCAGCCAGCTGACTGGAGCTGATGGGAGTTGTGGTCCAAAGTATCTGAATGGCACCAGGTCAAGGAAGCTTTGCCATACTACTTCTGTGCAGGTTGGTAGAATTTTAGATTGCACCATGTCCTTAGACTATAGGTGTGAGATCTTATTTTCAAATATTTTTGTGCCTACATAGCTTCCTGCATCTAATAAAAGCACACCAGGGGGACATGTTTTGCATAGCTCTTGTCTGGTGTGCCAGTTTATGTGGCACAGCAGCTTGAAAATGAACAAATTGGGGGAGTATTCTGAAATTTCTGATTTGATATTTACCTTCCACTTTTCCTACAACAAATGTTGAGCTCAAAGTGGCAAACAATCATCACTACACCACTAAAAAACAACAAACATCACAATTGCCATACTGTTAAACACAATAACACAAACATAGCAAACAACAACAAATTCATGATTAATACAATTCAATAAAGTCATAGTCATTCAAAATATCAGAAATCGTTCATCAAAAGGATTAATACAATTCAATCAGGGCTTTTTTCCCCAGCCACAACTCACCGCAACTCAGTTCTGGCACCTCTCAGGTGGACGCCATTTCCATTCTAACACAACGAGGCAGGTGTTCACTGTGAGTTCCGACACCTCTTTTTCTAGAAAAACAGCCCTGAATTCAATACAGTAATAGTAATTCAAAATATAAGAATTATGCCAATGACATCATTTCTCTGAGCAGGGGCCTCTGCTTTGCTCAGGGCTGCTGGCCGCACACTTCCAGGCAGTAGATTCTGTCATAATTTTAATCTTGACTTCTTTTTCACCCTACATGGGTCCACAGGTGCACCTTCAGGTGAGAGTTCTTGGCATAGGTCTTGCTGTAGCCAGAGTAGGTGAGGGTGACAATCCATTTGCGCTGCCAGGGGCAACAGCCCCTCTTGGGCTTGGCTTGTGGCAGTTCTGGTGCCGAATACAGACAGTGGCTTGTTTGTGGTGTGGTACAGTCAGAATCCTCGCTCCCCTTGCCATCTCCCTATGCTACTCTTCCCGGTTCGGTTTTAGGGGGTGAGGGGGACTGATTTGCATAAGTCTGGCTCCATTGTGCCTTATTTGAAATACATCAATTCATGCCGGCACACAAACAGCACGCCTGTGTATCTATACTGTATATCTGTCTCTTTCGTTTTCATTTTTAAATCAGGCATTCTAAAGCACGGTAATAGCAAATCCCTTTGTTTAGGATGAACTCGCCTGGCTGTTTCAAGACTGAAATATTCAAGCCAATGGAGCATTTGTTGGTATCTCCAAGTTTCACACTGGAATCCAGGAAAATAGTAATGATTTATGTCTTATCTTGTCTCACTCTGCTGCAACAGATGTCATTATGGCAGATGCCAGGCTCATTATAACACAAATATGAATTGCCTCAAAGTGCAACATCAGAAAACATTACCTAGGTTAAAAAAAAAAAAACATTAAAAAGGAAAAAGAGACATGCTGCCACCACCAGCTCCCCCCCCCCAACCATCTACACACTGCATGTGTGTCTGATGACTGAGATGTGGGATTTCAGCGTGAAACTTGAACAGAACTTATCTGTGCCCCCATAGCACAGCTTGAGCAGGAACTGAAGAAAACAGCTCAACACATACACACACAAATATCCCAAGGTCTAACACTTGAACTGGAGGGAAATTACATAGGTTCGTTTTAAAACGGTGTTGCTTGGCAGAAAATGTACCACCGCACAATATAATTACAAAGAAAACCTTTAAGAGTTTTTTAGCCCCAAACCACCAGAAGCTGGCCCTGCTGTATGCGCACAGCTTTACCTTTTATGCATGTTTTCAATAAGTCCCTAAGCAATCAATTCTTTGCACATATCCCCACCCCATTCCTAGGGATAGGGATATCTATTGATTTCAATTGTGCCCAGTTTCTTGTTTTCCCGTTCTTAGCTTCAGTTCTCCACATTTCCAAACCAGTAATTTTATTTTAGGGACACGGGTGGCGCTGTGGTCTAAACCACTGAGCCTTGGGCTTGCCGTTCAGAAGGTCGGAGGTTCGAATCCACACGACAGGGTGAGCTCCCGTTGTTCGATCCCAGCTCCTGCCAACCTAGCAGTTCGAAAGCACGTCAAGTGCAAGTAGATAAATAGGTACCACTCCGGCGGGAAGGTAAACGGCGTTTGCGTGCACTGCTCTGGTTCGCCAGAAGTGGCTTAGTCATGCTGGCCACATGACCCAGAAAAACTGTCTGCAGACAAACGGCAGCTCCCTCAGCCAGTAAAGTGAGATGAGCGCCCCAACCCCAGAGTTGTTCGTGACTGGACTTAACGGTCAGGGGTCCCTTTACCCTTAATTTTATTTTATTTTTAAGTTCTCATGAAAATTCACCAGCTTTTAGTATGAATTTCTCCTACTGTCACATTTTAATGCAATGTTACTTAGCATGCAGATTATTGCAATTCTGCATTTTATGCTTTTAGGTGTGGCAGCTGTTTTGTGCTATGTCATGCCCCTATGGTGTCGATTTTAGGCCACATCTCCTGACATGTATTTTGCGTTATGCCCTGTCTTTGCTGCAGCCATTTTGTAAGTGGTACCACAGCACTTCCTTCAAATTTCAGATCTGTCCGCAGGCCACCAAAACACTGGTAGGCCAACATAGGAGGAAGGCAAGCCTGGGAACAGGCAATGTTAATAAGAGATAGCTGGCGTGTTGTCAAGACACCTACCATATTTGCCCTCCACCAGCTGATGCTGACTGGTAATGATGGGAGTTGACCAGAACATCTAGAGAGCACTAGCTTGGGGAGGCCATTTTCAAATGAATATTTTCCAGGAAAAACGGTGACAGGCATCCCCCCGCCTCCATTCAGAAGAGCAGTTGAAAGAAGCAACATGTCCTTGGCAGGTGATACATTCATCAGTGTCATACTGTTGTTATATCAATCTGGGAGAATACACACACACACACACACAGGCACCAGCTCCTAGCAGCCAAAGCAGTTTCGCCCCCCACATGTATTTTTTGAGGGGACTGGGCCCCTCAGTGTTCAGAGGGCATTCTACTCCACCCCTGGCTCCTTGCGATATTGCATGCGCAGGGTCGGGACATTGCATGACATCGCATGGGTGACATCAGGACATCGCATTGGGGCCCCTCAGTGAACTAGAGAGGTTGGTGCCTCTGTATATACATATAGATCTCCTTCAAAGGGTTTATGCTCATGCTTGCTATGATAAAGACTGTACCTCAAGCCATGTTCACACCATGCACTTAAATACACATGACTTCGTCCAAAGAATTCTGGGAAGCGTCCTGGGAGTTGTTAGGAAACTTCTATTCCCCTCCCACAGCTACAATTCCCAGAACTCCCTGTGAAGAGGGACAGTTGAACCCCCCTTGGGAATTCTTTCAGCAACCTTAACAAACCACAGCTCCTCTAATTCCCATAAATCGCATAATTCTTGGGGAGGGGAGCCATGAATGTTGGGTACCATTCTAAATGCATGTGAATCCCTGTCAGGCTTGGCGTGTCCCATTTCACCACTTGAGGTGAAACAGGAAGTGCCACCATGCTGCTCTGCTGGAGCCATGCCGCACCACCCCGCCCTGAGGACTCCATCTGGTGGAGAAGTGGTGCTGGCATTGGTGCTGATTTCCGGTGAGTTCTCCATTAGATTCTATGAAATTTCAGTGAGATCTTGTGGGAAATCAGTACCAGTGCTGCGACAATATTTCACCTGAGCTTCTTAAGGCCAATGTTGATTGGTGGGCCCCAGTGCTTGCTGCTTTGTTCACCAGCATAGATCAATCGGCTACCATCCCAGAGGATTGGGGACTAGCAATCATCATCCCAATATACAAGAAAGGGAGCAGATCGGACCCTGCTAATTACAGGCCAATTAGTCTCCTAAGCATTATCAGTTAACTATATGCCCACCTATGTAATAAACTTGAGGATTGGATGGCGCGAGAACATGTCCTTACAGAAGCACAAGCTGGTTTCAGGGCAAACCGGTCAACTTTAGACCAAGGCCTAGTGCCAGTGCTGGTGGCAGAGGTGGTGGGGTGAGCAGGATGCCCACAGGTGTGCCATTTGTGGGGCTTCTGCTGCCTGAGGCGGCTGCTTCACTCCACCTCACGGGTAGGTGGAGGCTAAATCTTGCCATGTCAAGATGGAAAAAAATAGCCCCTGAAGAGTATCTTCACTCCAGCGTAGACAATGCTGAGCTTGGTGGATCAATGGCCTGACTCAATAAAATACAGTTCCCTATGTTTCCGTGTATCTCCTCTATGCCTGAACTGCTAGTGAGCATTGCAAGAAGAATAACATGCCCACGCAAGTACCATCTAAATGCTTTGTGTCCTGTGCCAAAATGTGGGGAAGGAAAGAAAGCTGCCTTTTTCATTTTTGAAAAAGAGACCAGTTATGATCAGCAGTGCTTCCCCTCACCTCTCGCACCTTCCACTTGCACCCAGAGGAAATTCCTTTATTAAAAATGAAAAGTATGAAGTTCCTCACACTTCAAACCTTAGCCAACTTATATGATGATGCAAACGGATTTTTCCCCCGCACCCCCCTTTTCTGTGTTCTCGTCTCACAACGAATTGAATTATCTGGAATACCCAGGAGACATAGAAAACTTCAAAGCCTGGCCCCAAATAATGTGCAGAATAGGTACAGTATGAATACCAACAGCGCTTGAGCTTCGAGTTCAAACAACCTTTTAAGAAAAGAGCTTTTTTTAAAAAAAAAATGAATCAAGTTTGTCTCAAAGGTGTGAAACTGGAAAGGAACAAAAATTAAATAAAAGGCTGGTCCCACATATGAGGGGGTTCATTCTCTCCCCCCCCCCCATTCTCATGCACAGTTCACTGCTGGCTATAGCAGATCAGCTTGACCACTGAGGGCGATTAAGGGATAAAGCCCCCAAATGAATGACGGTCTGAAACAAAACTCAAACTTTTAAAGCACCTAATTAGGGATGTTATTACTGCTTGAAATGGGGCGGGGATCACGTTGCTCTACAAACGTATGAGCTGTGTGTGGTGAACAAAGGGGTGGCTTGCTAAACCGATCTGGCAAAATCCTCGCGTCATACTTAGCAAGAGTGCATCCTTCGAATGTGAAAATTAAAAAGTGTCCCTGGGCTTGGCTTCAGAACTTGTACAGAGCTCTGCAGAGCAGTTGGACCACAGAGAACAATAAAGAAATCAAGCCCACAGGAAGAGTGTGGCTGCTGCTTTTCTGTGGCTCCATTGGCAGCAGATGAAACGCCCCTCTCATGGCAAATCTTTGCATCCAGTGAAGGCGGCCCCGTATAGGGAAGTTTTTTAATGGTTGATGTTTTATTGTGCTTTAATATTTTGTTAGGAGCCACCCAGAGTGGCTGGGGCAACCCAGTCAGATGGCAGAATACAGTAACAGCAGCAACAGCAGCAGCAACCACAACAGCTTGTTTAAGGGTCAACAGCTTGACCCTTTGCAAAAGTCACATGATAATTTACAACAAAGTCATATAAGATAAAAAACAGTACGTAAAATCTGTTAAAAAATACAATCCTTAAAATATACAATACCACAACTCATAGCAATCCACTTTTTAAAGTCATTTACTAAAAGCAGCAGAAGCAACCAATCCTTTTTTTCTAATTTTCTAATTTTTATCCAAATGATCCACCAAAAAAATAGAAATATTGGTGCTCAAAGCTTGGTTTATTATTGCTTTGCAATCAGCCATATCAACATTTTTATTTACCTATTTATTAAATATATATGTAATACATCACAGGGCAGTTTACAGCATAAAAATACAAAATGAAAACACAAAATACACAACATAATTACAACAACAAGCAGAAACCAATAACCCCCTCCCACAAACACATTAAAAGGCCATAGATTTTTTTAAAAATGAGCCATGTTGCTTAGGAACTGCGATAAAATGTAGAATGTTGGGGGGAAATACAAAAGAAAAGAAAATGGAAAGAAACTGTTACATCTGGGTAGGGTATTTCTGAATTATAAGGGGAAAAAATGATATACTGAAATCAATTTTCTTTCTTTCAGATGCAGATGAGCGTACAGAAGATCAATACTCAAACAATGAGAGGGATCAATGTTTCCCCAAGGCTATAGTCTCCTTCTCCTATGAAGAACCTAATAATTTGAAACAATATAAAAGTATGATAAAATATAAGACCTGAATTCCCCAGTTACAGGCACCTATGGGCTATTTATATATATATAGAGAGAGAGAGAGAGAGAGAGAGAGAGAGAGAGAGAGAGAGCGCATAATGTATGTTTCTTTAATTTGCCAAATGCATGCAGGTATTGCATTATGGGCAAAGTTTCTGCTATTGACAAGTAACTGTCTTCCTCATAACCCAGGCTGGTGCTGAATTTTCGTAAGAGGTGGTGATGATAGAAAACCAAATTGGCCTGATGGCCTGATAAAGTGAACATTTTAGTTACTAAGCTAAATGATAAAGAAACAAGGCATATCAGGGAATGTGGGCTCTGAGCTTGCTACTGTGTAGGTGTAGCCTTAAAGGAAACAGCTCTGAGCATGCTTGTAACAGATTTATTGGCTCCAGGGCCTAACAAAAGATAGGCCTCTTAATGTGGCTGGATTGCCATCACGACAAAAGGAGGGAGGTGAAAGCTGCATAAGCAAGTCTAAGAGCCAGTAGCTCCATTAACATACAAATTTGCTATCACATTGTGTGTGTTTCTCTGCCTGGAGACAGATAGTTGCATGTTAGAATGCAGGTGGAATTCTTGACTGGCATCCCTGAGAACCATCTTGTGAAAATATTTGCTTTATTTGTACTGAATGTCTTCCTTTAGAAAGAAAGAGAAATAACCCATGCAAAGTATCTATAAAAACGAATTTCAAGGCAATACAATGAAGTATTGACCTACGTTTCAATAATTAACAAAAGATACCCACTGGTCTGTGAATAATGCTGAAGGAATGGGTCCATTTCTCATTTGAGCCGTATCAGTCAATTTATCCATCATGATTTTTATTTACTGTTGTAATACTTAAGTGCTTATTTCAAAATTCAATACTATCTTGGCAATATACCATAATACCTAAGGAGAGAAAAAATAAAAAAGAGAAGATAAAGAAGCAGGAGGGGGGGAGACCCCACCACATCAGTTTTCTTCCTTTGATTAGCTAATTGCTTATATTCTCATAAATATGCTAAAAAGGATGAATGGTACTAGATCGCTCACCCCCAATTTAAGTTTGTTTGCATTTGATCAGAGCAATTAAATAGTTCTTTGCACTAAAAGCATCTTCTGAAACCAGCAGTTGCCAGGTTAATGTTATTTCCCCCCTGTCTTAATAGGGAAAGCCTGCGTATTGTATACATGGTTGTATTGGATAATTTATTGACTCCTATTGTGTGCATGTGTTTGTCGCTGTTATCTCCTGTGTTGGAGATGTCACAAAAGGTAGCTTGATCTAGGAAACCAAGTATATGCATTCCAGCAGCAAATTTATAATCTGGTTCCCACTAACTTGCTACAGACAAGCGAAATCAAAGCCGTTTCTGCTCATATTCATTTTAATATTCAGCTATCAAGCAAAACAGCTACCTGTTCCATATGGTGCTCGTTTTGCAATGGAAAGGGTAATTTACATTAGAAGTCTGTGTGCATATCACTTTCACAACCACCCTGACATATGGAGATCAAAGCATGGGCTTCATCAATAGCATTTTATAGCCTTTTGTTTATGGGGCAATAACACAGGCATTAGTGACAACTTTACTGTAAGATCTACACTTTGGGATCATTGATGAATTGAAAGTCTAACTTCCCTGTGTCTCCGTACACATGTGTGTGGTTTTCCTGTAGCAATGCTGTATGCATTTTAAAACGCACACCCCAAGTGTTAGATGCAAAGCAAATCTCTATTCCAACTGGCATTGTAAAGAGATGACATTCTCCAGAATTCCAGGAACAATGCAAGTCTGGGATCAATTTCGGAGGTATGCTTAAAATCACTGAAATTTCTCAACTATGGGCACACTCAAACAGTTGCATGAAAGAATCTTTTCAAGCTGAGCAAAGGCACTTCTAATCACATTTCAGTAAGAAACCAACTTTTGTCAGTACATCATGGGCCACTCTAGTGAAATCCTTGATTGGCACTACAAAGGGTGTGAATTATTTGCACACTCAGCCATCACATCATCTTGAACTGTGACCTCTGGTGCCTGGATGACTAATTGTGGTGCTCTTTGACGATTATGGCAAAGTAGCCAAAATTTCTTACAGATGTGTTATTTGATCTTGCAGTCTTTGTTTCCATGGAGTACAGGTGGTCAGCATATAATGAAATGAATTTTCTAGCTGTTTCAATTAAACCAAATGAGATAGGAATAAAAATACATAAAAGGGAGGCACGAGTTGTGGAGGGAAGAAGATCTGACATCTTTTTTTTTAAGGATTATCATACCATTGCAGTTACTTTATCCCAAAGGAGGGGATATTTTACTCCCTTGCCAGTCTAATTGCAGCAGCTGGGACCAAGCTTAAGCTCCGGCTGTGCAAATGAGTCCGTTTATGAAGTCAAATTCCAGTCTCTCGCTTAGAGGGAGGGGAAACAGAAACGCAACAGTTGTGCGTTGCCATCTGAGGTCGGTGACAGACAAGAGCCCCCTACGCATAGAACCGTAGAGTTGTAAAGTTGGAAGGGATCATGAGCATCATCTAGTCTAATCACCTGCAATGCAGGAATACGCTATTCGTGCCGTGGGAATCTGCATGTAGAATGAGCAGAGGAGCTGCATTGCTGCTAGCCTCACCTCCTCCTTCACTGCATGGTGTTCTGGGCCACAACTGTGCTGGGCCTGGGGGTAACCTGTGTAACATGGTCCAGGACTGGTCCAGAATTTGAAGGTTCCACTAGGAGTCAGTCCGACAGGCCCAAGGCAGGACACTAGGCAAGGACAGGGGCAGCATCTAGCATACAGCAATGTTGCTCCCGCAACCTGGGGCAGGGTCCGACAGCCTTTTACCTTTGTCAGGGTAGCGGCCGGTCCTGATCCCCCAGTGACTCACCTCCCTGTTTCACCCAAAGGTGAGCACTCCGCCTGCGAGTACTCAGGTCTCTCCTTCTCTCAGACCTTAGTCTCTGCAGCTCGGGAGACATTGGTCGGTTACTAGACCCAGAGGCTGCCTCAGCCTCCCCTGACCCAACATTAATGGAGCAGCTGTAAGTGATGGCCCAGCTGAAGGCATCGAGGTAGTCCCCGCATCTGGAGCCAGGGCAGGGTCAGGCCCCTGACTCGGCCCAGCTGGTGTTTGTTGCAGGTGAACCTGTGCAGACTGGGACTCTTCAGGGTCAGGACCCAGACTTGGTTCTGATGATGCCTGAGGCAAAGGATCCGGTGCAGACTGAGTCTCCTCTGGTTCCGAGTCCGAGCCCGAATCCCAGGCCATCACAACAACATCTACATGCTGAGTATAGACATCTTAGAAGATGAAGCCAATGCACATAGAACTCAACACGCATAGACTTCCACTATGCAGATGTGGGTGCACAATGTGCAAATATCAAGAGGTGTGGTCTGGCTGTCATATGGCATTAGGGTCAGGAGCAGTCCATGGTCCATGGCCCCTTGTACATGCATAATGCATGTGAAAGGGGATCATATACAAAGACTGGGGCTCTTCATTAGATAAGAACAGTGCTTTTTTTCTTTTAAAAAATGTTTGGGGGTCCTCTCATTTTCCTACTCTTATTGAAATACTGCCCCTCAATGAGGCCAAACTTAGATTCACAAAATGTTTAGGGGTATGCCTACCCCTGGATCCCCCCAGAAAAAAAATCACTGGTAAGAACATAAGAAAAGCGTTTATAATTTTATAAACTTCTAAATTGACACCTCTTACCTTTTCTCTAGACAAAGAAGTTCCAACATGTGCATTTTTTTTCTTGATGGGGTGGGGGGGGGGTGGAGTGAGGTTGCTCCATCCCTTTAATCATTCTGGTTGCCCTTTTCTCAGTCATTTCCAACTCCACTATATCATTTTTGAGGTAAGGTAGCCAGAACTGTACACAGTCTTTCTAGTGTTGTAGCAACAGATCTGTGTAATGGCATTATGATATTGGCAGTTCTATTTTTAATTCCTTTCCCAATGATCCCTTGTGTAGAATTTGCTCTTTTCACAGCTGCCACACACTGGGTCAACATCTTCATTGAGCTATCTACCATGACCCCAAGATCTTGTTTCTGGTCAGTCGCCACCAGTTCGGACCCCACAAGTGCATATGTGAAATTAAGATGGCACCTTACATGATGAGATGTTAGCAAAGAGGGCTTGTGGCATTATGCTTGAAACTCTTCATGAAATGAGGAGTAGCTTCTTTTGGAGAAAAAGACTTCAAAACCATCACCTGCAGCGCTGATACCAGGAACCAGCGCTTATAGTGACACCACTATGCACCATAGCCTTGTAACTAGATAGAAACTATCCAAATTAGGAGAAACATTATGAAACACACAGGTCTCTTCAATATGATTGGTTCGTGGATTAACTGCGGGAAGATCCAGTGAATTTATGGGTCTCTCCAGCAAGTTTTTATGTTCATGTATCTAATGTTTTGAAGATGCTTTGGAAGCTCTGAACACCACCCACTGTTCCCCTCCTTTGTTTGGACAGCAGGAGAAGACCCTGGAACACTCCACCATCTGCATGGATGCTTATATTTTTGTGAACTGCTTTCAGTACATTAGGTTCATTAGTCTAGCAGTATGTAGCTGTGTTTGTTTGGGCTTTTAATGAGCCTCTTTCCTTCAGCCCCCTCATGTTAACCATTTCCTGATATCCGTGATTATTTGTGTGTGTGTGGGCGAGAGAGAGAATTAAAAAGAGTTCAGTGGAATCAATTGTGCATACAGATGTTCAATCCCTTCAGAAATTCTCTATACAGTGGTACCTCGGGTTACATACGCTTCAGGTTACATACGCTTCAGGTTACACACTCCACTAACCCAGAAATAGTACCTCGGGTTAAGAACTTTGCTTCAGGATGGGAACAGAAATTGTGCTCTGGCAGCGCAGCGGCAGCAGGAGGCCCCATTAGCTAAAGTGGTTCTTCAGGTTAAGAACAGTTTCAGGTTAAGAATGGAGCTCCGGAATGAATTAAGTGCTTAACCCGAGGTACCACTGTACAACTTTAAGTTCCAGGAGTAACAGTCTAGTATACATGACAGCATACATGGAATTCGTGCCACTTCCAATCCATAAAATATTTGTGTGCAGGAAATTCGTGTTGGTGAACTAGCCCACACAAGTTGGGTTTATGCTCCCTTTGTGTCAGACTTTGCCCTGTGCTGCATAGATGTAGCAGTTTAAAGGTAAAGGTACCCCTGCCCATACGGGCCAGTCCTGACAGACTCTAGGGTTGTGTGCTCATCTCACTCTATAGGCCAGGAGCCAGCACTGTCCGCAGACACTTCCGGGTCACGTGGCCAGCGTGACAAGCTGCATCTGTCGAGCCAGCGCAGCACACAGAACGCCGTTTACCTTCCCGCTAGTAAGCAGTCCCTATTTATCTACTTGCACACGGGGGTGCTTTTGAACTGCTAGGTTGGCAGGCGCTGGGACCAAGCGACGGGAGCGCACCCCGCCGCGGGGATTCGAACCGCCAACCTTTCAATTGGCAAGTCCTAGGCGCTGAGGCTTTTACCCACAGCGTCACCCACGTCCCTGCGTCACCCGCCACCCGCAGTTTAGTGTGCAGTAATTAAAAAGATTTCAGTGGAATCAAATTCTATTTCAGCTGTGCTGTCTTTTCAGAAATTCTCCTCCTGGCTTTGGTTTCCAGGAGTTGCAACTTGTGTGGGTTAGTTCACCAACACAAATTTCCTGCACACCAATATTGCATGGGTTGGAAGTTGCACGGATTCCATGTATGCTGACATGTATACTAGAAGTAGACATCATGTTGCATGTTCAGATAGTAAAATAAAGTGCATCCACCACATGATGAAGTCCACTTAGAATACAGTACATGCAACTTCCAACACATAAAAGGTTCGGGCACAGGAAATTGGTGTTGGTGAAATGATCCATAAAACTGTTATTCTTGGAACTCAAAGTCTGACACAAAAGGAGCATAAACTCAGGTTGTGCACCAGATTCAGCTGTTCCCAAATCCCAAACCAAATAGGGCTGCTTTGGGGAAATCTGGGTGTCAGTCGAGTTGGGTTGAGACAGCCCCAGATTGCTGTATGTCAGGCTGAGTGGCCCAGAGTGACCTGGCTCTGTCAGGGGATCTGGCACCAGGTAGGAAGATGGAGAAAACAAGAAAACACCTATCTGGCAGCTGCGCCCTCATGAATGAATTTTGCATGTGTTTATTCATAAGTTCATGCCATTTCCACGTTAAAGTGCAGCTTTTATTTTATTGTTTATTTTTTAAAAAAAACTCAGCTACATTAATTGATACACAATTAATACATACATTATATAAGCACATATAAGCATATATATATATATATATATATATATATATATATATATAATCAGAATGCATAATTTTTTAAACATACGTGCCCCCACTATGTTGCATTCTGCTTTTTGTACCTTTTTTTTAATCCAAAAACTATCCTGGAAAATTCAGAGAAGTACAAATTCTGAAGAATAATTGCATCCATTCATTTCTTAGGTGCGGATGAGGTCAGTTCTGATTGAAATCTCCATAAATTGAATTCCTCAAGCAGCTCTAGCTTGGGATGGTGTGGGGGACAGTTAAAAATTATCATGTGAATTCACATGTCATTATCTCTCTTCCCCGTACCTATTATCAAAGTATTCTAGGCACTAGTGTTTAGGCTGAAATTAAATGATGTTGAAATTCGTATTTCATTTTAGCCCTTCCAGGTGATACATTCCACCTATGCTCTACTACCTGAGTGGAATTCCTAAAGATTCAACTGAGTTTTCCTCTTTCTCACTTGCACAGGCTGCAAGCATAGTAGATCACAGCCCAGTAGATCTGAATGTGTTCTGAAAATTAAAGTCGACTCCTCCTGCGACACAGAATTATTTGCCTCCGTTGCTTAGTTATATTTTGCAAATCCCTCCTGAAAAGAAAGAGATTTAGTTCTAAAGTTTCTCAACGTTTCAGGAACCGCCGCTTACTCTGCTCTCTTTGAATATGGTAATGCTTCTGATAGCATCAGCACAATAATTAATAGCAGATTTTGTCAATTTTCTGCTTGACAAAATCCTCCCCAAGCCTTACCTACATCTTTTCCCATCATGCAGGATTACATTATTTCCTTCCCCTTCCTTAACCCTTTGCATTTCCAACTTGATTTCCAAAAGGAACTCAGCAGCTCCCCCTATGGGCAATGCAAAACTCAACAAGAGTGGCTTTGCTCTTGTTTAAACAAACATGCAAACAAATGCTGGGACTGTTTTCCTTGGCGCAGCTTATTCCATTTTGAGCGACTGTCAAGGAGAGCAGATCGCAGACATGATCACCCCTCAGTGCGCAATGGGTTAAGCAAAAACAGCAACTGTGGCGATATACTATCAAGACATTATTAATAGAGTCGAAGCAGGAAATCACAGCCGTGAGACCCCCTTGTCTAACAAATAATAGGCTTTCAAAAGACATTAAAATCATGCACCATCTTAGCAGGACTGCCTGTATCACAGCACTTACCTGCCTCCTGGCAACAGAGTTACAAAGCCGAACTGTGTCTCTTGTGATATTACAATGAGATGTCAGCCTGTGTATAAAGAATGGTGCATTTGTTTTCTGAGGGATATTCCCCAGATAATGTAGAATACCGGGCAGATTTCCTGTCTCTCTCCCCCATTGAAAGCATGTTGCATTAAGGTAACTCAGAAACGTACTTGATGCTTTCTCTCTCATTCCAGAGCATCGGGGTTTAAAGCTACAAAGCCATTCAGCTGCTTACAATATTTCTATTCAGATGTGTATTGATGGAGAGGAGAGCTCCATTCAGATCGTTTGCTTTGCACTTAAAGGGTCACCTCGGGGAAGGAGGGGGCACGAAAACTCAGCATCCTTACAAAGGAAAAGCATTTCTTTCTAGAGCTGCCTTATCCTGTCTCCATTTTGACGACGAGCTGCCTGCTGCTTATTCTGCATTCAGCTTTCTAAAAGGGCTTATTAATGTAGTCTAGTGGGAGACTGTCAGAAATGGCAGCCTGAATCAAGGGATTTTCCGTCAACGTCCAAATGACACGCTGCGGCGAGAGAATTAAACAGATGACTAACCAATGCCCTTTTGTCTGCCAATGAAGATGGGATTGCCAAGTTGTAGACCAGAGAGTGACATTTGGGGTGGATTAAACCGTCCTGTGATTGTGCTGCTAGTTCCTAATCACTAGTGCTTTCTTGATCTCGAGTGCCTCAGCCAAAAGCCTTTGCGGTGCACTGAGACTTGTTTGCTGAAACCCTCAGCAGAGCTTCAGCTGTAAACATTTATCCATAGAGAAGCGCCATCTCTGATACTGATGGAGGAGAAGGGTTGGCTTCTAGGTATTCAATTAAAACATTAAGCAGGGCATGTGGGGGGGGGGGGGAGAGAAACTCTTTGTGTCAACATTCAGAAGTACTTTGCTATAGCTGGGGCTTGCTATAATTGAGTTTCCCAGCAAACACCTCCTCCTCAACCTCCCCCACCGCCCACCCTCCAATTTCTTTCTCTTAAGAGCTGCAACAGCTTGAGGTTTACTCTGCTTCATGCTGTTAGTTGTGGCTTTGAGACAGCGCCCCATGCTGTCATTCTCCCGATTCTTTCAATCTGCTTGTTGGCTTTAATTTCTAAAATCAAGATTGGATGGTGACAAGGGGCTCTAATGAAAACCGAGAGAAAAGGCACTTGTTCAAGAATGTTCAGAATTCCTATAAGCAGCCGCGTGTGCTGCGGTCAAGCTCAGCCTTGTTGTTTTCTGGTTTTGGAAGTGATCACGCTATTTAGTCCTAGAATTAAAGTTCCTAAGAAAGCAACATTTCAAAGCTAGAACACCCTTCTAGGTGTACCCTTTTAAATAAGGGTCCTTGCAAGTTCCCATTAGGTTCTGCAGCAGCTGTATAGGATACCCACATGTGAGCACTTTCATTGATGATCAGTATTAGTGACCTTACAGTCTTTGTTTGGTGACATTGGAGCAACTAATGAGTGATGGTACTACTAGTAGTAGTTGCTATGCCACTCATCTGACCGGGTTCCCCAGCCACTCTGGGCAGCTTCCAACAAATTAAAACACATAATATAATAATTCATGGCATACCTTTGTTCTCTAAGTCCAAACCAAACCTGCAGTTGTCAGGGCTAGATCACCTGCAGGTCAGCACGGAGACTCAGAAGCGAGCAGTAAAGTTGTTTCCATATGCAAGGAAACAGAATACAAACAGAGAAACCTACAGTAAGACTGGCCCCAGTAAAATAGTTGCCAGAACTGACAATCTGGGCCTCCCACTTCCCCATAAGTCTCATCCGTGTCCAGCAGTTTTCCCTGCAGTCTTAAACTCTGTCAGGAAGGGGGGGGCTGCGTTCTCTGTGCTCTTTGCAAAAGTCTCCGAGCTCTTGGAGACAAGGAGAGAAGGGAGTTGGACACAGTAGGGCTGGCAGGCTCCTGTTGCAGCCTCAGCCCCCATTTCCTCTTCAGCTGCCTGTTCTACACCTGCAGTGCTTTCTGCCTCTTCTTCCTCTCTCTCACTTAAGCCTGTTGCTTGTTCAGCATCCAACCATTCCGCTCCCCCTTCCTCCTCTGACCCGTCTTCCATGTCCCACCTCCACTTCCATGACTCAGAGCCAAGAACCTTTGTTTCACAAGTCTTCAAATTGGGCTCTGCAAGCAATGTGTAGATATCAAGAAAAGAAAATACACGTTTTAAATGCTGTGGGTGGGAAATATACCACTTTGCTTTAAACATGCTTGAAACGTTGGGGGCGAAGGGGAACTCAAAGGACCTACTGATTTATCAGTAGTGACAAATACTTGCTTTTAACATGTGTTCTTGCCTTAAAGCCTTACTAAAGTCTGACCTTATTCAGTTATCAACATGGCATGTTTTAACAAATGATTATATCATTTGAAGGATTTTTTTGACAGGCAACTGAAGAGGGAATTATCAGGCAGCTGCACTTACAGAAGAGCTGGACTTGAAAGAATGGTCTTCTTTTCTATACAGCTGCCTGCATTATTATGATTTTAACTACTGAGTGATAGATATGAGCTTCGGGTTTACACACCAAAAGCGTTAAAATTTAAGCTACAATTACCAACCCCTGCCTAGCTCTGCTATTAATTTGACTATTAATTCTCTTCTCTTCGACTTCTTCTTCCTTTCCTTATTTTTGACTCATACTCATTGTCCTCCTCCTGCAATTCCTTGACTTGCCCTTCCTGTCACTCAAACCCTGCTTTTTACTAAATACGTGGAGCTGCTTCTGGAGGGGGGGGGGGAAATCTCTGGAGACTTCATTTGGTCAAGAACACAGTCATAAGAACATTTGTGGATGCCCAGTTATGGAAGCAAAAAACATCCATTGGACAGTAGCTACCTTGGTTACTACTAATTGGTTACCAGGCATGATTCAGGATGTTGGTGGCTACCTTCAAACCCCCTAAATGGATTGGCCCTGGTTACCTTAAAAAAAAGAGAGAGACTATGGCTTTACATAGGAGTCTTTGGATCGGTATGTCATTGCCTTGTGTGGTGAGTCACTGATCTGCATGTTGCAACATCTGGCTAGGCCAGGAATCAGGAAACAGTGACTCCCCAAATGTTAATGGACTACTCCTATAATCCCTGACTATTGGCCATGCTGTCTGGGGCCAATGGCGATTCAACAGTTTATGGTGTGCATATCCTTATTGCAGGCAGTTTAGTATCTTTGGGCCCCGGACTGATCCTTGTCCAGCAAAGCTGGCTATCTGATTCTCCTGGGCAAGAACAACTACTGTATAAGGGAGCTTCCTGATTCAGTTGGGCCTTGCTTACACACCACAGGCTGCATTTACAATGCAGATTATTCAGTTTCCCAGACATTTCCTTATTATATTTCAGCTCTCACGTGACATAAAACCCGCTTCCAGAAAAATAATGGGCTGTAGCATATGTTTAGTGGTCGTTCCTGTCTTATTTGATTCCAGAAGAAAAAAGCCATTTGCTTAACCCAGAAAAGCATAGGAGTAAAGCAATGTAAAGGGGATGTGGGTGGCACTGTGGTCTAAACCACAGAGCTTTGGACTTGCTGATCAGAAGGTTGGTGGTTCGAATCCCCACAACAGGGTGAGCTCCCGTTGCTCTGTCCCAGCTCCTGCCTACCTAGAAGTTTGAAAGCACGTCAAAGTGCAAGTAGATAAATAGGTACCACTATGGCAGGAAGGTAAATGGCGTTTCCATGCGCTGCTCTGGTTTTGGTGTTCCATTACACCAGAAGTGGCTTAGTCATGCTGGCCACATGATCCGGAAAAAACTGTCTGCGGACAAACACCGGCTCCCTCGGCCTATAGTGTGAGATGAGCACGCAACCCCAGAGTCATCCATGACAGGACCTAATGGTCAGGGGTACCTTTACCTTTTTAAAGCAATGAAATTGGAAGTGTTATACCACCATGCAGTTCTTTCCTGATGTTTTCATGGGGGAATCATGGAGGAACGGAAGGATGCATGTGTGGAAAGGGTGGGAGAGTGGCAACGTTGTCCAATGACATTTGTTGTGTGCCACACCACGCCCACTGGTGTGAATGAAATTAAGTGTGACATTCTGCCATATCAGTCCAAAATCCACAGTTCCATAAAGCAACAGGTACTGCCATGTGAAATGAATATTCCCCAAATCTGAATGTACCTACAGTCTTCCTGAGCTTGCATGGATCCTTTGATTCTGATTTCCAGCATGCTTCTGAAATTTTGGCTACAGACTTCTATTTTCATTGACATACCATCAATGACCATTTTGCTTAGATGTTCCATTCCTGGCCCCCACATGTGTTTACAGAGCATGTATCATAATAATAATCATTTTATTATTTGTACCCCACCCATCTGACTGGGTTGCCCCAGTGTAAGTGTGCCCCACCCCGTTATGCTTCACTCCCCCCCTCCCCATTACACCCCTCCCCTCCTCTGTTACATCCTGTTTTGTGGCATTTTCGGTCACTTCCAGGTTCAGTGCTGTGCTATTATGTGTGATTGTGAATCAGATGCACGTTAATCGGTCATTGCCTGTACTCTCCAGTTCTAACTCCTGGTTTGTTTTAGTTTCTGGTTCCTGGATTCTGATTTGCCACCAGCTGCAGCTCATTGCTCAGTCCTGACAGTCATGGAAACATAGAAAACTGCCTTACACAAAGTCAGTGATCCACCTGCCTTATACAGAGTCATTGGTCCCACATAAATGGACATGACTAACTTAGGACCAGTAATTTCAATGGGTCTTAGTTGGCTGCAGCCCATACCTTCTATTTAAAGGTGTCATCTCATAATATTTACTTTATTGTCATTCACAGAAACAATCACTGTATCAAATGATGTGTACATCACACTCACATGCTAGAAACAATACGCTTACAGGAAAATGTTGTATCTTGTACTAAGTATTATGATTTGTTTATTTCATTTTAAAATCACTCACACTCTGTTCAAAACATTGTAGTATATTATATACCCCTTTCTTTTAAGCGTTCTGACCCTATTTTTAAAAAGAGTCCTTTAAAAGATATTCTAAAAGGGAGATTCCAGCAGAAAGCTCTTGTTTATCTGGAAGGAGCTACTTAAATGTTTAATGACATTAGCTCCTTGCAAACAGCATTCATTTCCTGCATATGCAAATGTTCTTAATGTGAAACCCCCATAACAGGTAGAATGTAGAAAGTTAATGAAGCCATGTAATTAGAATCACTATAGTGACTGCATTCCCCAGAGAACAATAATGTGATAATATACATGGGTTTTCACATTCTTTGGAAACAACAGCTTATAATTTGAAAATAGATAGTAAAATATTTTCATTATCTTCCTCTGTCTCCTAAGGCAAATGGCAGGTACAAATAGATGGTGTTTTTATTAACTTCCAGGGATGTGGGGGTGTACTCGCTATAATGGAAAGGCAGAAAATATTTGAACCTTTTCTCAACCTCTGGATGCGAAAGCAAATAGCTATTGGTTTTGGTTAAGGTCTCCCCTTACTTATTTGCTTGTTTGTTTTAAATCATAGGATAAATCTAGAGGGAAACATGGAGAACAATGAACAGATTTTAAATCAATCAAAAAAAAAATTAAAAAGGTTTTGATAGGTGACAAATAGGGTTTATAAATCATAGAATGTGGACAACGTATTGTTGTTGTTGTTTGGGGCATCTGTTTGTCTTAAGAGAGATTGGAGTCCACCTTCTCTCTGAGGCACAAGCCTGGGCAGCGTGCATGGAGGTCCAGGGCTACCCAAAAAACAAGACACCCCCTTCCTCAAGCTTGCTGATGTGGTTCAAAGGAAAGAAGAGCAATACGTCTGGCACCAGCTTGGCTGCAGGAGTTGCTGAAAGGAAGCATCAAAGATACTATCCAAACAGTCTTAGGGATTCCACTCCATGGGCGTAGCCAGGAATTTTATTGGGGTGGCAGGCTTTTGTTGGGGGGGGCAGGCTTTTGTTGTGGGGGCAGAACCTCAGATTTGTATTGATTGGTATTGATTTGGGAGGGCAGCTGCGTCCCCTGCCCCCACCTGGCTACGCCCATGCTCCACTCCAGATTTGTGTAGGGCTTACTCCTTAGCTTAGCCTTTTCTTCTACTGCAGATGTCCTGCAAGGCAGCGGGGAGGTAAGGTATTAGAAGTTTCAGTATATTAGAAGTAAAGTGGTACCTCGGGTTACATACTCTTCAGGTTACACACTCTGCTAACCCAGAAATAGTGCTTCAGGTTAAGAACTTTGCTTCAGGATAAGAACAGAAATCGGGCTCTGGCGGTGCAGCAGCAGGAGGCCCCATTAGCTAAAGTGGTGCTTCAGGTCAAGAACAGTTTCAGGTTAAGAACTGACCTCCGGAACGAATTAAGTACTTAACCTGAGGTACCACTGTATTGGACTTCATTTTACGTTTTGCAAAATAACATAACATGGATTTATCCACCGCAACTGCCTGTTCTTAGATGACAGAAGGACCATCTATACATTCATCTCTCTAGAAATGGCTTCATGTGGAGGGAAGTCAGGTCCTCCATCATGGAGGGCATGTGTTGCGGTGAGATCACCAGATACTGCCTCCCTGTTGTAGGGAGGGACCATTTGGATGGCCACAACACCCCACTGGTTGCCCTTCTGTTGCTGGGGCAGACATTTGCTCAGTTGGGTTGGCTATTGGCTGCTGAGGGGCTACTTAAGCTGCTGCACATCACTAGAGAGTTTCACTTTCTTGCGACATGCAGCGGATCACCTGCCCTCCTCTCCCTATATTTAGGGTTGTTCTTATGGCCTTGCTATGTCTGTCTAGTGGTCGTCTGTTTTGGAGCATGGCCCCAGTAGGAATTTCGCCATTTTGCTGATTGGCTGGTGCCACTTGGTTTTTGCCTACTGTGTAGCAAATCATCACAACTTTGTAAGGTTGGCGGTTAGGCATTTGTTTCAATGTTTTGGGGAGGGGACGAGGTTGGCTGTGCCTGCCCCTCCATTGCTGCTGCTGTTAAAGGAATCCAGGGGCTCGCCTTGCTTTTGTCCGAACCCTGTCAAGGGGCTAGGGCCATGCCCCTGGGAGCATCTGGGATGAGCTGTGAGATCGAAGGAGTTATCACTCCCCCAGGATGCTTTCCCTTACTGACATATGCTGGTGCCCAGTGCAGTCCTGTTCCTGCCACCGTGCAGGTTCAAGTAGTCTGGAACCAATGCCTAAGCAGCCACTCACATGCTGTAATCAATAAAGTTGTGGCCAAAAACCTTAAACTAAAATCTGTGTCTATTGTTGTGTTCATTTGGGGGTGGTTTTGGGGTTCTTCACACGCAACAGAACACTCTCCAAAACCTGTACACGGAGTTTACAAATTCTATTGGGTTTCATTGCATTATATTGTTTTTAACCTATGCAGGTTTTAATCTGTAACAACAACAGCAGCAATCTTTTGTGCTGGTTTTAATCTGTATTATTATTATTATTATTATTATTATTATTATTATTATTATTATTATTTAATTCAGTCTGGGAGGAGCAGGCTAAAAATGTCCCAAATAAGTAAATAGAATTTGCATCAATGTGCTTTGCACATGCCTCTGCTCTGTCAACATTTTGCAGAATGCCCAATTGCACACCTAGCTTGTATACTTGCCGTCTCTATTCACAAGTGTGAATGAATGCAGAGAGGAAGAGTAGAGCCTATGGCTGCAATCTCACTGTAGTACACACCAATGTATTGCTGTGCTTTGTTTTATACCACATCAGTGAGGCCAAGAGGATGGTTGTGTTGTCTGGGCACCCCAGGGAGGTTGCTTTGGTGCTGCTAACACAGCAAAAACAGCCTGGGAGGCAGCAGTGGTTGACCAGTCTCCACAGCCAAAGATGCTGCTGTGATTCTCCAGCGGTTTGACTTCCCCTCTGAAGGTGCACTCCATTGCCTCTCAAGACCGACAGATGCCAACAAAAAGCCCTCTTCCAGCTGGAATAATTTAAGGACAGGGTTATTCTGTGAAGCATACTAACATTTCCCTGGTACATAACAAAGGAATAGCAGCACACCTTTGTCTGGACTGTGCTTAGGGTTGTGTGAATCCTTTCTCCATAATATTTAATTCTAAAATCACTGCTGCTGTGGAGTTTCCCCTACCCACCCACTTCTTAGTAAAAACTATCAAGCCTTTTTCTTGGTATACAGCATATTTTCAAAAGGGGAAGATGAATTGCTTCATTGCACCTTGGACAGACTGGAGCACTTCTTCTGTAAGCGATGAAATTTTCATCCTCCACACTTTCTTTATTAAAGTCATTCGGGTCTAAAGCATTACTGCAAATTCCATCACACAATTCCCATTTCTCACAATATGATTATGTGGGGAAGTATCACAGAGATCCCTTGTCATATTTATCTGCTGATAAGTGCCCTTACAGCTTGATTGCAATGCTGTAATTCCATAGCTTTTAAAAGTTATTTAATTGTGTGCGTGTGTGTGTGTGTGTGCGCGTGCGCATGCGCGTGTGCACTATATCGTGGGGTTAGGCCTACAATGTTGATGCTAACATTGCATAATGCAGACAGAGATCCTGTAATGGGTTTATTTAAAGACATTTAAAATGTTTACTTAAATTTGCTGCACCCTTAATTGGGATGGATGGATCAGCCTAAGGTCACATTCACACTGTACATTTAAAGCACTATCATGGATTCCTCCAAAGAATTCTGGGAACTATGGTTTGTTAAGAGTGCTGGCAGTTGTTAGGAGACCCCTACCCCCCTCCAAGACCTACATTTCCCAGAGTTCCCTGTGAAGAGGGATTGATTGTTATACTAGTTTGGAAATTGTAGTTCTTGAGGGGGATAGGGGTTGCCTAACACCTCTCAGCACCCTTCAAAAACTACAGCTCCCAGAATTCTATGGGGGAAGCCATAACTATTTCAAGTAGCATGATACTCCTTTAAATGCATGTCATGAATGTGGCTTATGTGTGGTAGAAATGGTGGCCCTAGTGGATTTTTTTTAAAAAAAGTCCCCACAAGAATTTGCCATCATTTTAGTCCACATTGCTCTTAATAAAAAAGGTAAAAAGATAAATGACCCCTGGATGCTTAAGTCCAGTCGAAGGCAACTATGGTGTGCTGAGCTCATTCAGGCTGAGGGAGCTGGCGTTAGTCCACAGACAGCTTTCCAGGTCATGTGGCCAGCATAACTAAACCACTTCTGGTGCAACAGAACACCGTGACAGAAGTCAGAGCGCACGGAAACGCCGTTTACCTTCCCGCCACAGTGGTACCTATTTATCTACTTGCACTGGCGTGCTTTTGAACTGCTGGGTTGGTAGAAGCTGGGAAGAGCAACGCGAGCTCACTCTGCCACATGGATTTGAACTGCTGACCTTCTGATCAGCAAGCCCAAGAGGCTCAATGGTTTAGACCACAGCGCCACCCACATCCATTAATATAATGAGGCCTCCCTGAGTGAATAGTGGAGAATGCCGGCAGTTACTGTGTTCCGTGAAGTGGGACTATTGTCCTTGGTTCTTTTTTCTCTTTACTGTCTGATGCTAGAGAGAGAGGAAGCCATGTTGCAGTGCAACATGTGTGTTTATATGTAAATAAAGTAGATTAGCCAAAATGCTGAGTTGCTGAGGTCTGTTACACATGATGCGCAAACTCTCCGGATCCCTAAGTGTGCTGGTGTCTGTTGGCATCAGTTGCTGGGATGTTCAGGCAGAAGAAAGCTTTTGAAGCTCCCGAATGATCGGCCAGGAGGGAGGGAACATGCCAGTCGGGCATGTGTCTCTGCCAGGGTCCTACTCGAGTGTAGGTTGAGCTCCTGACAGGCACCCCTCACCTGGCATGATATTTATCCTTGGGCTGGACCTGCTATTATACACACTTTTGCAAAAACACTTTTTCAGAATACTATGCACTTTGGTACCCTATTTACACAAATAGGCGCATTTTTTATGCACATTCAACCCTGTACACCTGGTCAGAGAACTGCATTGCATAATTCAGAGAAGTGCAAAATTTCAATGTTTCTGTACCGTTTCTAAAAGTGTGAATGAGGTCGGTTCACTTTTTAATGTGAACCGAACGGAACCTACACCATGAACCTACACCTGAGGCATCATGGCTTGAGATTTCCTGGGTAGCAGAATATATGAATCATTCAACATGCCTGGTTTTGTATACTGTTCTGGAATAGGTTCCCCGAGGCAATCTTCACAGTCACATTTGTTTAACAAACTAATGCATTTATCATGCTGGTCTGAGTGTGGATTTGAATGTACCTTTAGCATGCTAAGCTAGGCATTTTCCTGTAAGCATGATGCCCCCTCCTGACTTTGGCCACTAGAGAAACTAGAGGCAAGGAGATGGAGAAGTGGAAAACTTTAGATAACTAAACCTGGTGCCTTCAGATGCTGTCGGACTACCACCCCCATCACCCCGACCATTGACCATGCTGGCCAGGGCTGATGGAAGTTGGAGTCCAACAACATCAGAGTCCAACAACATATGGACTTAGGGATAATTATTGAGCTGGGATAATTAGGCAGGTCCCCACAGTATGTTGTTTTAGACACCTGATTATACTCACTTTATTTCAGTGACATACAATTTAGCCACCTATATTAGTTTTAAGAGTTTTACTGATTTTGTAATCATTACTTTATATTTGTTTTTAAATAGTTTTGTGGATTTTAGCTGATTTTTATCCACAGTTTTATTATGTTCACCACTTAGAGAGCTCTTTGATTAAGTGGTTTATAAATCTTTATAAATGAATGGATGAATGCAGATACAAGCTTTGAAAATGTGTAGCGTGTTAGTGCTTCATAAGTGAAAAAACATCCTGTTTAACTTAAAAAATAAAAATAAAAGTTTCTCTATCATGCTAAGACAAAGTCCATTGAAGAGTGTTCCTTCCTAGGTCTGATTCCCTACTTCACAGTACAGGTGAATTTAGAACAGCACTGTCTCAGATTTGCGAGCTCTGCAAGTGATTTAAAAAGAAAAAAAGACAGCAACGCATGGTGGCTATAAACAGAATCCAGATAGTAAAGCCTGAGACTGTTCCTTCTGAAGAGGGAAGGGGAAAGAAATCAGATGCAATAAAAGACAAAATGGTTTTCTGTCCGAGTGCCAAACCATCTGTGAGGTTTTTATTCCGACTCTATTGACACTTATTGTGGCACTTGTGGCTGTAATTATACTGAGCTGATAAATCCAGCGTTAAGAACATTATAAAATAAAGAGATGTATAACAAAACCTGATTGCAACGGAGCTATGTGAGTGGCAGAGAAAAGACACAAGGAGCGCGGCTAGAAACATTGCTAGGAGGATATTTGGCAGCTAGATGGCTTTGGAAAGGACAAGGAAGTTTGCCGTAACCTTGAGCAATAATCACAGAATAATCCATTGCCACAGTCTGTTGCAAAGCTGCCTTTCCTGATTTTTAAGCAGGCAAAAAGATTCTCAAGTGAAAAGTTATTTCATTTTTACTTTCTTACACTTGCAAGCCATCTTTCTTCCATCATGCAGCCCGAAGTGGCATACAGTTGATTCGAGGAAATCTCCTGCTGACCAGACCAAGGCCTGCTGAGCTTCAGAATGGAGATAGACTCATATGCCTATAGACCAGGAGTATCCAGCATTGTGCCCTCCAGATGTTGTGAACTGCACCTTTCATAAGCCTCAACCAGCATAGCCAATAACCAGGGATGGTGGGAGTTGTAGTCCAGAAAATCTGGAGGGCACCATATTGGCTAATATGGCTGGGTTTCCCCAGCCACTCTGGGTGGCTCCCAACCGAATATTAAAAACACAATACAGCATTAAAACCTTCCCTAAACAGGGCTGCCTTCAGATGTCTTTTAAAAGTAAGATTCAAAAGTTTATTTCCTTGATATCTGATGGGAAGGTGCTCCACAGGGCGGGTGCCACTACCTAGAAGACCCTCTGCCTGGTTCCCTGCAACCTCACTTCTCGCAATGAGGGAACCACCAGAGGCCCTCAGCGATGGACCTCAGTGTCCGGGCTGAACGATGGAGGTGGAGACGCTCCTTCTGGTATACAGGGCCAAGGCCGTTTTAGCTTTAGCCCAGATTTTCCCCTTGCTTTGCAACTTTGGCTAACTCTGAAAGGGGTTGTTTTACTTTAATCTTTCTCACTATAAGCACTTTACTACTGCTTGAATCAACAGCGGTGTGGCCTTCTGATAGAGATGCTACTGTTCCCAGGGGCATTACTCGGAAGGGAAATGGCTGTCTTATTGGCCTGTTAATAATTCTTCAGGACTCACCCTGGACCTGGCTAAATGGGGATTGACACACCCAATTTAATGGGGGGTGTCATTACCACACCCTGGGCTCCCACTCAGGAAGATGACTCAGATGGTATTCTCCAAGGGAGTAGACGATGAGCCAGGCGGTCCAAACAGGCCAATCCTGCAAGTGGAGTCAGTCAGGTTTAAACAGGCGGCTCCTTCCCAAAGCTCTTTGCTTTGCCCCAATTTTGCTTCCTCCATATGCAATATGAGCTTTGCTAGTTGCCTGTTTCAGGGAGCTGAGTAGGAAGTTTGCTGAGAGCCCCAAATTTGCCCAGGGACTCTTTCCCACCCCCCTACTTCATACTGCTGGGAGTTCTTGTTCTGGAGCTTTCAAATACTTTGATTTAGTCTAGGCTAGGGAGTATGAGGTGCAGGTGGCGCTGTGGGTTAAACCACAGAGCCTGGGGCTTGCTGATCAGAAGGTTGGCAGTTCGAATCCCTGCAACGGGGTGAGCTCCCGTTGCTCGGTCCCTGCTCCTGCCAACCTAGCAGTTTGAAAGCACGTCAAAGTGCAAGTAGATAAATAGGTACCGCTCCAGCGGGAAGGTAAACGCCGTTTCCGTGCACTGCTCTGGTTCGCCAGAAGCGGCTTAGTCATGCTGGCCATATGACCCGGAAGCTGTCTGTGGACAAACACCGGCTCCCTTTGCAAAGTAAAGTGAGATGAGCGCCGCAACCCCAGAGTCATCTGTGACTGGACCTAACGGTCAGGAGTCCCTTTACCTTTACCTAGGGAGTAGTCCTGAGTCTTCTTTGAGGTATAATGGCCAAGAGTACTTTGTGTCTCTGCATGAGCTGGGATGAGGGACCTCAGATGGTGTAACCCCAGGTGAACCCAGGCTCAGGAAAATGCATTAAACTCTCCCCCTCCTAAATACTACTATCATTGATCATAGGATCAAGTCTCTGGATGACAATGGAGAACCATTTACATTGCTTTCTCTTGGGTGTCATACATTGATTAATTTAGACACTGGAGAAAGGAAGATAAAATTCTTCTGTCCAAATGGGTTGGGTTTTTTGTGGTCTTGTTGGGTTTTTTTGCCATCATCTATATAGCAATTGCATAGATGAAAAGAAAGCACTCTGAAACTAATTTGCTACATTAGTTCCTATTTCGGGAATATTTCTGTAGTCACAATATTCTGCGCTAACACCACCCGGCAGGAATGTTGCAGCTTCCCTGGTTTCATCAGCTATTTACAGTAGATGTACCCCGGTGAGATGAAATTAGGAACAAAGGATAACAAAATATACTGTGCTGATAATCGTCTGGGAGATTGCTTTTATATATTAGACGTAACATGAAAGCTTCAGAAATGTTTAGGGCAGCCAATATGCATTTTCGCAGCGTGATTTAATAAAATTGCAGGATGTGACTCTACAAACTAGTGTAAGAGTCATTACTTTCATTAAGAATATTACAGAGAATAAATTAACCTAAAACAATAAAACCTGAGTTGCAGATATATGTAAGTCATTTACATCTTCTTGTAGACTCATTTGGTGGAGGAAGAGAATGAATGTGTTATGTTGGGTTTTTCATTAGCATTTGCATTTCAATTGACTTAGAGGCATACCATAAGAATGCAAAGGCAATAAATATCAGCCATAAATGAGAACCCGGCACAAGGCATTTTCTTTCTTCTCCTACCCCCCCTCTCCCCACCCCCAAAGATGTTCTGTGCCATTACACTTTAATAGTTGTCTTGCATTTTCAATATGAAAATGCTTTAAAATGTGCTACAATTGTGCCATCAAAGAAATCAGAAGGCATATTTTATACGGCTTTGTTATGTATGTTGACAGTCAATATCATATTTTGACAAAGAAGGAAGGGGGAAGGGAAGCTTTTGTCCTAATGCTTTAAAACAGGAGAGTGATGTCCCCTTTTCTACCAGGGTTGCTCAGATATTTGTTGTACACCTTCGCACCACTTCCGTTAAACAGCATATGGAATTAAACTGCATTTATAAACATTATGATTTATTTACCGTGATTGACATTTTAAGGTGGTTTCATTAGCATCTTCTTAGCATCCTGGTATACACACAAGGATGAGCTGCGTACTCCAGTCCCTGGGGAACAATAAGACTAACTGAATTTCCTCTAGCATCTAACCACAGAGCCAGTCTATTTATGCGCCAGCTCTTCTGGGAATAAGAGTCAGTATAAATTGGTATAACCATCTGAATTGCTTTCATTGCCTTGTATTACTTGCATCATGTTTTCTTGTGAACTACTTTGCCACGACTTAGGCTATCTCAGGGTTGCTTTATAATGAACCATGTGCAAGACAATCAGAATATGCTCAAAATGTAGATGCAAGAGATCACGACCGTCTTGCCCGTGTCCATCCTTCTGCGTGTCTGGCCTCCAATAATTAGATGCCCTATCTGCCTAGTTTTAACTCCTTTTAATATTGTGTTTTTAATGGTTGTAACCCGTGCTGGAACCTTATGCTGAAGGGTGGGTGAATAAATCAAAATAAAATAGACTCAAAGCATCTAAAACATACATCTCGTTTTCCTGGTAGACTGCTCACATACCTGAAGCCTGTGATGTATGCTTGTAGGTCATTTTACAGATATACTCTGCAGTGCATGGTGGTTGGCCATGCTAAGAGGGCAGGGCCATTTGTGACAGGGATGGGGCCAGCTGCAGTGATCAAGATCCTGCCACACATATAGGCTGGATCTAGACACATCAAAGAAGCATTTCAGTTAAACGTGTTGCAAACTTTGTATAGGAAATCGGGTTAGCGAAAACGGAACTCCACAGTTCCATCTGGTGTCACAGAGTTAGAATGCATATAAAGCACTTTTTAGAACACATATAAAGCGCTTTTTCTTTGTCAATATAGCTGAGTACATAGTGTCAATGAGCTTTGGACAGTGTGTTGGTTTTTTATTGTAAAACTGAAAATATTCTAATATCCTTATAGGAAGCCTGATCCTATGCTTCTGCTACAAATAAAGTGTCATCTTATATTTGCTTGTGGAGCAATGTCATCAGCTCTTCCCATCTGCGTTCCCTACAGCAGGGTTTGGGAATTTGAAGCCCTCTGGATGGAGTTGCACTCCATCTGTCATCAGCCCCACACAGCATGGCCAAGGGCCAAGGATGGTGCAAGTTTTAATCCAACAACATCTGGAAGGTTATAGGTTCCCCATCCTGCCTTCAAGCCTTATCTGGGCACTGGGTTTAGGCATTCCTAATTCCCCATAAGATTAAGATCCTAATTACTTTCTAAAGCAGTAGAATTTCAGCAAAGATACACAGAACTATTTTGCTGGGCTTCTGATTCCACATTGAGATGTGCTGCTTATGAACAGGACCTGCTGAACCTCAAATCATTCCAAACTATCATTTAGCATGGCTTTTTTTCTTTTAGGGTTAAGCTCAAAAAGTCTGCTGCTTTTTCACTTTGAAAAGATGGGGCCTGGTTCTCCCTGAGGGTTTAGTTGACTAGGAGGCTGTGGACAAGTCAAAAGCTGGAGGGGAAAGGAGTGTTCTTCAGGATGTGCATGGTGGAAAGGAGAAAGAAAAGCCAAACCATGGAAGTACAAGTGCTCTGAGGGTAAATGAAAGACAAGGGACAAGCAAATAATTATAGCATCAAGGTTTGTCAAGCCATCTCTTGTAAAGCAAGTGGTCTGGGTTGTTCCATGCATGCTGCATTCTGACACTGTAGATGTTTACATGACTGATTCAGGTAATAAGCTTGGCTCAAGCTTTGAGGAGTTTTTCAGCAAAGTGCCCTCTCTCCATTTTTTATCTTAAAGTCACTTTGCCTTAAAATATAAACATCCATAATTTTAAAATGAATCAAAATGATCCTATTAAAACAATAAAATATAAATATTCACGATTAAAATATACAATAAAACTGTCCCATAAAAACTGTCCTATCCAAGTTGTCACCTTCTAGTGAACATTCACAAGGACTTCTGTCTCTCTTGTTCTTTTCCTCTCTCCCAGCCAAAATAATACTTTGGTTTTGTTTAAAACAACTCTAATGGTTACGGCTGAAACAAGTGGTTAATGAAATGTTGGCTAATGAATTCAGGTTAATGTATTGTTCTTTGCTCTTTAAAAAAATAGTTAAAAACAAAACAAAACAAAAACCCTTCATCTCCCTGCCAATATTTATGAACTCTTAGAATGAGAATAATGAAGGGGGGACAAAACAGTGTGTGTGTTTTAAAAGTGAACATTCTCCTTTGTGCCAGCACAGAGCCATCAGGCGTGCACTGCAATCAAACTTATTTAAAGTCAACAGAAACACACAGTCTGTTCGTAGCTCCCATGCTGTCCTTTTCAAAATTGTTAAATCACTGTCAGATGTAAATAAACATGACATAAAAGTTCTTATTTCCCTTTATGTTGAAATGTTTCCATATAAATAGATTGATACTAATCCCATGAAAGGCTTTCCAAAAACTAATTGGACACAATCCAGCAAAATTTCACTATGAAAAAGGACCGTTTTATTTATTTATTCCAGGACATAAACCCTACCAAGCCACTTACAAGTAACGCACAATTACATATTTTAAAGGCACAATAACAATATTAGCGTGCTAATAAACATTTCCATTGGAATCAATAGTGCTAACATGCACAGTTGAACATTTACATCCCAGTTACTTCAGTGTGATTTGATCAAAGCTCGTATCTTCTGGACAGTTCTAACTTTGGATTAGATCGATAAAGCATGCTGCATAGTTTAGTTTACTATGAAAACATATTAATGTGAATGCAATGTTATATAATTGCACTTTGAATGCACTAAAACGTTCACCTTACTAAAAAGAATTGTGAGCCTCCTTGCAGAGTGGAATGCCCCATTTTGTCTTTGAACTCTGCCTGTTGGAAAACCATTAAATATTGGGTGGGTGGGGTAAGCAATAAAATGGGTCTACACAGTCCGAAGTCCCCAGACTCCTTTTCAAGGGCAAGTGGGGTTAGCCTTAACCAGCAGTTCTGAATAAATTGAATGGGGTTTATGTCCAGGTAAATGTGTTTGAGGTTCTTCTAATTTGTTTTGGACCATCTCCACATTCCTCCAGAATAGCGTTTCTGGCATTACGTCTTTCATTTTTCATTTTGTATACCCTACCGCTTTTTAAATCTCACAATCATCCATTTATGATTATCATTAAAAGAGCCTCCTTGCCGAGAAGGAGGAGGGGGAAGATCATGCATTTTGAATGAAGGGTTATGAAACAAGGCAAACAGTATCAAAAGACCTTTTGGTCTCAAGATAATCCTCTGGATTAGACAGAACTGATTTAATCTTTGGTGACTTTTTGTTTTAGCTATAAAAATGTGAATTATTTTGTAATTTGGTTTAAAGCTGCATTATAAAACCCATAAGCCATTATTATCTTGGTCACTCACCTCTGCGCATACTCCTTCTGAAACTCTGGTGCCCTGAACTGGACACAAAGTACATCAGGTGGGATCTGACCAAGGAAGAACAGAGTGGTACCATACTTTCCTTCATCAGGACACTGTACTTTAGTGGATCTTTATACATCTTTATAGTAAGCAGTACAGAATTCTAGCTCATTCAAGTCTGGCCTAATAAAACTGAAGCAAGTCATACCATATGCCAGGAGAGAGAAAACCCATCATTTTAAAATGTTTACTTATATCTGGTAGAAAGATATACAGTGGTACCTCGTGTTAAGTACTTAATTCATTCCCGAGGTCCGTACTTAACCTGAAACTGTTCTTAACCTGAAGCACCACTTTAGCTAATGGGGCCTCCTGCTGCTGCCACGCCACCGGAGCACAATTTCTGTTCTCATCCTGAAGCAAAGTTCTTAACCTGAAGCACTATTTCTGGGTTAGTGGAGTCTGTAACCTGAAGCGTATGTAACCTAAAGTGTGTGTAACCCGAGGTACCACTGTAATTCATGAAGCATCACTGGTATATTCTATTTTAGAGCAACAAAAGAATTAATCAAACTCAGATCCATATAGCCCAGTTGTCTTTTTCCAAAATTGACCTTTGCAGTTTATAGGCAGGTGAGCTCTGCCTCTATTATTTCCTTTCCACTGTACCCAGAAGGAAAGTATCTATGAGGTAAATTTTAAAATACTTAGAACTGGTTATGGGCAAATCTGAATTTGAGTTTCTCTCCGTTCCTCAGTTTTCCATCTCAATTTCAATTTTCCACATTTCCACTTTTGTTTGTGATATATATAGATATAGAACGACAATTCATTGGAATTTTAGTACAAATTTCTCCTAATATGCATCATTGTATATGCAATTTCCCCTAATATGCCCATGTCTGCAGAACAATTTTTCCTAATATAATGCACCTTTGTCTGCTATTTTCAGTAAATATGTGCAGTTTGGCTTAGTATAAGCATTCTTGTACTGGAGAAATTCATTGGCGAATTTCATTGCAAAATTCAGAGAAGTGCAAATATTGAAGAGGGGCTGTGTTTCAGTTCATGTCATAGGATCCAATTCCTAGGGGCCTGGGGGACTTTGCCCCCCTAAAATATTTGAGGGAGTCACTCCCCCCAAAAGTTGGTGCGCATTGCCATTCAAACAGTGTATGTGCACCGCATCATGTGATCAATTATGCAGGGTGGGGCTTCCCTGGCTTCCCCAATATTTTATTCAAGTTGGCACTCCTGGTTCATGTATTGTTTCAGAGAGTGTGAATTAGATAGGTTTCTGCCCCATTCATTTCTATGTCGGCCTAATGATGCTACTGAAGTTCTGAGTTGGATTGTTCAAAGTTTGAAACTTCCAGTCAATCATGAGCTGAGCCCAGCTTCTCCAATGTTTGAACTCAGCTTGGAATTAGGTCAGTGCCAGCCCTGTTGGAGCTACATCCTTTCTCTTCTCAGTTGAAGTGAACCACCCAGCAGAGTGCAGAAGGATGTTTTGGGTAGGATGTTTCAGCAGTTCAGGCATAGGGAACCTCTTAGCTCTGGGTCTGAGAAGAAGAAGAAGAAGAAGAAGAAGAAGAAGAAGAAGAAGAAGAAGAAGAAGAAGAAGAAGAAGAGGAGGAGGAGGAGGAGAAGGAGGAAGAGGAGGAGGAGGAGTTTGGATTTGATATCCCGCCTTTTACTCCCTTTAAGGAGTCTCAAAGCGGCTAACATTCTCCTTTCCCTTCCTCCCCCACAACAAACACTCTGTGAGGTGAGTGGGGCTGAGAGACTTCAGAGAAGTGTGACTGGCCCAAGGTCACCTTGTGAGCCAGCTGCATGTGGAGGAGCAGAGACGTGAACCCGGTTCACCAGAATACGAGACTACCGCTCTTAACCACTACACCACACTGGCTCTCAACAAGGCCTAACAAGGGTTCCTACTTCCTTCCCAAGCCACAGCCACCTACCCCATATGATGTCAGGGACAGGCAGTTGAAGGCACAGCTGCAAAGGTGCAGTCAGGACTCCCGGTTGTTCCTTGCAACTAAGTTAGACAACCCTTTACATAGCTTAACATGTGCTTTGTGAGCCCCTGGCAATTCTCCCTTCTCCTTCCCTAGTGCCAGGTCTGAGGCTAGGCTCTGCACTTAAAATAATTGATATGGAAATGTTGTTAGTTTGTAGCAAATGGCAAAAGTTACAAAGTCACCTTCTCAAGAATGATTAGTACTGAGTTAAAGCAACAGGGGATAAGAAAATAGACAAGATGTTAAACAATTACTTAAGCATACCCTGTACAGCTGAAATCAATGAACATTTGCCTGCTTTCAGAAATTAGATTTGCCCAAACAAAAGAGGAGAAATTAGAAAGTATCCAGATAACAGAGCTAACAGAGCTATGGTTATTAAAGGGGCTGCATTTCTTACAAGGGCATATAGGTTCCAGCACCCAAAAATGCATGCATCATAGTGCAAGCACACTTAAGAGAGCCAGGAAACAAATGGGGGTAATTTGGTAGATACTGTTTGTGTAAGTATATTAAGCCCCAGAGAAAAACATTTAAGAACAGATAAGTTTCCTTAATCATGGCAGCAGATTACAACCCCCTGTTTATTTCAGGCATTGGCTCTATCTTAATCATTAAAACAATCACAGACAGAACTTCAAAAAATTCAGCTGCATCAATGCTGAATGAAAATGTAGGTTTAGTGCAGGTGACTGCCAAGAAAGATGGCAAAGCACAATGCAGGAGCTGAAAGTGCTTTGAATTATGCCAAAAAAACTGGTCAACTGCGGAGCTACTTTTGTTCATAACTTTGGGATTATAGGTAGGTAAAAGACTGGTTCGGGATTGGCGCGAGGAATGGTTGAATCTGTCAACTTCACTTTTTCCAAGCTTAAATTTGGTTCTCTACATTTCCAGATCAGTTTGAAGGGGAAAAAAGGAGAGAAAACTCATCACCATTTTACTTACTGCAAAATTCTCTTAATATACACATTTTTAATGTGATTTTGCCTAATACACACATTTTTGCAAAGCAGTCTTCCCTAATGTAAGGGCAACTACACTATGTGGACCCTGTGAAAAATCTACATGCATAAGGAGCACTGCTCCCATAATATGCACCTGAAATGGAGCCTTCATGTTGTTCAGGCATAGTAAACCATCAAATGTTCAGTTGTGGGGAGGAAGCATCTGCTTAGCGTGAAGAAGGGCTATGGATAATTCCCCACATTTCCAGGTAGGTATGGGAGAGAACTGCTGAAATTTAGTGCAGACAATGGTGATCTAGATACTTCAAGGACTGCCTGTCTCCATATGAACCTACCCTGGCCCTGAGATCATCTTCTGAAACCCTGCTTTGTGTGCCTCCTCCATGAGAGGTCCGGAGGGTGGCAACACCAGAATTGGCCATCTCAGTAGTGACTAAGTGCCATAACACATCATATAACCACTTTTCAGCATACTGTGCTATATTCTAGAGTAGGCATGGGCAAACTTGGCCCTCCAGCTGTTTTGGGACTACAACTCCCATCATCCCTAGCTAACAGGACCAGTGGTCAGGGATGATGGGAATTGTAGTCCCAAAACAGTTTGGTCATCCCTGTTCTAGAGCAAGATTTGACAGTTTTATCTACCATAGCAGTTCAGAGTGTAAGCTGTGAGCCAAAACACAATAATAGGTACCTTATGCAAGTTACTGCCCCTTACCTTCAGCCTTGCCCCTTACAGCATGAGGATAATAATACCTTATAGGGTTGTCATATAGCCTGCAGAGACCAAACAATGAGTACAGACAGGATTTGAACAAAAGTTTTATTTCCGCTTTAACATTTGCTCACTGGCTGTATATCCAAGTGGCTGTTTAACCACATGCTCATATATTTGGCTCGTCTGAGACCAGAGGTTATCGACGACACAGTGACTTTAATAACTTTCAACTGTATCTTCCAAGCTTATTTCACAATATTAAATTAAAGTTTTAAACACTACCGTTGGCTACGGAAAAGAGAAGCTGACATCGTTTCTCTGATTACACTGATACTCCAACCATTTCCCCACATTGCTTTCTGTGATGTACATGGTATTAGCTCCTTTTGCTACCCCAAGTTGCAACAAGCTTGCATGGTGGGTCAGGTTGGAAAAATATTGCATGTCTTGAGGGGGAAACAGTTTTGCATTAGGCTACCTAGCCAGCTCTATAACCAAGAGGGGATTTGAACCATTGTCTTGCCTCAGTAATGGACTGGATGAGAGCCAACAAATTGAAATTCAGTCCTGATAAGACTGAGACCCTATTAGTGGGAGGTTCTTTAGACCTGGTGGATGGGAGATAGCTTGCTCTTGACAGGGAGCCAAGGAGCCAAGTATAGGGGAGTTTGTGTAAAACTTTTATTCATAAAAAAATTCCTTCCAGCAGCACCTTAAAGACTAACTAAGTTTGTTATCGGTATGAGCTTTCATGTGCATGCACACTTCTTCAGATACATGCACACGAAAGCTCATACCAATAACACACTTCGTTGGTCTCTAAGGTGCTACTGGAAGGACTTTTTTATGAATAAAAATGTTTTTTTATTTTGTTTTGACTACTGCAGGCCAACACAACTACCTACCTATATCTAGAACTTTTATTCATGTTGACTTCTGAAGTTGGATGGGTGTGGCCAGGATCACCTCCAATACAACGTCAGGTGCTGATGGTATGCCGTCATTATTTTAAGTAAAGATTTATTTTATATAAAATGACATTTTAATGACATTTGGATGCGGCATAGCTGAATTTAGTAGGAAATGGAAATGAAGCCTCTAATCATCCAAATAAAATAGTAGTAATTAGTGAAATAGACATGAGGCTAGGTACGAAGAGCTGGCAGTACAAAGCCATGGGTTTTTTAAGTAAAATAAAATAAAAGTTTAAGATCTCGTTTAGCTGACTTTTCAGGATCGCTTGCACATACAGAGAAAAAAAAAATCCCAACAAGGGTAAATGAGGCTGTGTATCATCCTCACTTTGTTAAATCCCACTCTTCAGGCCCAAAAGGCTCCCAGAGCCATTTAGTACAAATAAGAGAGTCCCCATCCTCAGGGTTGCAATCTAAAATTGTACAAAATAAAAAAAATTAAAATACATGCCCCTTAAATACGTATGCATCCTTCCAAGAAAATCATCAGTTGATACAGAATTTAGGTGAACTGAACTCAAGACTGGAGTAATGAGGAAGTGTGAGAAACTAAAATTGCCGGAATTGAAGCATAGTTTTGCTTCACTGTCGGTTGAGATGAAACCTCTTTGGGGAAGTGGTTTATTTATTTAATAAATTTATATACCACCCTTCATCCACAGATCCCAGGGCAGTTCACAGAATAAAATACAAGATAAATAATCAAACCAAACCAACAAAACAATAACCTCACCCCACCCCCCCACCTTCCCGCAGATACATTTAAAAAGTGTAGGATATTAGCATATTCAAATGGTTGAAGGTGTTGGACTAGGACTAGAAAAATCCAGTTTTAAATTGCTGCTCAGACATTAAGCCCATTGACTGACCTTGGGCCAAGCACTATTGCTCAGTCTATCGCATCACGCATAGTTGTTGTGTGGCTGGGTTGGCGGGGGAGATATTTAATCGTATTTTAGGGCTGTTCAGGAGTTTGATCTGGCATTTTCAGGGTTTGATCTGGCATTTTGGAGCTGCCTTGATATTAGCTGAGATGGGCAAACCCAGTCCAGATCCAAACCTCATGCTGATTCGGGAGCCTTGTACTGTCATACAGTCAGAGGTTGGGAGTAAGAGACAGGCACATGCACACACCTTTTGACAGCCCTGGATCACTCCATGGACCCGATATGACACAATCCAGCTGAACCCCAGGTTGACTCCAATTGACTCAATCCAGTGCACATCCCTTCTCTATATCTTCACTTGGACAAAGGATGGGGTAAATGTTCAACAAAGGATTACCGTAATTTTGGCCTCTTATCCCTTTTCAAAATCTTGGGTATTAGTTTTGAATTGGAGAGACATTTCTCAACTTATTTCCAGGTTGCAAAACAATAGAAATTGGTAGTCAAACGGGAATTTCCAGCAGGTGTCTCATTTGACATTCAGTAAAAATAAATACTTAAGAGTAGATTACAGTTTATCCATTTACAAGGGCTCGTTTTTGTTTGTTTTATGTGTGCATTCAAAAAAACAACCCAGGTTATACAGTCTGTTCTGGCAGTGGCGTAGCATAGGTTGTCAGCACCCGGGGCAAGGCAAGTAATTTGCGCCCCTAACCCGTGGATTTGTGCCCCCTAACCCTAACCCCCAGATGTTGCGCCCGGTGTGGCTGGCCCCCCCTGCACCCCCACGCTACATCACTGTGTTCTGGGGATGAATCATCAAATGAATAAGAGCAGGGTTTTAGGATCCTCATATCAGCTTCCCATTATGTGTATGAATTTAGGAATTGAAAATGTGTCATTGACACCTTGCTCCAAAACTCCTAACCTAATGACTGCTCCCAATTGATGTATATAGAATAGGCTTCCTCAACCTCAGCCCTCCAGATGTTTTTGGCCTACAACTCCCATGATCCCTAGCTAGCAGGACCAGTGGTCAGGCATGATAGGAATTGTAGGCTCAAAACATCCAGAGGGTTAGGGCTGCAAAACGAGGTACGACTGTAATCAGTTTCATCCTGGAATATCTGCAGTTGTTCCACCACAACCCAGTTCCAATCACCTTCCCCAGAAAGGGAATATTTGTGATTGGGTGTTAGTTACATTCTAAAGAAAGTATACAATTTTCTATGAGTAATTTTCAATTGCAAGGAAAAAAATATGAACATCGATAAAATAATATTAGTGCCAATGAGATTTTAAAAACCCTATATCTTTACAACACAACCCTACGCATTGAACCCTAGAGTTCAATTGGACTTGCTCCCAGGTAAATGTGTACAGGAGTGCAGCTTTAATGCCTCTTACAATGTCCTTGGTTAATCCATTTTCCCTATCTAGGGAAAGTCAAATAGCCTGCTTGTGAATAATTCACTCTTAAGCTGTATAAACATGATAGCATCATACATTCTAGAAAGAAACTAATTACAATAATGGACTGGAGTTTGATAATCCAGAATATTGTTTTCTAATCTAATTCCTTTTCTAAGATAATTACTCAGAATCAATCACTGTCAGGATTATAAAAAAATAATCAGATTGGGGTGGGAGGCTGCTGATAGCATCGTAGAGTCCAATTTCTTCCCCTGATAAGAAGATCCAATCAATTCAACAACCGGGACTTGTTGAGGATGATTCCAAATGCAGTTTAAATGCATCATTTTGCATTTCCATATCTTTCTTTGGTATTTTATGTGCCATTTGTTCACGGAAAATACACATACACAGCGGACTTGAGATGGTATTTGTAAAATAATTACAACCCTTTTCAACTTATCTAAGGGAAAGCTTTCATTGCAGAAACTACAACCCCCCCTCCAGTCCCTAGCACCACTTTATGATCTATTCAAAAGGATGACAACCAACTGGGTCTTAAATGATTTCTTTTGAGTTTTAGAACAAGAAAACTGTGAAAGAAATACGCCTCTGAAGCCAGTCAACTGCTGTGCCTTTGCATATGGTTGATAATCCAGCACAGCTAAGATTGAAACACCTATGTATTTTTGTTGTGTGTTTTTTTTAAAAAAACTACTTAATGGACATTTCTGCCTACAAAAGAGAAAGTAAACATTCTTTTTTTCCTTTTTTTTTACTTTGACTACACAGGAATGGTGGGCTTCAAACCGGCCTCCCTTTCCTAATGCATTAAGTCTGGATCTGGATATAGTCCAAGATTGCAAGTAAAAATGATGAAACAGGTTATAAGGAGTTCTGACAGTCTCACCACAATTAATAAGATCAGGCCCCAAAGTCAATATTAATTCCCCTATCACCTGCTTGGGGTCCATTGGTTAAGGTTTATATATGTTTAATAAAATGAAGGTGGTGGTGCTTTAAATAATATAATTTTATTGTTTTGTGACATGGTTGTTATATCAGTAAAGAAAACAAGTGGGGAACCGTAAACTGTGTCAGACCATGCTGCTGCTGCTGCTGCTGCTGCTGCTGCTGCTGCTTCTTCTTCTTCTTCTTCTTCTTCTTCTTCTTCTTCTTCTTCTTCTTCTTCTTCTTCTTCTTCGGCGATCACTTGTAGCCAAGTAAGATTGTCTTCCATAAACACGGTTTTAACAATGAGTCCATAAGTGACTGTGGAGGCCAATTCTAGACCCACACATCCTTCCACAGTGGGGATTTTGGTTTCCAGGTGGGAGCTGATCACGGTGTGGATTTGCCAAGCATGCCTTCCTCTTAGATGTTTCTCCTTCGCATCCTGAGTTTGGGTGTCTTCAAAGCCCATGACACCTTTAATAAAGGCTGTTCTCCAATTGGAGCGCTCGCAGACCAGTGTTTCCCAGTGGCCAGTGCATTACATTATCAAATAGATAAATGTGGGGAGAGCGTTGAGTTGATGGTTTTGTTTTGCTGAACTACAGTATTGAACTAAATCTCTTTGCATTCCTTCCTCTAATTGGAATTCATACAATTTTTCAGAATGACCAGGGTTAATCACTGGCTACTGACAGTCCACCCTGGGACTTAGGCCTCATCTGCACAATACATTAAAAGCATATCCTGCCACTTCAAACAGTCATAGGTTCCTGGGAGTAAAGGAGACCCATATTCCACCCAAAGAGCTACAGTTTGCAGAGCTCCCTGGGAAGAATGATTGACCGCTCAACCATCCTGGAAGTTGTAGCTCTGTGGGGAGATTAGATGTTAGCTCTCAGTGGCCTTAACAAACTACACTTCCCTGGATTTTTGGGGTGGGGTGGGGGGAAGCCACAACTCTTTAAAGTGGTATGATACAGCTTTAAATGTATAGTGCAGATGGGGCTTGATACTAGACTGGAAGGGCAGGACAGATTTTAGGAGGAAGTATAGAAGTCTGGTTGTTCTGCTTTCAGGGAAGGAATTTGGGAGATGAAACGCTACATCAAGGTGAGCCGACATATTGTCCTACAAATGTTTTGGACAGCAATTCCCAGCCAGCACAGCCAATGGTCAGGGAGGATGGGAGTTGTCCAAAATATGGAGGGCACTGCTTTGGCTGGAACTCAGAGGTGAGCATCTGATTTGCATGCAGACAATTATCCCAGGTTCAGTCACTTGCATCTCCAGTTAGGGCTAGAAAAGACTCCCTGCTTGGAGAGCCTCTGCCAGTCAGCATAGATCAGGCATGTCCAAAGTCTGGCCTGGGGGCCAAATCCGGCCCGCCGGTCGGTTTAATCTGGCCCCTTCCTGGGTGTGGGCAGCGGTTCCACTGGGCAGTTATTCACTGCAGCTTGCTAACCCACCCGCCGGTCAGCTCTCGCAGCTGCTCACTGTGCGGCTCTTGGAACTGGCCATTTGTTGGCTCGCACATGCGCCTTGCCCTTCACCCTGCTAGTTGGCCGGCTCACGTATGTGCCCTGCATGCGGCTCAAGGACCCATCCAGCTGTCATCTTGCACATGCGCCCTCCTCCCTATACCTGTTGGTTGCAGGCTCATGCTGGCGCCCTGTGTGCGGCTCTAGGTCCCATCCACCCATCAACTCTTGCGTGCTCCCGCCTCTGTATCCTGTTTGTCTGTCGGTTCTCGCAGGTGGCCGACGTTTGGCCTTCTCTCCTGTTCACCATTTGGCTCGCACTGCTATGCTCTGGTCATCTCTCACTCTCGCCCACTGTTCGTCTCTCCCTCTGTGCTGCCTGTGATCTGAGCCAAAAGGTATATGAAAAGCATTCTGTGACTAATTCTTTTTAAAAAGGTCCAGAACTCTGGGGGGAAATTCTAAATAAAGGTCAACAACTTCGGTCGGCCCTCACGCATGTTCACTTCATCAAATCTGGCCCTCTGGTATAGACAATACTGAGCTGAGATGAATGGCCAAAGCCTAACTCAATGGGAGACTCTAAGCAGAGGCAGATTTAGGGTGTGCGACTGGTTCACTTGCACTTGGCACCGAGCCAAGAGGGCACCACAGCAGGACCGCAACAATGATATAGAATGGAAGGCGAGAGGCAGGGAGCTCTGAGTTTTGGCATTGTACAGGGTGCTGCTGAAATTTGAAAGCTCAACGTGCGCCACTGCTCTAAACACACACAATCAATAATGGAAGGGTATTGGAAATGAGATTTGTTCTGCCTCTTTTGTTCTGATTTTGCATTGTTTTCACAGTGAATGAAGTCTGTTCCTGTTTTATTTTATTTTTAAAAAAACCAAATCTCAGCCATATTTCATAGCGCTGAAAATGCTGGAGACATTTTATATCGGTGCACATTTCATAAACAACTCTCTGATGACAGCATAGGTATGATATATAGCATTATCCCATTAAGTAATAGCTAGGTTGAAACCATATCCAAACAAGCTAAAATTTGAAGTTAATATGATAAGATAGCTACTCCCTACTGATATGAATTTCTTTCAGACTGCAGAGCACATTAGGGAAAACTAAACTTCCTCTCCTTTAGGTGTTGCTGTGTGTCCTTTCTGAGTCAGAAACATGACTGAAAGTTGTCTGCTTTGTACAAACTGTGTGGCCTTTATAAATTCATTATAAACAACTCTTTATATATCCCTTTCACATTTCCTTTTCAACAAACAAATTCCTATGCTTATAGGGATTATTGCAATAGATGTGGGTGATAATCTGTTATGGCAGGGATGGGGAACATGTGGCCCTCCAGCTGTTGATGGGACAACATCTCCCATCTTCTCTCATCAATGATAATGGTGGCTAGGGATGATGGAAGCTGGAGTCCAACAACATTTTAAGACAAACACCAAGGGGAATATGCCACTGTCCTCCCATAGTCTGCTATCTGGCATAAGGGTTTTTTCCCTCATGTTACACTGACCAAAAGTACAAGCTGTTTTTATACATGTGCGCGTGTTTGTGTAAAAGAGTATAACTTATTAAAGCTTTAAAAAGAATGTCATATGGCTATATAACGGTTATCAGAACCATTCCTTAACTCTTTTTTAGCGTTAAAAACAATGAGTGTAGATCCGCCCTTAGATAATAATAATAATAATAATAATAATAATTTATACCCCACCCTCCCCAGCCAAGACCGGGCTCAGGGCAGCTAACAACCAATAATAAAAACAAGTTGATTAAAATACAATTTAAAAGATTAAGATACAACATTAAAACATTAGGGTGCAATCTCTTCATAGGAGGAGAAAGGGAAAAGAAAGAGGGGGAGGGAATCAAACTGATTCCAAGCCAAAGGCCAGGTGGAACAACTCTGTTTTACAGGCCCTGCGGAAAGAAATCAGATCCCGCAGGGCCCTGGTCTCATGAGACAGAGCATTCCACCAGGCCGGAGCCAGTGTTGAGAAGGCCCTGGCTCTGGTTGAGGCTATTCTAACTTCCTTAGGGCCCGGGACCACTAGGGTGTTGCTTAAGGTCCTCCGTGGGGCATACCAGGAGAGGCGGTCTCGTAGGCACGAGGGTCTTAGGCCATGAAGGGCTTTAATGGTCAAAACCAGCACCTTAAATCTGACCCTGTACTCCACCGGGAGCCAATGCAGCTGGAAAAGCTTCTAGAGTTCCTGCTTTCTGTGGGCATGAGGATTAATTACCGCAAATGCCAAAGGACCATGCTGACTTATCACTGGAAATTTGGGGATGGAGTCCCCACCTGTGGGACCTTGAGATGATGGTTTGCTACTGATCCAGCTCATACATTTATGTTCTACCTCCCCTGTCAATGGCTTTATATCACTGAATGCTAGCTGCTGGGATGTGGGTGGTGCTGTGGTCTAAACCACTGAGCTTCTCAGGCTTGCTGATTGGAAGGTCAGCAGTTCGAATTCCTGCAGCAGAGTGAGCTCCTGTTGCTCTGACTCAGCTTCTGCCAACCTAGCAGTTCGAAAGCACACCAGTGCAAGTAGATAAATAGGTACCACTGTGGTGGGAAGGTATATGGCGTTTCTGTGCGCCGTATGACATTCTTTTTAAAGCTTTAATAAGTTAAAGGGCTGGTAGACCCAAAGCATCCTGAAGAACACAGATTAGCTATCCTTGCCTTCTAGGATCCCTTCCCACGTGCACAGCCATAGATTTGGCAGGATCTGTGCAGATTACAGAAAAAAGTGTCTTGTCAATGAATATTTAATACAGTGATATCAGTCACACACAAAAGCAGGAACAAGCTCGTGGTGTTTTTATTTTTAAACCCTTGGATAAAGGGTGCTGTACCAAATATGGAGTATATTATTCTGTGCAAACCCAGACTATCATTCTATATGTCAGTCCCGCTTTCATTATTGACAGGATATATAGCCCTTTGTATTACCGTCCACCTTTTCATCGTGATTAACATTTGCGTAAAAGCTTTTTATTTAGAACTGTCAGCTTTAATAGAGGGGAATGAGACTGATCAACACATGTGACAGAAGAAGTCTCTTCTTGGAAATTGCATCGTACCCAAGTGTCAGGTTCAAGCAGTGTGACAACTCTCTCACTTCTCTCCTGAATCGCAAATGGGGAATTCATCAAATTGTTATGATTATGTAGCTACCGTCATACTAGTGTCCATTAAGAATTTGACATTGTTTGAAATAGCCTCCTGCGTTCTAACAGCCACGACGCACAGAATGAGCTCTCTCAGCCCAGCTTCCATCCTTGCTGGCAGTTGTGGGCAACTGAAATCCTCTGCCTTTCAGCCATAAAAACCACGACCATATTCACACCATATATTTAAAGCACTCTGGTCCCATTTTAAACAGTCACGGCTTCTCCCAGTGTATTCTGGGAGCTGCAGTTTGTTAAAGTGTTGAGAGTTGTTCAAAGTCCCCTATTCACTTTCCCAGAGCTACAATTCTAAGAGTTTCCTGTGAGAAGGGATTGATTGTTAAACCATCATCTATTCCTTCTCTGCCGCATCTTCCTGCTTCTTTTCTTCTTCTTCCTCCTCCTCCTCCCTCCACCTCTTCCTCCTCTTACAGTTGACCTGAAAACACAGTTAAATTCATGTGACATTACTACCATCTTTGCACATGCAATGACCCTTTCGTTACTGTGGTGTAGTGGTTAAGAGCAGTGGACTCGTAATTTGGTGAACCGGGTTCGATTCCCCGCTCCTCCACATGCAGCTGCTGGGTGACCTTGGGCTAGTCACACTTCTTTGAAGTCTCTCAGCCTCTCAGAGTGTTTGTTGTGGAGGAGGAAGGGGAAGGAGTATGTTAGCTGCTCTGAGACTCCTTTGGGTAGTGATAAAGTGGGATATCAAATTCAAAACTCTTCTCTTCCATGTCTCTCAGCCTATAAACAAAGCACATGACAGCAGCCACAGGACCACTTCTCGTGGTGTATGAATTTGTGGTACAAAGTGATGGGGAAGAAATATTGCCCTAAAAATGGCACATTTTAAAGGCACAGTTCAGTAATCTGCATGCACTAAAACTCAGGCATGATTTGAAAGCTCAGCATACAAGAAAACATTTCCCCCAAGTTTTCATTCAGCTGGGCTTTCAAATCATATCCAATTCTGAATTGCAACAAGGTCACTTCTCAAATCACTAACCATGATCAACTTTAAATAGAACAGAGCAATTCTGTTTGTCCAGAGTGCCTTTGGTAGATGTCAAAAGGAGAAGGGCTTTCTTATGTTGCTGGCAAGCAGAGAATTGAAATGGAAGCTTCTGCAGAAGGCCTATTTCAGAGAAAGCAGCCACATGGGTGCCTAAGGGAAGAATAGTCACTTAATTTGTGAATCAGAAAATTGGTGGATGACTATAGAATGGGTTCCCATCAACATCTTGAAAAAGCCACGACTGTTATTGGCATACAGAGATCCCAGATAAAGTTAGCAGAGATTCATTTAAGTTTGTGTGTTGGTTTGTGCTTTCAGTTGGGTCATGAGATTGACCCAGATGTGATACCACAAGCAGCAATTGGGGACAGCTGAAAACAGAAAAGAGTCAGTCAATAGGAACGAAGGTGACTGTTTCTAAATAATGTTGTTAGTCGGGCATGTGCACATCTTGATGGAGCTGCTAATTAGCTTTTTGTTCGTATTTAATCCCACTTCTCAGGGAGTGACATGGCAGAAGTAACAATGTAGACAAGGCATTTCAATGAGGTTTTCTAACTTTTTTGTGTCATTAAAAAACAGAGGACAGGAGGCCTTTGTGCTCAGCCTCCTTCCCCCCCTCCAGGCCTTTTAACTGCTTTGAGGCTGGTGTCCTCTTCACTCCTACCAGAGCTAACAAATGCAATATGTGTGGCAGAGCTTCTGCACCTTTAATAATAGAAAATAAATAATGACACCTTGACCTGCCTATGATGTTCTCTGTAGTAATCAGGCTTCTGGAGAAGCTTCTTCCTTGTGGTCTATATCATTGCCCCTCTTTGCACCTCTAGTGTTAATGCCACACTCAGTGGCAGTCAGTTATTCATCTGACACTAACAGAGTGATCCTGACTTTCCATTGCCACAGGCAAGGCTCTGCCACATACCCTTCAACATGTTGAGTCCAAAACTGGGATGCACGGCTTCCCACCTGTGCTCCCACATGAGTCACATGACCTGCGTGAGATCATAGAGCCCCAAAGACATGTCTTTTTCAAGGCTGTGCTCTCACGCATGTTTTGGGGTGCTGTGCAAGATTGCAGCCCATCCATAGCTGTCAACGTTTCCCATTTTTAAAGGGAAATTCCCTTATTCCAAATAGGATTCCTCACAAGAAAAGGGAAAAGTTAACAGGTATGAGCCCATCACAGTGCCCAAAATGCCCCCCCCCCAAAAATGGGGTGTCCCAGTTTACCAGGAAACATGTGTGGTATGCTACCACATCCTTAGCTTGACCATTAATGGCAGCAGTGGTGGAAGGGTGGCATATCAGATGAGCTCAACGTGAGCCAGCCTGATGTTGGCTGGCATGTGCTGTGAGATCAGCTTGCCTGCAGGATGGCTCAGCCCTATTCCCTGAGGAGATTTCACCCCTCCCATTCCAAGAATCTGCTGATGTTCTCTGCTGATTCTCCAGAGAGGAGGGGGCGGTTTCTGCTCACTACTTATTCTGCTCCAGCCTCACATCAAAGAGAGAGACTGAGTGTTAGAGAAAGAGTGTGTTATCTCTGTATAGATAAGGTTGCTGCTAAGAGCAGCTGCAGACACTCAGTGCAGTTCAGCTTCTCCATTTAGCTCTGTATATAGTTTGTATGATAGTTGTGGATAGAATAAAAGCAGTTATTCTACAGAGCTGTTCTCCGAGTGGTTTATGCTCTGCTGTACTCTGCTGGGCAACAACTGTCTTTGGGAGTGAATCTGGTGCTCACAGCTCTGAGTTGTGAGTCCACAGCACTTTGACCTGTTCCTGTGCAGAAGGTGGTCTCTGGAAGTGCTACCCCAGCTCGCCTGGCCCAGTTGGGCTGAAGTGGATGAGTCCAGTTGGTGGCACTGGCTCAAGGGCGGTGCTGACATTCCCTACCTGCCCTAAGAAGCCCTTGTCTGCAGGTTTTCTGCCAGGATCTGCTGGCAGCGATACCTGCCACGTTCAGCGGGTCAAAGGAGTAGGTTGCATTGGTGGCTGCTGGTGAGAGACTGGCTGAGCTGGCAGAAGTCAGCGGAAGCATCTTTGCTTTTAAACCAGTTTTATAATGCCTGTCTGCCTCTTAGGGTTAACCTTGATATGGTGTTAAACACCACCCTGCATATTAAGTGCAGGTAGCCATTACGTGGAGGGTGGAAAATGATCATTATCTTGGACACATTAGCGGGGGGGGGGGGAGGATTTAACTCTTTGCTCCCCTGATGAAATCACCTTCTCTGAAGCTGCTATTTGAGAATAGTGCCTGCTGTTCCCTTGAGCACCAATGGGATTTTTCCTTCTTATGCAAATTGCAGCTTCAGAGGAGGGATTGTTGTTTTTGGTCAGGATCGCAGCAACAGTTAATCTCCCACTCCTTGCCTGCTGTGATCTTGATAATCATCAGTTGCTTAACACAGTCCCAGTTGCTATTTACAATTTTTAAAAGAAATGCGCACTTCAGATGCAGAGATGCATGTAATGCAGTGATGCACTTAATGTCACATGCCTAGCATGGACCATTTTGCCCCATAGAAAGAGGTGGGAAGAACATGTTGAGGAAAAGGTGTAACTGAAATGTTAGAATAGGAGAAAAGGTTGAGGATGGGTCCAGTAGTCGGCAACTGCTTGCCTTCTTAATTCTGGCTCTTCACCCTGGGCTTCAACTCCTCATTCTGGATATTCTTAGGAGGGTGGTCAGACTTCAATACCTGGCAATACCTGCAGCCAGTCAGTATAGACTATATTGAGTTAGATGGACCACCAATCTGACTCAATATGGCAGCTTCCTATATGCTGAATAATAGTACGGGAAGCATCCCTGTGAAATAGTCTCCTACAACAGATTTGCTTTTGTAGCAGTGAATTGTTAGATAAAGCGCTCATCAGTGTGTAACTTTAAAGTAGTTGAACTGGGTGGGGGGACGAGGAGGGTGTCACTTCTGTTATCTCTGCTTCACTTGTCTTTTTGTGTTGTCAGCAAATCAGCTTCTTCTTTTTCCTTTCCCTTTCTTAAGCATTTCAGCAATGTATCCGCTATCATGCTTGGCATTCTAAATTTCAAAATCAATTTCAGGAGGCTCTCTTCTGAATCCTAATCATTGAAATCATATTCAAATGCACATGCAACTCATTCCATCTTTAAAGTCAATATCAGATCTGCCTTTTTAATGGATTATGTAAGGACTACTGCACAAGAATATCTGGCTGTCTGAGTTCACAGATTATTTTAAAAAAGCTTGATAGACATGGAGATGCAACGGTTTAGTTACTTAAATCGTCATTTGACCTACACTTGGGTTTTTTGATTCTCACATCAGTTGTGTCTGTATCTATAATCCTTAAAGCAAACATTGGCTGGAACAAGCTTGAATGAAAAATTGATATTGTAGTGGATGTGGTCAGTGGAATTGTTTTGCAAGCTTATTGGATCTTCAAGAAGGCTGACAGCATGAAGAGATTTCACTTGTTTGGATTGATCCTAAAAGTCAACATCTATGAATGAATATTTAGTCAATTTAATAAAGAATTCTCATTGCTCAGCTCAAGATTTCAAGCATTTTTCCATTAGCTTTTCTCCCCCATGGCTTGTTATAATTTAGTATGTTGACATTTTGTGAACTGTGGGCCACTCTGGACATATTTCTCATGGTGTATTCTGGATTATTTGTGTTCATGATGGTACCAGGATGGTTATACGTGGTCCCATTTTCAATACTTTTTACACCTGCAAAAGTTTCAGGGTGGACATACTCCTTCATGCCCTGTAACTTCCTGCTGAAATCCTGTAACTTTTGATACTGCAAATGTTCCGGTTCATTTTGTTGTTGTTGTATCCATTTTTGTTGCAAGCATCACAGAAGAATTGGTAAGCATACCCTGCAACATGTTGAGTCCCCAAACTGGGATGTGTCTTCTGTTTGTGCTCCCACATGTGACCCACGCAAGATCATGGAGCCCCAAAGATGCACCATTTTCAGGGCCATGATCTCAAACACGCATTTTGGGGACCCCGAGCCAGATTGCTTCCCTGCCCCAAGTGCTTTTTTTCAGGATGAGATCATGGTGCAAAACTGCACCATCGTACCATTGTGGGGGGGAAATGGGATGTCCCATTTTTTTCTGGGACACTTGCTGGGTATGGATAAAATGCAATGGTGTGTGAACGAAGCACTGTTATTGTGTTAATTACATGCAATGTTTTCAGAATAACTACACACACACATACACAAAATGAACAACCAGTGTGGAGGGGCCCTATAATTATTGGGATCATAGTAAGTGGCCTTACACTGAGTCAGACCATTGGTATACCTAGCTCAGGTCTACCACTGACCAGCAGCGGCTCTCCATGGTCATGCAGGAATTTGTCCCAGCCTTGCATGGAGATATCAGGTATTGAACCTGGCACCATCTGCCTGCAAAGCCACTGAGCTGTAGCCTTTCCCATGTGCCCCATAATGCATGACAGTTCACATAGCACTTGGTTTGTACAGAAAAGCAACCTACTTACAGCGTAAAATCAAACAACACTGCTGAACTTTCTGGCATTTAGATAGATATTTTTAATGTGCGACGTTCATGTAAGGACCTAAATTTTGCTGTATTTCAGGAGGCTGAAATACACTGGAGGGACAAGTGCATGAATTAATTTTGCAACCACTTCCATTATGACATACATATTGAGAAAAGATTTGTGTCCAGATGTAAATCTCAAATTCAATCCCCACTGATGTGGCAGTGATGAACTTTTCAGCCCTCTGCTCCTCTAAGAGTTATTTATTGTTGTACGGGTCGGTGTTTTGTTAATATTCCTATAGCAGGACAACATATTGCCTTAATTAAAATAACTCACATTAATTTATGTAGCTCTGATGGGGATCTGTCATATAGTGATTAAGGTGCTGTGGGAAGATGCAATCATAGCTAACAGGAATACAGTAGTTGTCTCTCGGTAAAGATCTCTTGACCTTACAACTCATTTACTCTTCAGCATGGCCCACTAATCTCCAGAAGGAAATGATGTGGAACACAGGAGGATTTAGGTCAGAACCTTGTTAGAGTCAGTGCAAAAGATTATTAGGATGCTCAGTAAATTATGACAGCAAAAGATTTGAAGTGAATATTATGCCAGGATGCCAGAAGTGCATATATAAACACGACATCGTGGATGAACTTGTTTCTTTCTTTATCAACACAGTTGCAAATAAGAAGTTTGTTGACTCTGTACAATATGCCTGATTACAGAGCCAATAATAGCACGTGAGGTAGAGACAGATGGTTGGGAATCATAAAAGATAACTGGAAATATGTTTGACTAAAAATAGATTTATGATCCTTGTTTTTCATTTGATAGCACGCTGTCCTACGCAGTGCCTATATCACTAGGTAGGTGTTGTTCAACTTTGGCTCCCAACAACCCCAGCCAGCATGACCAGGGGTCACGGATGATGGGAGCTGGAATCCCACAACATCTGGAGGGCCACAGTTTTCCTATCCCAGGGCTATGGTATGAATTAATACACCATGGTTGGTATGATGCTGTAGTTCCTAGGCATACAAAGCAATGATGCATTCAAAACTCATCTGCTCACTCATTGGACTGTTCAGTCTTACTGCACTTACCTGCAAGCTTGTTTATTGCATCTGTTTGATGACAGAAAAGGGGCTGATTAAAAATAGAAGCATAAAGGCAAAGTTGACCTAGGAAGAGTCATTTAGCTCAATATATACTGGCTGACATAGGTGAGGCTGAAATAAGGATTGGCAATAACCACCAACCTCTTCTAAGGAATCTTGTGCTGTTTTCTAGGACATTGGTTTTCCCTCCCCCATTTCTGTTCCATGAAACTTGTTTACTTTCTAATTTTATCTGTATGCTTCTGCTATAAAGGTAAAGGGACCCCTGACCATTAGGTCCAGTCGAGGATGACTCTGGGGTTGCTAGTGCTCGTCTCACTTTACTGGCTGAGGGAGCCGGCGTACAGCTTCCAGGTCATGTGGCCAGCATGACTAAGTCGAAGCAGAGCAGCACACTGAAACGCTATTTACCTTCCCACCGGAGCGGTACCTATTTATCTACTTGCATTTTGACTTGATATCGAACTGCTAGGCTAGCAGGAGCAGGGACCGAGCAACGGGAGCTCACCCCATCGTGGAAATTGGAACCTCCGATCGGCAAGCCCTAGACTCTGTGGTTTAGACCACAACAACACCAGCGTATTTTGCAGCGATTATCTCATGAAGGTCATAGTGGTGAGAGGGCATTGCTTAGGGTAGATCATACATTTTGCATGCAAAAGTTCCTGGTTCATCTTCTGGTATCTCTAGTTGAAGTATGTAACAGAACTGGGAATAACCACTCCTTGAGATCCTGAAGAGCCATGGCCCATCAGAGGAGACTGGACTGATACTCTGACTCAGTGCAGGGCAGCTTCATAGAAAAACATCATACTGAAAAGTTAGGGATGCTTGAAGAGTTCCATCTGTGTGAATTCCAAAGCCAACCAACCTGATGTGTAGCTCCCATACAAATTTGCAGGCCAGATATCCACTGGTTTTTCCACTTCCTGAATCTTCTGATGCATTGCTTGTCTCAAAAGCATTTAAAAATGTCTATTTTGAGATAAAATGTGTATATATACAGTATAAAAGCAATGTTCACACAGTTCTCCGCCCCCCCAAAAAATCAGATTATTGAAATAATGGAGTGCAAAGAACAGTGATCACCTGGGAAAGTGGTACAGACAGGAAACAGACCAATTCAACCATTGCTATAAAACGTACACGCTATCTATCTGAACTGGCAATGAAAGGTATGTATAGCTGAAATGCCCATCTAAACAGTTGGATATGTTTCTTGCTTGCTGCTGATTTCCATTATCAAAAAGAAGAAATCCTCTCTTTGTGTTCAGGATCCACCAGATGGCAACCAGAAGCACACTTGTTCATCATTTTCTGGATGTTCTGCTAGATGTTCTGTTCATCCGTCTTCCAAACCTGGCTCCTTGTCTGGCCTTTGAAGCTGTCACATTACATGGATAAAGGGAAATCATTTATCACTTTCTGCTGCTTACAAGCAGTCGCAAGTCCAAGGTGCAAAACAGATGCTGAGAGTTTTAACACCTGCATGGCTTATTTTGCAATGGTAGTCTCCACCAATTCCCATTGCAAAAGCACTTCTGTTTGCAGCATTTAAGAAAGATAGGTGGCAGATAACTGGATGCATTTGAAAAACCTATTATATCATCTGATTGTTACAAAATATCTGTGGCACAAGAAAGTCGGTTGACTTCTTTGTAGCACCATGTATGTGGCTTCTTAGTGCTTTCATAGAATGTTCAGCATCTAGAACAGGGGTCAGCAAACTTTTTCAGCAGGGGGCCGGTCCAATGTCCCTCAGACCTTATGGGAGGCCAGACTATATTTAGAAGAAGAAGAAGAAGAAGAAGAAGAAGAAGAAGAAGAAGAAGAAGAAGAAGAAGAAGAAGAAGAAGAAGAAGAAGAAGAAGAGGAGGAGGAGGAAGAGGAGGAGGAGGAGGAGGAGGAGGAGGAGGAGGAGGAGGAGGAAGAAGAAGAAGAAGAAGAAGAAGAAGAAGAAGAAGAAATTCCTATGCCCCACAAATAACCCAGAGATGCATTTTAAATAAAAGCACACATTCTACTCATGTAAAAACATGCTGATTCCCAGACCATCCGTGGGCCAGATTTAGAAGGCGATTGGGCCAGATCCGGCCCCTGGGCCTTAGTTTGCCTACCCATGATTGAGAACCTATTGTTTATATGCTTAAGCATTCTGTGCTTCAAACATGCATCCTTTCATCAAATTGAATTCCAAGTTGGCTTACAAAAATAAAAAGTGTAAAAATAAAAGCAACACCAACTTAAAATGCTGTGCACATGCGCATTAATTTACTGCCTCAAGTACTGTAGCTTAATGCAGGGGGAGCTGATGCAGTGCCTTGCAGATTTTGCTGGACTACAAGTCCCATCACCCATGACTATAGGCCCAAGCCAGCACTTTGAATGCAAATATTGGATGTAGTGGTGCCATTTGCGTGTTGAGTTCCACAGTGCCACCCCCCAAATAATTACACACTTCACACATCAATTTTGTTTAAGGTTTTTGGCATAATTTTGGCCACAACTTTTTTATTCAAAATACAAAAATTGTGAGTGGTTGCTTAGGCATTGGTTATGACTATCTGTCCTGGCCCTCAAGGACAGAGCTGGTTCTTCCGGACTCCCCCGGAAGCCAGCGTGGGAAACAAATATTGGATGAGAAGCGAGGCTGGGAAACAGACCCTCGCTTCACACCCTCATGTTCCGGTGGGGCTTGCACGGCCCAAGTCCGGCTCCCCGGACAAGGACGAAAGAATGGCAAGCCCCTGGATTCCTTTAACGGAATTCCCTTTCCGCATCATTTGGAGGGATAGGCACTTAACCCTCCAAGCACCAATTAACCAATGCCTAACCGCCAACCTTACAAGTTGTGACGATTTGCTACGCAGTAGGCAAAAACCAAATGGCACCAGCCAATCTGCCAGATGGCCAAATTCCTACCGGGCCCCCGCTCCAAGGCGAACGACCCCATGACAGGCATAGCAAGGTCAAGCAATCAACTTAAATAACAAACCCCCCTATTAAAGGGAGGGAGGGCGGGTGATCCGATGCAAAACGGCCAAGAAGGACGTCCCTACGTCCGGTTCATCTATTTATAGCTTCTGACTCCACCTACAAATTGGTAACTATCAAATTCCCCCAGCAACCCAATTAACCCTTAAAACCCGGGTTGCTGCTAATTTGCCTAGTCATAGGAGGTCGGCCTGTTCCCCAACCGCAACACGTGCTCTCTGCTAGGGAGAACACGCTTCGCGTGTTGAGTTCCACAGTGCCACCCCCCAAATAATTACACACTTCACACATCAATTTTGTTTAAGGTTTTTGGCATAATTTTGGCCACAACTTTTTTATTCAAAATACAAAAATTGTGAGTGGTTGCTTAGGCATTGGTTATGACTATCTGTCCTGGCCCTCAAGGACAGAGCTGGTTCTTCCGGACTCCCCCGGAAGCCAGCGTGGGAAACAAATATTGGATGAGAAGCGAGGCTGGGAAACAGACCCTCGCTTCACACCCTCATGTTCCGGTGGGGCTTGCACGGCCCAAGTCCGGCTCCCCGGACAAGGACGAAAGAATGGCAAGCCCCTGGATTCCTTTAACGGAATTCCCTTTCCGCATCATTTGGAGGGATAGGCACTTACCCCTCCAAGCACCAATTAACCAATGCCTAACCGCCATGGAGCCTCCAGCTCACCGCCAAACCACTCACTACCCCCGCACCCATCTTAAGCCTCATTCCCTGAAGCAGAAAGGTGCCCGCCATCATCTCGGAAAAAGGATGGCATCTCAAAAAGAATCGCAGGGTGATTTCACCACCCGCGCCAAGACCTCAGCTGGGCCACCATCGCACCCATCCAAGCTTCATTCCCTGAAGCAGCAAGGTGCCCGCCATCAACTCGGAAAAAGGATGGCATCTCAAAAAGAATCGCAGGGTGATTTCCCCACCCGCGCCGAAACCTCAGCTTGGCCACCATCGCACCTATCCAAGCTTCATTCCCTGAAGCAGAAAGGTGCCCGCCATCAACTCGGAAAAAGGATGGCATCTCAAAAAGAATCGCAGGGTGAGAAATCACCTCACGCACCAAGACTTCAGCTTGGCCACCACCGCACCTATCCAAGCCTCATTTCCTGAAGCAGAAAGGTGCACACCATCAGCTCGGAAAAAGGATGGCTTCTTAAAAAGAATCGCAGGGTGGGAGATCACCTCACCACCCAGCTCACCAATACGAACAGCCACAGCTGAATTGATGCGTTTTCTGGCCCTTTCTGTGGCCACTGGGCAGCGACTACCCCTCCAAACGCATCGTTGCAAGAGCTGAGACCAAAATATTTTTGCCGCGGGCACCATTGCCCGCAAAGTGTCCAAGTCCGTTAAAATTGCGGCACGCAGGGCAAAACAGCCCATATCCACCAGGTCATTCTCTCCCAGCTGTATAACAATGGCTGATGGTGGCCCCTCTCGAAGTAACTGACCCCGGATTCGTGACAGGAGCTCCGACCAAAGCATTCCACGTCTAGACAACCAGGACAGCTGCACATGGGGAGGAAGGCCGAGACCTAGACCAATACCAGCCTGCCGTGCCGCGACACCAGCCCAATGGACGATGCTGTGCCCCACCATCCACACACGGACCGGTGGCAGACCTGGTACAACATAAACAGACAGAAAACAACATGTTAGCGAACGTAACTTCTGAACGCATTTGACTTCCAACGGCCCAATTCCTTTATCCTGGCCGCTGACAAACCCCAGTGGGCTGCCGTCGTGGCAGCCCCAATCCGAAATGAATGGGGGGCAAAATCTCCAGCTGTGTCGCCACAAGCCCGAATCACTTTTCGCATCACTCCTGCAAATTGTTGCCTAGATAGAGGCAACCCATCCTCGTGCCGAAGCAGAGGCCCATCCCCTTGGGTACGCACGGCCAGGTATTTACTAACGTCTTTCACAGGGCAAGGGCCTGCCTCCCCCGTGGCAGGGAGACGAATAAGCGCACCCTTACCCTTCTGATCCGTCTTAGAATGCCTAACCGTGATCCTCAATTCGTTAGGGGATAACTGAATGTCTTGGAGGAAGAGGCCCCAAGAGCGACCATCCCGATGATCCTCCACAACCAATTGACCCACTCTCAACGCACCAAAAAAGGCTATGGAAAAGGCAGCCGAGAATAGGCGTGCCTCATACGCTGACCAACATACCACCCGCAGCTTTTTTCGCATATTGCTCAGCAAGTCAAAAGAGATGGGGCGCCTAGATACTGGCCGGGGAGGACACAACCTGCCCCAGCCCTCAAGGGCCTTGCGGACAATGAATTTCGCGCAAGGATCCTTATCATAAAATGTTTTGCAGAAAAATGAGATGGCCACTGCTTGCATCCTAATTGTCTTCCCTGCCCGCCCCAATTGAAACAAATGTGCCAAGTACTCTAAGACCTGCGAAGGGGTGGGTAGGGCCCCCTTTACTTTGCTGGTAGACTGAGGCACAAATGTCATAAATTTTTCCCAAACTTTTGTATAAGATCGCAGAGTAGAAGGGGAAACCGATGCCGCTACTCCCTGCAAAACTAATTGTTGCCAAGGTTCCAGAGATGATCCGGGAAATATTCCAGAAGTATCCGTGCCTCTGGAACCAGGAGTCTGAATCGCTCCATCTGAAAACGGGACAGAGCATCAGCAATTTCGTTAGACACCCCAGGAATAAAACGAGCAGAAAAAACTATATTACAACGCAAACAGTGCAACACAAACGCTCGCAAGAGAGCCGACACCCGAGGGGAGCGTGACGACAGCTTGGCTAGCACCGTCACCACCGCCTGGTTGTCAGTCCAGAAGCAGACACGACGGTTCCTGAACTCCTCGACCCACAAATGCACTGCCACTGCAATGGGAAAAAACTCGAGAAAAGTTAGGTCCCGCGTAATCTCTCCTCCCCTCCATTCATGCGGCCAACGCCTTGCGCACCAACGGCCCTTCCAATACAGACCAAAACCCAGCGAACCCGCAGCATCCGACTGCACCTGGAAGTCGTTGTGCAAATTTAACGTGTCTTGCCACAACGAAACCCCGTTGAATTCCTCCAGGAATTCCAACCACATGGACAGATCAGCCCTCACCTCATTAGAAAGTCGCACCCGATGGTGAGGCGCCTTCAAACCTACTGTAAGGCGAGCCAGGCGAGAACAGAAAGGGCGCCCCGGAGCCACCACTTTACAAGCGAAATTAAGATGTCCCAAAAGCGACTGAAGTTGTCTAAGAGACACTTTCCGCAAAGGTAACACTTCCTCTATGATCTTTTTTAAGGCAACCAGCTTATCACTTGGCAAGCTAGAGGTTTGAGCCACCGTATCTAAAAGAATACCCAAGTAAGTTAGCTGGGTCGAAGGACCTTCAGTCTTGTCTGCGGCAAGGGGAACCCCAAGTTCCCGCGTAATGTCAGCAAACGCACTCAGGAGCAATAAGCAATCGCCTGTATCAGCCGCAGAGGCCAGTAAAAAATCATCCAAATAATGAGTGACTCCGCCCCTTCCTGTCTTAGATTTAAGGGCCCATTCCAAAAATGTGCTAAAAGATTCAAAAGCCGCACATGCGATTGAGCACCCCATGGGCATAGCTTTATCAAAGTAAAAATTGCCCTCAAACTGAAAACCCAGAAGCCAAAAATCCTCCGGATGAATTGGCAAAAGGCGAAAGGCCGATTCAATGTCACATTTTGCCAATAAAGCGGCTTGCCCGAATTTCCGAATCATCTTGATCGCCTGATCAAGAGAAGCATACTTTACGGAGCATAGCTCAGGAGGAATCACATCATTGACTGACGTGCCCTTGGGATGTGACAAATTATGAATTAGACGAAATTCACCAGGGGCCTTTTTTGGCACGATACCCAAAGGTGATATGTGCAAATTATTAAACGGAGGGTCACTAAAAGGACCAGCCATGCGTCGCATGGCCACCTCTTTTTCAATCTTCTTACGAGCAACCTGAGGTAGCTCGCGAACTGATTTCTGGTTAGCAGGATTACGTGCCACGGGAGACGTGGCTACTGGAATCCGGAAACCAATTGAAAAACCATTACTCAAATAACATGCGGCCTCCCTATTAGGGTAAGATCTCAGCCAATTTTGCAATACCTGCAGGCGAACAGGTGTAAAAGCCAATGAAGTCAACGCCTCATTTTCCTGGTCCCGGGGTCGAGGCGGGGAGAGCTGCCTTGGGGGTTTGCTGAGAACCCCCTTTTCCCCCGCGAAAGGGCCGCCGACCCACAAAACAAGAGGAAGCTGGGTGCAAACCATTACACTTATCACACATGTGAGCGTACTTACACCCTTGACGTTGACATGAACCCTTGTTAAATTCCCAGCATAACAGGCGACGGCTGGTTTTAAAGGCCCCTGGTCTCATCCTCTGTTGTTCCGGCCCCTTTTTATCAATGGATGGAGCCACGTATGTGGTCCAAACATCAAGATCTTTTCGATCCCATCGGGCCGAGGGAATCTTAGCAGCCCTGCGCCTAAAGTTCTCATCGTATTTTATCGCGGCTTTTTCACCAGCTTTGGTGAAAGCGGAGCGAACAATAGATAAATAAATTAACAAATGAAGAGATCTACGCGGATAAGCCGCCATGACCACTCCAGCAAAAACTTGGAAACAATCTAACCAATGCTCGAATGTCCTGTCTGCATTGGACGCACCAGAGCGCTTCCTCGAAGAGCTCACCCTCTCTTGTTCATCTGAAGGAGGGGCCAACTTAAACAAGTCAACATAACGGCCATCTAAAATCCTAGAACGCAGCTTTGTCGACAAATGTGAACCAGGAATGACATCCCTGGCGGAATTGGTAGAGACCTTAACGTCAGGTACCAAGACGCCATCCTTACATTCCTGTACTGCCCCATACCTTGCCCGGTGTGTGTTGGACCTACGTTCCCAAGCCCACCTTGGAAGTCCTGATGCCTCTTCTCCATGGCCCCAGTACAGCTCCAAGGCACTACCTGACTCACCATCGGAACTAGAAGAAGACATACCAGAATAAGAAGACGACGAGTCGTCCCTCCTGCGTTTTGCATGCCTCCGCGAAGATCTCTTGCGGCGCCGCTTTCCGCCCGAAGACCTTCTGGCAGGCACTGGCAGGCTATCTTCAATGGAGGATTCGGAGTCAGGATCCTGCTGTGAAGGACCTGGGACTGATGGAGAAGAGACCACACGTGAAAGACCAGAAACCTGTGCTTCCTCAACCTGAGGCTGGGCACGCTCGCTACGGCGAGTAGCAGGTGCTGCACGGTTCCCCCGTCTTGAGGCCCTCCGTGAGGAATGACCCGATCTTCTGGAAGAAACACGAGTAGGAGGTAGGTGAGGAGACAGGGTTGGCTGGGGATTAACCCTTGAGCCCCCAGATGATGACCCCTCTCTCCCATTCTCACTAGATGATGACACCAATGGAGACGACGCCCCCACTGGAGGAGGCGGTCTCGCCGACGTGGAAGGCTGACTGGAACACTGCTGAAGAAAGCCGTCCATTTCAGCCGCAAAGCGAGATAAGGCTGCTGGGTCACCGGCCATGCTCGATACCAGAGACTGCATCCGTCCCTTCGGTTGACTATGAGGAGCTGAACGCAGAGCCTGAGATGGGCCTCTGATCGGCCGTTTTGCCGAGGTCGATGAGCCAGGGCGAGCCGCAGCCTTTTTTGGAGCCATACCTACTTGTGAGAATTAAAATAAAATAAAATAAAATAAAATAAATAAAATTAACCAATTTAGTTAAAAGTAAATTAAATTAAATTTAAAGAATTAAATTAAATCAAAATAATGAAATCGCCAGGAAGCAAAATGCGATAACACGAATAAGCTGAAAATAAAATTCAAAGCAACAACAAAAAAAAAATATTAAAATGTTTGAGAATGTGAGGTTATACCCAAGGCAGCCAGCAGGGGGTGCCAGCCAGCCCAAAATCCAAGCAGGGTGCAACGCTGCCCTGAGCCACCAGGGGGAGCCTGCCCACACCAAGCTGCAATAGCTCCCTCCTGCCGCTAGAGGGCGACAGCCAAAGGAAATAACCAGGATGACTCAGGGCTAAATGAACAAAATGGAGGCCCTCAGTGAATTATGCAGCAATTTAATACAGCCACCCAGGCCGAGGGCTGCAGGCCCGCGTAGGCCGCGAAAGGCTGCCGCGTCCTGCAGGCAACGCCTACTCCTCCAAAATACCCCTGCGCAAGGGGGGAAGGCCCTCGGAGCGCGAAATAAATTTTTTAAGGGGCAGGGGACGGTGGGAGGATGGCGGAAAAAATCCTCCCCCAACGGGGAGCCCGCAACCGCCGGGCCCGCGGCCGCTAATCCCCGCTAATCCCCGATTCCCAAGGAAGCCCAGGCACCAAACAGTAAGGTGGATGGGGGGGTCGCCGCGGCAGCGCCGCCGGCCACCGACGCGAGGCCTCAGCTCCTCACCCGGGTAGGCTCTGCTGGTGAAGCAGGCCGATGGGGAGAGAGCGCCTCCCCGCCGCCCAGGCCACCGGCAGATGGGAGGGGGAGCTCGGCCGTGCCCCGCTACGGCCGCGTCCGCGGCTAGGCCCCGCCTGGGAGAAGCGTGCCGGTGAGGATGGGGCGCCTCCCTGCCGCCCGGGCCGCCGGCGGGTGGGGGGGGCTCGGCCGCGCTCCGCTACGGCAGCGCTGCCGGCCACCGGCACAAGGCCTCTGCCCTTCCCCCGTCTAGGATCCGCCTGAGAAGCGGGCCGATGGGGGGGGTGGTGAACCTCGCTCCGTGCCGAAAAGCGGGGAGGGGAAACAAACCGGGGGGGGCGAAGCCTCCCCTGGCTGGGGTGGGGTATCCCACCCTCCGCCAAACACCGGGAGAAAACCAACAAAATTAAACAAGGACGAAGATACAGGTAATGGGAATTGCAGAATGTAAGAAGGGAAGGGAAGGAGAAGCTGAACGGGGGAAAAAGAAAAAAGGGGTAGAAATTAAGATATTTAGATTAAGGTCAATACAACCGTCTCCAAATAGCAGCTCCTTGATCCGATGCAAAACGGCCAAGAAGGACGTCCCTACGTCCGGTTCATCTATTTATAGCTTCTGACTCCACCTACAAATTGGTAACTATCAAATTCCCCCAGCAACCCAATTAACCCTTAAAACCCGGGTTGCTGCTAATTTGCCTAGTCATAGGAGGTCGGCCTGTTCCCCAACCGCAACACGTGCTCTCTGCTAGGGAGAACACGCTTTACTTTACTGGGCTATACTAAATGTGGCAAATGATGTTTACTTCCTCTGCAGCATGAAAGAAATGTGTGGTAACAAAAAAATTGAGAAAAGATATAAGCTTCAAAGGCACCAGACCCCCTTTTTCAAGCCTATCATTTTAAGAAAAACCCATCTCCCCTTCTCCAGTGTACAATAAAGTATAAGCCATGCAACCTACCAAGACTTTCTTTCTTCTGTAACATCAGATCAGGTAGAAAACAATTTAGAATGAGGAGAGAAAAACACTCTCTTTTGCTAATGATAGCATTAAATTACTTAACCAACACACCTGATTATTTTTTTAAATTAGACACAAACCTTGAAACCAAGTTTATGGCCTGGAAAAAAAATATGGGGTGGGGATTAAGGAGGAAATGTCTAATTGGACTGCTGCCCCTTTTCTAACCTGGATTTTGTTTCCAAAGAGCACTGGAGAAAATGGCTTATTTTATTTCAAAGTGCTCAGATTTGGCTATTTAAATTGTTGGCCCAAGCCTTTCATAATAAGCAAAGCCATTAGGAGACATGCCTTCTCTGATAAAATGTGCCACATATTGCTTGGAAAGTGCATTAGTCTTCTGTTTTGTTCTGCTCCACCCACTTCTCAGGACTTTGAGATGAATAAAATAATATCGATCCTGCATAGGCTGAATAGGTTTTTCAACGGGCTCACGAAAAACACACAATCCAATCTGGTACAATCAGTAAGAACAATCTTTTTTTACCACGGTGCTTTTCCAAGAGACTAGTCAAAGGACTACACGGGAGCCAGCGTGGTGTAGTGGTTAAGAGCAGTGGACTCGTAATCTGGTGAACCGGGTTCGATTCCCCGCTGCTCCACATGCAGCTGCTGGGTGACCTTGGGCCAGTCACACATCTCTGAAGTCTCTCAGCCCCACTCACCTCACAGAGTGTTTGTTGTAGGGGAGGAAGGGAAAGGAGAATGCTAGACGATTTTGAGACTCCTTAGGGTAGTGATAAAGCGGGATATCAAATCCAAACTCTTCTTCTACACTACATCCTTCTGTTTGTACTGAAAGTTTAGGAGCAAGGATATCAGCAGACATACCTTTCAAATATGTATGTACAGTATAGTCCTATTTGGCAAGGCTGGGATTCCTGCAGGGACTCCAGATGTTGTTGGGTTCCAGTTTCCATCAGTCCCAGACATGGTCAATGGTCAAATACAATGGAAGTTATAATTTAGCAACTTTTGGAGGGCCGCGGGTCCCTTAGCCCTGCTATATGGAGAAAAGAATGGGAACAGACACACTACACCACACAGGCATCAAGGAGCCATAATGTGGGAGAAAATTCCATTGAAATGAAGACATATAGTTAGGATCAAAAGGTTAGGTAACTAGCTTCTAGTGCTTCTCGGTCATAATATACAGATGCAGAGATTATATTAGTCTTGTGCTTTTCAAGTGCCTTTTCTGCCACAGAAGGTAATAAACAAAAATAAAAGATGGAACATTTTGGGTTAAAATGTATCTTCGCTGAATGTGATTTATTGAAATGATAAAACTTTCTATCAGAACTATGAAAAATTGTGTTTCCTTGCAGACTATTTCCCCCCTCCCACCACCCAGTCTTTCAGATAAATCATGCCCCCCCCAATGATAGCGGCAGGTGCTCTGAATTTGAACAACCCACTCAAATTTAATTGATATTGTTTTCCAAATTTTTTGAACTCAGTTAAACTCCAAAACTGCCTTTGACTAGGCCTTGTCTTCTTAGTAATTAAGCACTAAAAATTTTCATCAACCAGATGGCTCTATAATTGTGCATCTCGAGAGTATAGACTGATTGACTCCTCCATGTAAAAAGGTTCACAGCCAAGTGATATCACTGGGCTCTCCTGCCTTCACTATAGTGTGTTTATAATTCTACTGGTCTCAGTTATGGATATGGTCCACTCTGCACCCATTATGTTAAGTGATGAACCAAAAAGTAATCTCTAAAGTGTTCATAATTCTATTAGAATCAATAAAAAACAAGCACTGGCCAACCGCCCCCCAAACGCAAAAAAGTTGTCATAATAGGTAGACGCTGCAACACTCAATATATTTGTGTGCAATGCACTCATCTTAGATATATGCTTGCATTATCGTACAAGTTGTTGTTGTTGTTCAGTCGTTTAGTCATGTCCGACTCTTCGTGACCCCATGGACCAGAACACACCAGGCACTCCTGTCTTCCACTGCCTCCCGCAATTTGGTCAAACTCATGTTAGTAGCTTCAAGAACACCGTCCAACCATCTTGTCCTCTGTCATCCCCTTCTCCTTGTGCCCTCCATCTTCCCCAACATCAGGGTCTTTTCCAGGGAGTCTTCTCTTCTCATGAGGTGGCCAAAGTATTGGAACCTTAGCTTCAGGATCTGTCCTTCCAGTGAGCACTCAGGGCTAATTTCCTTAAGAATGGATAGGATTGATCTTCTTGCAGTCCATGAGACTCTCAAGAGTCTCCTCCAGTGCCATAATTCAAAAGCATCAATTATTTGTGCTATAAATTGGAATAATGGTGTACAATGCAGATTTAAGAATAGGATGTCAAAAGATTTAGGGTATATCCGAAACCACTTATACATACCCTACAACCCCTCCAAGACGAAAATAGGGACATTTATCACTCCCCACAACTGACTCTCCTCACCCCCCATTTTTGTTCCCTATGCCAACGGGATACAAAACACACATCCTTTGTTATCCTGAGAAAACCTCATATGGAACACAAGTTCCATAAACAGGCATAATACAACTTACAAGGGCGGCTGAAAAAGAAAGGTGTTCAAACACTGAAGTTCAACAGGAAGGAGGGCCCTTCTAGGCCTAGCCTGGCTCATACACTCAGCATTTTGGCATCCTAGTAGGGGAGTGAGTCAGGAAGGCCTCCCTCAACACCTGAAGAGGTACGCCCGGGTGGGAGGGGGAGGTAGTTGGCACACAGTTAGAGGACTGGGTCAGGATTGCTCTCATTTAAGTGGAAAGGAAAGACACCAGGCAGTTCCTGCATCACAGGGTTCCTGGACACTTGTTGTACATCTCCGTTTTATTGAATGCTAATGATAATAACATTGTTGGGTTAGTTATTCCAATGATAAGTGTCTTGCCCCTTTGTTCCAGGTGTGGGTACAATGAGGGTGCAGCCACTTGTCCTATGCAAATCCCTCTGAAATTGATACAAAAGCACCCCATTCATCACAATAACCTCTGCATCTTTGATTATTCAATTATCATTTTATGTTACCTGATAAACTGTATGTAAGTCATGCAGTAAAAAGAACCAATAATGTTATTCAGGCTTGCAATACGGACTGTAAGACTGCAGAAGCAAATTGAGGTTAATTGGCTTGTTTCTTCATACAACCTCAGCTGGATCTCTTGAATCGAGCAAGATTCCTTTTGGCACACACATGTCTTCTGCCATTTTCTCTTGGCTATTTTGTCTGCTATGCCTACAAGCTGGCTGCTTTGTACCAGAGGCTAGGACAACTTTAGTCAGCCTGGTGTTCTTCAGCTCCAATTCTCATCACCCCCAGCCATGGAGATGATGAGAGTTTCAGTCCAAAACTTCAAGGAGGTGGAAGACCCCCACACCGGTGAAGTCTGGCCTACACCAATCTGTAGTGAATGCTAAATAGATTTGCTAGCTGCTTATATCATTAGCATGCATTGTTTTATTTTAAAAAAGTAAATCCTTGCTTGCTAGCTTATTTATTTGGACATGAAGGCTCTGGAATGTGGGGAGGATGCCCACATATTTAAAGGCTTACTATCCAGAAATAATGTTTTATTTATCTCCTTCAAGTTATCTGAAAAACCTGCAGGAGATATGAAGTCTACACACACACACACACACACACAGCCATTGGCTGAGGAACTGTTTGATGAGAGACTCTTTCTTGCATTGTTCTTGTGACATAGGTGGCATTGTGGCATTGCTCCTTTCTGCAACATGAAGCCAGTATCAAAAGTCCTGGGCCACTTGAGGAGAACCCATGACTTAGCTCCTCCCCACACAACATCACCCGTCCCAGAAACTGGGGGAAAGCTGGTGTGGGGAGGAGCTAAGCACCACATCTCAGATTCATACTGAGTAGGATAGACATGTTGTCCAGATTTGGACTTTGAATCACCTGGTCCTCACTTGCTCTCCATCCACAGTTAGTTGCTTATAGAGGGATTAACCTTCTTGATGCCGTGTCCAGACCCATAACAAATCATTCTGTGCTGCTCTGCTGGCAAAGCATCACAGAAACAGCACCTTTTGCTCTGCTGGCCTGCAAGAATGACACAGAATGGCAAGGTCAGACAGTAACCACAAACAGAATCAGTTGGGATGGAGAACAATATACAGCAGGCAACCCTGCTCTACGGTATGAAATGGGACGATATGGAAGGCTTTTAAGAGAACTTAGCTGGCTGTGCATCCCTCACTATTTTCTATGCATACCTATTTCCACAGTGTGTTTAGTCATCAACTGCACCCCTAAAGGAATCTGTAAGAAGAAGAAGGATGAATGTTTAGTTAGCAATACAGGATCAAGTCTGAAATCTCCATGGGAATTCTAGCAATTATTTGGTGGTTACATTCAGCCAAAGTGCCAAAAGTAATTCCCCTATTTGAGTAACTCACTATGCAAGTGGTGTCCAGCTTAAATCTAGATGTCAATAACAGTAAAGCAAAGGTATTTAGCGCTATGAGAAAAATGGCAGATTAAAATATCTGCAATCATTTTACTTTGACAAATATTATGCTTTGTAAAGAGGGAAATGCAATCCATCATGGATAAGGGATAATAGATCCTTTCCCCCGCAGTCGGTTAGCCTCTGAATTTTAAGGTGAAACCAGATGATGCATTAGCTCTGTTTCTTTATGTGCAGAACTTTTAAGAACAAATCAGCAACATGGGGGAGAGGACGCAATTTTGACCAGGACCCAACTGTGTGGGTAGGGAGCCTTTAATCCTCTATCCCTCCCCATGGTCACAAACCGGATTGGGCTCCATGTGCTGCATTTTGTTTGGGGCGACTCTCACTGAAGTGAGCAGGTGCTTTTTCCTATGCACATGTTGGAGTTGTGGGACACCAACCCAAATCAGGACCATAGCAAGTGAGAAAGGGTTAAATACCTCCCTAACCCTTCAATTATGGCGGGGGTCAGCAACCTAAGGACCATGGGCCGGAAGAGGCCCACAGAGGTCATTTGACCGGCCCATGAGCCACCCCCAAACCAAGCTGCCCACTCATGCGCTGCGCTAAACCGGCACAGGGACTCACTTCTACGGTGCCAAAAATCGCATCTGCGCATGCACAAATGCCAAAAATCACATCTACGCAGATGCTGAAAATTGCAGGCGTGCACACGATCTGGCCTACAAAGGGATCTCCGTGGGACTGATCCAGCCCAGGCAAGATAAACCTTGCTGATCCCTGAATTATGGTTCCAGTATCGGTCAGCTTCCCCCCACCCACTTGCTTTTAAACACACACAGAGAGAGAGAGAGGTGGGGGGAGAGGGAGGGAGGGAGACAGAGAGAAATCATATATTATCTGGTTTGGCCCTTAAATGACTGAGAAGCTTTTGATTCACTGATGCTGATCAGACTGCTGCTTACTTTCTTCCAAATTCTCAGCACATTTTATGTTCTTTACCTCTTTGTAGACTCAGTCTGTGCCTTAAGACCTTTCAGTACCATAATCCTCCTTCATGCTGGATACTTTATCACCTCTGAATGCAAATGAAAGGACCTCAGCTGGTGGTTTGGCTTCACAGTTAAGGAATCTTCTCACGTTCCTGCAAGTCCTCATGCCGGGTTTTGGCTTCCCCTCCCCCCTGCCCTTAAATTACACCGAAATGCTGTCTAATTCACTTACACTTAGCTTAAACTGTTCTGTAGAGAGAGGTGTAAATAATTCAAAGCTAGACCAATTGAGTTTTAAATATCCAAGTACAACTGTCTCCAATCCAAAATGCTTCATCCAAACAATCTAAGATTTTTGAAAGGGAAGTGTGCTGCATCTCACGTATTTTAGGTATTTATAGGATTTAGATTGTTTAACACCTTCTGTCTTTGCTTAAGTTACTTAGATGCTTTGCTTGTATCCTCAATAATATTTCCCCATCCATTTCAGCCTCCTGGTGGGTAAAGGAATATTGCTATAACCACGTCAGAAGGTTGTGTGGTCTGGGATGCAAGTCCTGTGGGTGCATATTTTCAAGTCTCTCTCTCTTTCCCAAGTCATGGCAACTCTTTCTGCTTTCATTCCTTAAGAAGCCCTTTCCACATCAACCCAACTATGTCTGAGTTCACATGTTTTCCCCACAGAGCTCATTTCTCCCTCCTGTGAAATGTAGCATGAAATGCTGTGTAGAATACTTAAAGGGGCACTCTGTTGAATGTTCAAAGCACATTTATACCATTGTACTAAGTTAACTGTACAGGGGATTCTTAATGAGCATTCAGATTTTATTTTGTCTATTAGATCTCAAACTTCATATCTCATCACTATCACCTAAGGTCCTCAGACTTCCACCTGCTGAAGCAGAGGTGCCATCTTCTCAAGGTGATTGTGGGGGCCCAACATCATATGTGTGACATTGCAAGGAGCCAGGGGGCAGAGCCCCATGCCCTCTAAACATTGAGAGGACCCAGCCCCCCTCCAAAAAATTTGAGAGGGCTGAAACTGCCTCAGCCCCTAGGAGTTGGTGCATATGTGCTGAAGTGACTTCAGGCACTGGGATCTGCTCTGAATCTTCTGTTGTGAATACAAATGAAAAGGATTCTGTTATGTACTGAGCTGAATCCTAGAACAATAGGATCCAGAATGCAGCAATTTGATTGGTCCACAGGAGCACCCAATTCAGCTCCAGGTGGAAGTGAATCAGTGACCTGATTGGCCTGCAGGAGCAGCCAATCAGGCTCCTAGATGAAGTGAATCAGCGACCTGATTGGCCAGCAGGAGCAGCTCAGAATTAGCCAATCATGCGGGGCCCACTGTGTAAATAATGTATATATAGCTAAACGTTTTGGGGAAAGTTTCATTCATTGCTACTACGAGCTGAATAAAGAGTATGAAATTCATACTCGACTCCGAGTATATTTCAGATTCACTAAGCTTCTCTGCAATCTCCTTCTCCTCCTTTATTGCACCTTTCATTCCCTTGTCATCCAAGGGGCCAACCATTATAAGAGGGTGGGTGCTTAGGTGTCAAAGGCCAGGGCAAAGAGGTGTGTCTTCAACATATGACAAAGACTACATAATGAAGGTGCCAGACCACAGAATTCTGTGGTGAAAAAAATCCACAGCTTAGGGGCTGCCACACAGCATGCCTTCTTCTGGACCTCTACACCCACCCCAACCAAAAACAACAACACTTCTGATGGTGGTGGAAGTACCATGAGGGCCCCTCTGCTGATCTTAACATCCAAGAGAGTTTGTAGGGAAGGAATTGGTCTTTCAGATATTTGGAGCCTGAGTGGATTAGGGCTTGGAACATCAGAGAACATTGAATTGGACCCAGAAATGAACTGGCAATGAGCACAGCCTACTGATAGTTCATTGATTTCAGACACTGTCTCTGCCTTTTTATTATGCTTCTAAATGGTCTTTATTATGCTGCTAGAGAGGCAACATATGTATGTAAGCATCCACACACAAACATATATCAGCTATCTATAAAATTATAGCAGACGCACAGTCTTCTTGTAGAATTGTTGCCTTCAAAACCTTTTCATGCTCTTACAGTTAGCAATGTCGTTAAAACCAAGCCGACTCTACTCTGTGTTTGCAAGGCAGAAACAACTTGACACTCTGAATTTTTTTTTTGTTCCAGAGGAAGGAATGGTATACTGCCAGAATGTTGCTTACCATTAACAGTGCTGGCCTAAGGGAATGTTACTTTACTACCTTTCCAAACCACACTTCAGAGGAATTAATTAATTGATGCTCTTAGCAGCCTCATCCTGACAAAAACATATGATACTCAAATGTTAAACATGGAAGCTAAGATGAAACTGTCAGGGGAAGGCTAAAAGTGGTTATTAATATGGCTTTTGATAAATATCTTCTTGGGCTCACACTGTGCATCGTCTACTTTCATCTTGGAAAGTAGTTAATCTGATTGATGAAGATCCCCGTTACAGATTGTCTCCATGCTGCGCTTAATAACTGCACATCCCCCGCCCCAAATAAAAGTCTCCTATTGAAAGGCGAGAGAGAGAGAGTAGAAGCAGCCCCCTTTGCACTATTATTTCCTGCAATCATCTAAAAGACCTTACAATGAAGCCCCCAGCTTTTGCCACACTTGTCTCAGAGAAGTGGCCCATAATTGCCACTCCATTCCCATCTGTAAAGGCTCAGAATTCACTTCCTCTCTCCACCCTTTTCTTCCTCCTGTGTTGCTGCAAAAGTAAAGCTCCAACAGAGAAAGCTGTCAGCTGCTCCTAATGATAAGCCCTTAAGGCATGGAAGACCAAGCCCATCATGACGTCCTATCAGGACTCAAGCACAAAGAGGCAACACAGCAAGGGTTTAATATCCTTATCAACATCTCGGAGATTAAAGCTTTTTTTAAAAAAAAATAAAAAATAAAAATAAAATCAGAATTGAAATTCGCCCCGTACACAAAGCATACAGCTGTAATTATACCCTTGTCAGAATGCACAAAGGCCAAAGATAATAAATGGAAATTGTAAGGCCCTTATCTGTCTAAATCTCTGAAGGGAGTGTGCAAGGAACTGAGTATGAACACTTGAGAGTTCACTTAGGTGCGATTATCAAAAAAAATAAAATGCACATCTTTGGAAGGTAGTGGGCGTGTTGCTGGAGCACAGCTTCCCAGCCTATCCTGAGATTTTGCTTTAAAGTAAAACACAGTAGCAGCATAGGCCTAACTACATTCCCCTGTCCTGCTGCAACTGAGCCTGTAACCAAGCCTAAGGAATGTAACCGAGGCTGCAATCCTATACACTCTTGCCTAGATGGAAAGATCTGTCAATTTTGGTTCTTTTAGCTTATCATTTTCCCAATCCAGCCCACCACATTCCTGCAGCAATTTGTGATTGTTATTATTATTAACAAGCACATCTTTGTATACAACATTGACTAATGTCCACATTTTCTTCAAGGCACTTCTAGGGGAAGGCATTTTTGTATGATGCCTACAGTAACATATTAATTCTTATGCATGTTTTCCTGTGATAGAGGCGCTTTTTGTAAATGGGTTGGAGAACTCCAGGTGGCTCCAATGCAAGCAGGGTAGCAAGCAGCATGCAGTGATGGCTGAAATGCCAAGTTCATGCCATGTAACCTGCTGCATCTTCTCTTCCCAACGCAGCACATGAGCGCAGCGCCATGTAAAACTCCCAGCACCTCTACAGCCCATTGACTAGAATAGCAATGGATACATCAGCTTGAAGTTGATATGCTCTCCTTATACAGGGGGTTGAAGCAGGGATGGGAAAACCTGCTGCTCTCCAGATGTTTTTGGACTACTTCCATCATAGCTGACTGGTGGCTATGCTTGGGTGGGACTAATGGGAGACCATCAGCATCTGGAGGGCTCCATGTTAAAGTTTCCTGATTGCCAAACAATTCCAGCAGCAAAGTAATAGATTAATGGAAGATGTACAATGGAACCTTGGTTTTCAAATGTAATCTGTTCTGGAAGACTGTTCGATGTCCAAAACGTTCGGAAACCGAAGATCAAAAGGCAGTCAGCAAAATCCATTTATTGAAAAAGTGGGAAAACATGCCTCGGAAGCCATTCGACTTCCAAGGCACATTCGGAAATGGAAGCATTCACTTCTGGGTTGTTGGCATTCGGGTTCTGAATTGTTTGTCAATGGAGATCTTTGAGAACCAAGGTTCCACTGTATAGGAGATGCCCCTTTCTGGGCCCATTGTCAAAATCCTTTCACTGGGCCCCTCTCCCTAATAGGGCTTACCTACTATATGGTGCCTCCTGCCAACCTAACAGTTCGAAAGCACATCAAAGTGCAAGTAGATAAATAGGTACCGCTCCGGCGGGAGGGTAAACGGTGTTTCCGTGCGCTGCTCTGTTTTGCCAGAAGCAGCTTGGTCTTGCTGGCCACATGACCCAGAAGCTGTACGCCAGCTCCCTCGGCCAATAAAGCGAGATGAGCGCCACAACCCCAGAGTTGGTCACGACTGGACCTAATGGTCAGGGTTCCCCTTTACCTTTTACTATATGGTGCTACCACTGCTTGCCCACGTACTTGTCTTCTCCCTTTAGGCCCATTCTACACAGTCATGCATCCAGCAAGGCTAAGGTGAGCAGAATCTTCTCCTTGTTTCTCTCACTGCTCACTTGCCCAGAGGGGACAAGAAGTCAAGCAGTGTCAGCAAGGAGGAGAGGCTTGAGGGGATGGATCCAGTCCCCCCACCGTCTGGGATGTGGGCCATGACAGGTGGCCAACGAGACCAACTCCACAAAGTTGGGCCTGCATTTATTCTATGGTTATTATTGGACTTCTGAATTTGCCACAGTGCTTTGTTTTTTTGTCCCATTTCATTTTAAAACAGACTTCCAAGTGGTTTGCGAAAGTGTAAAGAGCAGTTGTCCAAGTGTTGTCGTGTAAAAATTCCTCACTGAAACACACAATGAAAGAACAGCCTTTAAAAGGTTAAAATATAAAAGCCATAATTAAAATATGTAATAAAAGAACCCCATTCATCAAAGTGAGATGCTAATTAAAAGAGGGGTCCAGCAATCAAGGGAGCAAGAGGTCATTAGGTGGTCATAAGGTTCCAAAGTCATGCTGGGAATTTTCCTGGTATGGAAACAACCAGTATAGCTAGGGCCAGCCAATTCCAGGTTTTTGAAGCACCAAAAATCCCTTTCTTCCATTTTGGGAAACTTTATTTTTCTCTGCTGATGACAAATCTAAAGTGTTTGCTAAATAACAAAGCCTCTCCCCTCCCACCTCTCCCCAAAGGCAGAGCTGACATTTCTAGTGTGCAAATAAACAAGAAAAATGATAAATGATTGAGATTATTTTGACACGTCTGACGCAGGAGGAGACAGGACAAACATTGCTAGCCTTCCAAACGATAATAGGCTCACTTGGCAGAACCAGCATCAAGGTTGGTAGCATTTCGGAAGCAATCTAAGAATATGACACCTGGATCCATCCATAGTGCAACGAATTCAGAAGACATCTCAAAATCACTTAAAGCATGATCCTGACCATGTTTCCCCAAGCTCCTATTCCTTCTGTAGCCTTTTAAAATGGCTCACACTTCTGTTGCGTGGACAGGCGGAGACCTCCCCCAAGCCCCAGGCGACCCCCGGGAAGAATAATGACACCTGGCAACGTGTTATGGGATTAAAATTGGCCACAACTTTATTAAATTCTCAGTTGTAGGAAGGTCTTGGCATTGGGCGTTTATCCCTCCCAGTCCCCAGTTGGAGATCTGGGGAACATCAGGGTTATCCAAACCAACAGGTAAGCTACACCCTCTGTTGTGAGTGTGGGCAGTCCTAACTCTACCTGGCCAACTCCCTTGGCAACCCCAGCCGGGACTGGCTAATTGACGAGGCTAGGCAGGAACCTCCAGGTATCCGGCTTGGCAGTGGCGGCGAAGCCAGCTACCTTGCTGGGGGTCTAGTAGTCTACAGGGGGGGCTGCACACAACCACGCAAAAGCTGCCCCCCAGTTAATGTGTGGAGCGGTCATTGCTGCTACCACTTAGGGCACAGGCTGCCTCTCTCTCTCTCTCTTTCTCTCTTTTTCGTAATAGAATTATTAATGGTGATATTTTTGATGCTGATATTTTATTGTGTATGTTATAAAGCTGCTGAATTGTCATGCATAGATAATAAGTCAAGTGCTGTAATGTTTTTTCATGTTGTTGGGTGCCACTCTGAACGCAACAAATATGGAAAAGCAGTAGACAAATAAAGTGACTACATTATGGGATTCCCTCCCATTTCATATGGCAGGTGCCATCTCTATTGTCTTATTGGCACCTATTGAAAACCTTTTTTGAACAAGCCCATTAAGTGCAGATTTTTAAATCCCAGCCTGTATCAGTCTTGGATATGAAATTGTTTTTAAGTGTGAAATTGTTTTAATTTTTTTAATGATTTTTTTATCATTGATATTTCTATTCTGAAGTTGATTCAAGATGCTTCATAGGGAGTGATTCATAAATAGAAGCTAATGGCATGAGTAAATGCTAAGCCTTAGCAGTCCCTGGTTTGTTTGCTTTCTCGTTTGTTTGCTTTAAAGTCTGAAGCCATCAGAGCAGTGTACAAGATGATAAAAATAAGATTAAAAAATACGAACTCTGAATAATAATAATAATAATAATAATAATTTATTATTTGTACCCCGCCCATCTGGCTGGGTTTCCCCAGCCACTCTGGGTGGCTTCCAACAGAAATGAAAAATACACTAAAATGTCACATATTAAAAACTTCCCTGAACAGGGCTGCCTTCAGATGTCTTCTGAATGTCAGGTAGTTGTCCATCGCCTTGACATCCGGTGGGAGGGCATTCCACAGGGCGGGCGCCACCACCGAGAAGGCCCTCTGCCTGGTTCCCTGCAACTTGGCCTCTCGCAGGGAGGGAACCGCCAGAAGGCCCTCGGAGCTGGACCTCAGTGTCCGGGCAGAACGATGGGGGAGGAGACGCTCCTTCAGATATACTGGACCGAGGCCATTTAGGGCTTTAAAGGTCAGCACCAACACTTTGAATTGTGCTCGGAAACGTACTGGGAGCCAATGTAGGTCTTTCAAGACCGGTGTTATATGGTCTCGGCGGCTGCTCCCAGTCACCAGTCTAGCTGCCGCATTCTGGATTAGTTGTAGTTTCCGGGTCACCTTCAAAGGTAGCCCCACGTAGAGCGCATTGCAGTAGTCCAAGCGGGAGATAACCAGAGCATGTACCACTCTGGCAAGACAGTCCGCAGGCAGATAGGGTCTCAGCCTACGTACCAGATGGAGCTGGTAAACAGCTGCCCTGGATACAGATTTGACCTGTGCCTCCATGGACAGCTGTGAGTCCAAAATTACTCCCAGGCTGCGCACCTGGTCCTTCAGGGGCACAGTTACCCCATTCAGGACCAGGGAATCCTCCACACCTGCCCGCCTCCTGTCCCCCAAAAACAGTACTTCTGTCTTGTCAGGATTCAACCTCAATCTGTTAGCCGCCATCCATCCTCCAACCGCTTCCAGGCACTCACACAGGACCTTTACCGCCTTCACTGGTTCTGATTTAAAAGAGAGATAGAGCTGGGTATCATCTGCATACTGATGAACACCCAGCCCAAACCTCCTGATGATCCCTCCCAGCGGCTGCATGTAGATGTTGAAAAGCATGGGGGAGAGGACAGAACCCTGAGGCACCCCACAAGTGAGCGGCCAGGGGTCTGAACACTCATCCCCCACCACCACTTTCTGAACACGGCCCAGGAGGAAGGAGCGGAACCACTGTATGACAGTGCCCCCAGCTCCCAGCCCCCCAAGACGGTCCAGAAGGATGTCATGGTCGATGGTATCAAACGCCGCTGAGAGATCCAGCAGAACTAGGAAACAGCTCTCACCTTTGTCCCTAGCCCGCCGGAGATCATCAACCAGTGCGACCAAGGCAGTTTCAGTCCCATGATGGGGCCTGAATCCCGACTGGAAGGGATCCAAATGGTCCGCTTCTTCCAGGCATGCCTGGAGTTGTTCAGCAACCACTCGCTCAATCACCTTGCCCAAGAATGGAAGGTTTGAGACTGGGCGATAATTGGCCATCGTGGCCGCATCTAAAGATGGTTTTTTAAGAAGCGGTTTGATAACCGCCTCTTTCAGCGGGTCTGGGAAGGCTCCCTCGCGGAGGGAAGCATTCACCACCCCACGAAGCCCATCGCCCAGTCCTTCCCGGCTAGCTTTTATAAGCCAGGATGGGCAAGGATCCAGGAGACAGGTGGTTGGCTTCACTCGTCCAAGCAGCCTGTCCACATCCTCGGAGGTAACAGATTGAAATTGATCCCACACAACTTGACCAGACAGGACTCTAGCACTCTCCCGCCCCGGCCCTGCTCCCACGGTGGAGTCTACTTCTTCCCGAATCTGAGCGATTTTATCTGCAAAAAAATTTGCAAAATCATTGCAGGAGAACATGTGGCCCGTACTGGGCCCCGATGTTACAGGTGGTTCCGCTAAATTGTGAACCACCTGAAAGAGTCTCCTGCTGCTGTTTTCTGCAGATGCAATAGAGGCGGTGAAGAAAGTCTTCTTCGCCGTCGCTATCGCCACTTGGTAGGCTCGACGTTGAGCTCTAACCCGTGTCCGGTCAGATTCAGAATGAGTTATCCGCCACCGGCGCTCTAGCCGTCTCAACGATTGTTTCATTGCCCTCAGATCTGTGGAAAACCACGGGGCTCTCCGGGCTTCATGCAATCGGAGAGGGCGCTTCGGAGCCAAACAGTCAATAGCCCTGGTTAACTCCACATTCCAGCGGGCCACCAGGGAATCGGCTGAAAGGCCATCAACATGGGATAAAGCATCCCCTACCACTCTCTGGAAACCATTTGGATCCATTAAGTGGCGGGGGCGGACCATCCGAATCGGTCCCACCTCCCTGCAGAGGGGATGGGTCGCAGAGAAGTCTAGTTGCACCAGGAAGTGGTCTGACCATGGCACTTCTTTCGTTTCACTTTTACTTAGTGTCAGATCACCAACATCCGTAGAGGTAAACACCAGGTCCAAGGCATGTCCGCGGCTATGGGTTGGGCCAGACTTATTCAGGGACAGCCCCATGGAGGCCATGCTTTCCACGAAGTCCCGAGCGGCCCCTTGTAAGGTCGTGTCGGCATGGATGTTAAAATCCCCTAGGACGACCAAGCTAGGTGTCTCCAGGAGAACATCCGCCACGACCTGAAGCAGCTCGGGCAGGGAATCCTTGGTGCAGCGGGGAGGTCGGTACACCAAAAGGAATCCTGTACTGCCCCTATTGCCCAACTTCCAGAACATGCACTCAGAAAACTGGGTCTTCCCAATAGGACGCCTGGTGCAAACTAATGACTTCCTAAAAATCACTGCAACCCCCCCTCCCCGCCCACATGACCTGGGTTGCTGTGCGTAAGAGAAACCTGGTGGACAAGCAGCGGCAAGGACAGGCCCATCTGCTTCATCCAACCAAGTCTCTGTCACACATGCCAGGTCAAGTCCTCCATCCATGATCAAGTCATGGATGGCAGTGGTCTTATGAATCATTGACCTGGCATTGCACAGCAACACTTTCAGGTCATGTGGGTATCCCTTGCTGATTCTAGTATTCATCCGGTCAGGACCAGACCCAGAGGCAGGGGTAGTCCTCAGACAACGACTAAACCTGCCTCCTCTGTAATGACATGGTCTGGTCTTAGCGTAACTCCTCCTCCTACCCGTGATCACTGAGATCGGTTGTCCCAGTGCATTCCCCCCTGTGAAACATATCCCAGCCATTTTGTGGGCTGGGGCCCATTCCCCGGCAGCCCTGACCCCTCCCCTTAAGAGCAAAATAACCCCTTAAAAAAAACACACACACACACACACACACACAAATACAACAATACAAACAAAAAACAATAAAAATTACAAAAATTACAAAAACATAAAATCAAACAAATTCCCAGGCCCAATAAACATCCACCGCACCCCCCCCCACATACAAAAAATTCAAAATAAAAATTTTTAAAACATTTTAAAAGCACTCTGCAGCCCTCCAGCAGTGACAGCCACTGTTCTAGTGAGGCCCGTCAGGCCCTGCCCCAGGCCAGATGGTGAGTGGCAGGAAGGAGCAGGACCCCATACACTCACACAGGAGAGTCCTCCCGGGCAGCAGAGTCCAGCAGTCCTTTATGAGGCTTCAGGCCCCGCCCCAGGCCAGATGGTGAGTGGCAGGAAGGAACAGGGCCCTCAGACACTCACATACAGGAGAAAAGAATTAAAACCATTCCTGCAAATGCTAAAAACAATAAAAACCATCCCTACAGATGTACAATTAATATTTCAGAAATGACTGTCTTGCAAATCAGGGAAAGCTGTCTTAAACAAAAAAAATCAGTGGTTCACTTTTCTCTTCAGCCGTAAACCCAGAATCCATCTTGGCATTAGACTAGCTTGTCCTTGATTGGTCAAATTTTCTTTCAAAAAATATCTGGCCAGATTGGGACTATTGCCTAATATTATTAATTGGAACCTCCCCCCCCCCCGCCCCCGGCATGTCTATTTGCAGTAGGGAAAAAGCTCCAATTGGTGCCAATGAGAGCTTTCCCTCCTTTATGAATAGCAGACAAGGGGTATAATTCTGACTGGGACCCCAGTGGAGAAGAAGAGTTAAAGCCTCACACCCACCACCAGATCAAGGCCTCCCACTCTGATAGATGATGATAGATAGAGGATAGATAGAGGATAGATAGATGATAGATAGATAGATGATAGATGATAGATAGATAGATAGATAGATAGATAGATAGATAGATTAGATAGATGATAGATAGAGATGATAGATAGATGATTGATAGATGATAGATAGATAGATGATAGATAGATAGATAGATAGATAGATAGATGATAGATAGATAGATAGATAGATAGATAGATAGATGATAGATAGATAGATAGATGATAGATAGATAGATAGATAGATAGATGATAGATGATAGATAGATAGATAGATAGATGATAGATAGATAGATAGATAGATGGATGATAGATAGATAGATAGATAGATAGATAGATGATAGATAGATAGATAGATGATAGATAGATAGATGATAGATAGATAGATAGATAGATAGATAGATAGATAGATAGATAGATAGATATAGATAGATGATAATTAGATAGATGATAGATGATAGATAGATGATAGATAGATGATAGATAGATAGATGATAGATAGATGATAGATATAGATATAGATAGATATGATAGATGATAGATAGATAGATAGATGATAGATAGATAGATAGATGATAGATAGATAGATAGATAGATAGATAGATAGATAGATAGATAGATAGATAGATAGATATAGATAGATAATGAAGTCAAACTATGTGACAAACATCAGATCATCTTTGTCTCTTAATGGGTGACTAGGCAAATCCCTATCTGAGCTCCCAACCAGATACAGTGGTACCTTGGGTTACAGATGCTTCAGGTTACAGACGCTTCAGATTATAGACTCCACTAACCCAGAAATAGTACCTCGGGTTAAGAACTTTGCTTCAGGATGAGAACAGAAATTGTGCGGCGGCGGCACAGCGGCAGCAGCGGGAGGCCCCATTAGCTAAAGTGGTACCTCAGGTTAAGAACAGTTTCAGGTTAAGAACGGACCTCCGGAACGAATTAAGTTTTTAACCTGAGGTACCACTGTAATGAAAACCACCTTCTTTGCAGGGTGCAATGTTTATAGAGTGAACAGATGCAGTGCATTTTGAAGACTTAGAAAAGACAAAAGTCTTCTTCTATAATTATCTCTCCGTTTCATTTGAATTTTCTGGCATGTATAACACTTTGAGAATATCTCCTGTGTATCTCCATTTCTGTTCTCTAAATGGAGGTAATCGTTGAAATCCACAATCATCGATCTCAATGCCTGGGAATATAAATCGAGGGTCTACAGTGCACTAATTGAGGAATATGAGCAACATAATTATGATGATATGCCACTTTCTCTAAAATAATGAAATTAAGTGGTACATTATGCAGTCTTTGTGCGAGATGCAATGGTCTTTGGAAAAAAGAATAATGTTGCAATGTCTAAGAACCCTGCTCTACCTTCACCCCAGATTAAGCAGTGGCTGTGGACTTGTGAAAGTCATTTATATTTGGTATAACTCACCATGTGGGTTGCAGACTTTGGGTAAGGAGGATGAACACCTTTGATGGGTGGTGAAGCTCACTGCAAGATGCCCCTGATTTCTACTGTGAATTGCATACATAAGTACTTCAGAGGTGGCTCATTATGGGGGAGTTCATTGCTGTGCTGCTGGTCCATTGACCACCCATGAAGAGGAGACCTGGAAGAGGACAGTATCATCAAAATTGTATAAATAATAAAATTAAAAGTCCAAATGTGTGTGAGAAGGGCTGAGCAAGTGAAGGTTCGAATGTGACGGTTGTGTTTGTAAGAGAACCATGAAGGACAGAATGACATTGTGATTAAAACAGTGGAAGCTTGTAGAAGTAAGTACATAACTGCCCCCCTTTGCTTGCAAATGTTTATGGATTTCTTTCCCTTTTTCATATTTGGTGTGCCCCCCCCCCCACTACTTGCTGGTGGACGTTGTGTCACAGTTGCAATGCCTAAATAAATGTCCTGTTTTGCTGACAATTGGAGACTGGCTCTTATTGGCCATCTAGCCTGAATCTACAGGGTAAAAAGTAAAGGTAAAGGACCGCTAGACGGTTAAGTCCAGTCAAAGGTGACAATGGGGTGCGATGCTCATCTCGCTTCAGGCTGAGGGAGCCAACATTTGTCCACAGACAGCTTTCCAGGTCATATGGCCAGCATGACTGCTGCTTCTGGCACAACAGAACACCATGACAGAAGCCAGAGGGCACAGAAACGCCATTTACCTTCCCACTGCAGTGGTACCTATTTATCTGCTCGCACTGGTATGCTTTCAAACTGCTAGGTTGGCTGTGCCAAATATCTAAAGGATCTACTACTACTCTCCCATCGAGGAACCTTTATGCTCGTGAGATTAAATGCTTTCCCTCCTTTTTAGTCACAAGCCTCCTTTTTAGTCACAAGCCTCCTTTTTAGTCACAATCTTACCCGAAAGGTTTCCCAGTGATCCATCCTTTTGGGGAACAGACAGGGCGAAACAGAATATCTAAATGCACATGCTCACAGTGTGACCTTATGACCCTCAGCAGCTTCACCCTTGTCCTTTTAATTATCCCAGTGACTCAAAATGTTTTATACTGTGATGCCAATAAAGGTATTTGATTTGATTTGAACTGCTAGGTTGGCAGAAGCTGGAACAGAGCACAGGGAGCTTACCCCGTTGAGTGGATTCAAACTGCTGACCTTCCAATCAGCAATCCCAAGAGTCTCAACGGTTTAGACCACAGCGCCACCCACTCCCTATACCTACAGGGTATTGGGTATTGACCCCCAATATTTACCTCAAAATAGGAAGTGCTTTATGCAAAGTCTAAGTGCCCTTAACAAACCATATTTCCCAGGATCCTTCGGGGAAAACAGTGTGCCTTGAATGTCCTTTAAAATTATGGCGAAGATGTGACTCGAGAAAGAGAGAAGGCGGGCATTGGACAATTCCAGCACCAGGTAGAAGGGTTTAGCCCCTGGGTGCCAAACTTTCTCACAAATGCTTGATCACAAATGCATGCATTTTGCCTGAAAGATAAGCAGAGAAATTCTCGTCCCGAAGACACGCTTCTGACAGAATACTCCCTTACACCACCAAATAAAACTTCCTGCCATCTCATTATGTTATGCTGAGGCTTACAAATCTAAACGGCACACAAATGCCTTGGGCACTGTATTACTCTGGAGAAGAGAAAGAGAGAGAGAGAGAGAAAGGCACGGAGTGATGGGGGAGGAGGAGTACACTTCCCTAGGGGTGTAATACGCTGAGCCAACTGCTGGTAAATCAACAATGTGAAATAGGGAGATGGTTGGAAATACGCAGCCTATCTACAGAAGAGCATCTGGTGAAGTTTTTGCTCCCAGAACGCCGTCACTCATTTGTTATTTAGGCTTTGTCAAGATATGTTCAAAAAGCAGCAGCTGGGAAAGTATAAATCAATGGAAGCGAGCAATAAGAATGCAGGGGCATTGGGAAGAATGGAAATAAAGGCACATTTGCTTGCGTGAAGAAACAGCAGCAGCAGCACCCTGAAAGGAATGATACCAGGGCAACCATTTTGGTGCCCTGCTAGAAAAAATACTTTGTGCCTTAAGGCCTGCACAACTTGTGAACCCTCCCTAATGAAACACAGGCCATCAGACATTGTTTTCAAGCCTGCCACGTGTCTGATAACAATCTCTATTTTTCAGTCCCAGGAAGACAGCCAAGAAGAAGGTGCTTATAAGGTCGCTGATGAGCAGCTACACTTCTGAAGGTGTAGTGTGGTGTAGTATGTTATAAGTTGTCTTTTCAGCCTAGGCATGGCATGAAGTTCTACCCCATCAGGAATCTAGGTTAGAACACTGGCTTATGCCTGGGACAGAGGCATATAATGTATTCGTTCGTTTTTTTATTTATTAAATTCAAAGGTAGGTTTATTTTGGAGATGGGGAAGAAATTGTTTGGTCTGCTTTTTGCAGTGGAGTGTCCTGATCTAACACACTACATTTTCCTCTTTCTTTCTGATCTGCCACTCTTAAACTTACTTGAAGATCAGAAGGCAACTCCTAGTTGGACTACACACACCTCTAGATGTTGCAATGGAATTCTGGTACAGGGAAAGTGTGTGCAAAAATACACATTTTATGTACTAAAAAAAAATGCATCCAAGATGTGTTTTATCCAGACGAATGCATAGAAGTGCATTGAGAAGTGTATATTTTACATTAAAAAGTGCATCTGTTATGTAACAAGTGCATACCAAATGCATATGATTTGAATGTGGACCATTAGTGCATTCCTTTTTTAAAAAAATGTGCACAAAATGGGGCAGAATATATCAGTGACTGAGCACCACCAAGACTAAAATGAGACTGAAGTAGCTGCTCAGTCCCTCCCTAGTTGTTGGTTTGAATTTCAAGGGAAGCTGCCACTGATGCCTTTGCAGAGGAGATATGTCTGTGGCAGCCGACACTGTTGCGAGACTCACCCAATCAATGTGCAAAGAAACAGTAAAAAGTGGATGCAACACAATACTCAGTGAGGCAGTTAAAATGTCTATAGCACTGTACAATGCCCAGTCAATAGACAATAAATAGCTCACATTTTGCCAGTCCTGAACAGTGTCAATAAATCAGAATGCAGGAAAAAGGCAATTACAGGACAAGGTGAATAAAGAATGATCATTGTTGAGAAAACCAGAAAATAAGATAAATGCAGTGATATGCAGGTGGCTACAAATTCAAAAGTGAATCAGCTCAGAAGCAAAGGAACAGTATATATCGAAGAAGATGCTTTTTACAGACCACGGTAAGAAGGAAAATAAATTATATTTTTATTTAATCATTTTTGGTTCTGTTTTACTGTAAAGTTGCACTAAGTTGGGTATGCAAGTGAGAAATGAGGTCTACTTGTGCAATGGGACTCTCCTCTCCTTGCACCCCACTTGCAGATCTCCTAAACCTGTTCTGGGGGTTCCCCCAACCCTCCCCAGCAGATTTAAGGGGCATTGGGAAGGAGGGGGGCTGGAAGATGCAGCTTCTGGGCTACCTCCACCTTCCCTGACCCCAGCAACTAAGCTGTGAAGGGAGGCTTCATGCTGCCTAACGGAGCAGCCTCCCAACTCCTTCTTGCTTGCAAGCAGGAGTGGGGCAGGGATCTCTCAATTGTGAAGGGAGGCCAGTGTGGTGTAGTGGTTAAGAGCGGTGGACTCGTAATCTGGGGAACCGGGTTCGCGTCTCCGCTCCTCCACATGCAGCTGCTGGGTGACCTTGGGCCAGTCACACTTCTCTGAAGTCTCTCAGCCCCACTCACCTCACAGAGTGTTTGTTGTGGGGGAGGAAGGGAAAGGAGAATGTTAGCCGCTTTGAGACTCCTTCGGGTAGTGATAAAGCAGGATATCAAATCCAAACTCTTCTATCAGAGCTTGCGTGCAAGCAGGCGGGGGCAGGGATCTCTCAGTTAGGCAACGGGAGGCCTCCCTTCCCAGCTGAGGGATCCTCGCCCCCTCCTGCTTGCACGCAAGTAGGAATGGGATTGGAGCTGCTCCGATGGGAAGGGAGGCATTGTGCTGCCCGAGACTCACTGTCGCCGCTGCTCTCGGCCCTCCTTCTCCACCTTCCATGCCTGGCGCACCGCGCACCGCTTCCCTACCACCACCACTGAAGAACCAACAACTCAGGGGCTGCCCAGGCTCATGGAGAAAGGAGACAGAAGCCTCGGAGGAAGGGGAAACATGGTGGTAGAGGTCAAGACGTGGCCACTTCTCTTCCACTGCCATCGCTGCAGCATCAGCATCCTAAACGTGTAGTATTTATTTATTTATTTATTTATTTATTTATTTAAAGTGTCCCCGGATTCATTGAAAAAAACCTGGTAACCTTAGACTTGAATGCAAGAAAGGGGGAAACCTGTAGGTTTTTCATAATCTGAAAAGGCCCCCAATGGCAGCAACAGCTGTAAAATTGTATGACTGATGGTCAAAATGGACCTGACTGGAAAGTCAAGGAAATCACTGTGTAAGTATATTTAGCTGGCAAAGTCAATTGCTAGCCCAAGGAAGACAAAAACTGTTCTAATATTTGAGAGTTCTCTTGTACACTGAAGTGAATGAACCTATTTGAAATGTAATGCAATGGCATTTTCTAACAAATGATTTAATGAATGCTGTGTCTGCTGCTGTCATATTGCATCAAAACCACTTCACCCCTTGTCAGTCATATCAAAGCAGCTGTCAAAATCTGACTATACCAAAAAAAGATTCTCTACTTTTTAGAATTTCCTGTATATTTGTATCAAAGTCAAAGTAATAATTATAGCAGTAGCAACCAGATTTGAGAAAGCAAGATGTCTCACCCCCCAAAATGAAGCTTTTACCATTTCTTAAGCATTGTAACGTACAATTATGGAAGGATCACGTCAGAAAAAAATTACTAATATTATAACTAATGATACCATTTCCCTACTTCCAGGGAGAAAATGAATTCATAGCTGTATTTGGGGTTTGTTTGTTTTTTCATTTATGCATAATTCTACACAACTGATTAGTCAGCCAAAAATCTCTTGATGGGCTTACTCATAGAAGTTGCTTGCAGTTGCTATGGTGTGGATCATCCTGTTCCTCATTTTAGAGACTTTACTAGAACTTAAAACAGTGTTAGGGAACCTCTGGCTTATGGGCCTCATTAGGCTTTCAGTGCCTCAGGGGTTGGTTCAACAGCTCGTTCTAGGTGAACGACACCCATCTTCCCTGGGCCTGATGTCATATATGATACCAGGTAAGGTAAAATAAGGGTGGGGCGCGGGTGGCACTGTGGGTTAAACCACAAAGCCTAGGACTTGATGATCAGAAGGTCAGTGGTTCAAATCCCTGCCACAGGGTGAGCTCCCGTTGCTTGGTTCCTGCTCCTGCCAATCTAGCAGTTCGAAAGCATGTCAAAGTGCAAGTAGATAAATAGGTACTGCTCCGGCAGGAAGGTAAACAACGTTTCCATGCACTGCTCTGGTTTGCCAGAAGCAGCTTAGTCATTCTGGCCACATGACCCGGAAGCTGTACACTGGCTCCCTCGGCCAGTAAAGCGAGATGAGCGCGGCAACCCCAGAGTCAGTCACGACTGGACCTTATGGTCAGGGGTCCCTTTACCTTTAAGGTAAAATAAAATCATATATGATATCAGGTGTATCCAGGGCTTGAAATCTCAAGCCACAGCAAAACTGAAGAAGAATCTGGAACCCAGTTTAAGTGTGTTCCATATTCTTCCTTTGTATCAAAAAGCTTCAAAATGTTGGCACCTTTTCCTATCGCCCACCACTCTAAGAGTGCTTCTAAGTTTTCCTTTATTCCCTTTGCAGCCGTAGCTGGATTGCGAGAGGGGTGGAATCTTCCTTTGCAGACACCACTTTCATTCAAGCCACACCTGCAAAGTAAAAGAATCGGGACATTCAAATTCTTTCCTTTGAAGTCAAGTCACTTGGCACCATGGCGATATCAGGTGATTGACAGGAAGTCAATGGAGGCTGGAGGAGCCCAGGATTCCCCCATCCTGCTGACCAGATCCTATTCCCCACCAGGAATTTTAAAATCTATTCCAAAAGCAGTGCTTCCTCCTTAAAAAGCTGGGGGGGGGGGAGAGTGTACAACAGGTGCATCCTGACAAGTAATACTCTTCGCTTCCTGTATTCTGTGCCAAAATTGTGTGCTTCATTGATCGCAAGGGCTGCACCGCTTTGTTTGCATTGCCTCACATTAAAAGTCCCACCACTTCCCTCACTTAAGACTCGCGCTGGATTATAAACTGGAAAAATCGACATCCTATCTCTGTTAACCTTTGGCAAAGCTTGAGGAACTATTCCTTGCTCATGAAAAAGCCATCTAATTGCTAATCTATAATCCTTTTAATATGCTTCACGTTTCTGGATTGATCTATTGCCAGCTGACCTAGCTGTGCTGGTAGCTATATTAATCCCATTATTCACGTGTTCCAATGGAATTCGGTTTAATGAAGGCTGAAAGGCTTGCATGCACTTGGCAAATATTAAAGATGGTTACACTTCCATTGTGCCGCACCTAATTACATAGCATTCTTTTGTTTAATGGTGGAAATTTAGTTGTTCTGCCACAACCTAATTTATCTGGCTTAAAAGCATCACCAAACATCCTTATCTAGTGCATTGTTATTTTTAAGGAACTGTCTTCAGCTTATTATTTCTAGTTTGTGCTTTTTAATGATGCTAATAAAGTTGTATGGAATCCAAAACATATTCTATGACAACAAGGAAGATATATTCCATCATACCCTCCAACATTTCTCCAATAAAAATAGGGATGTCCCATTCAAGAATGATAATTTTACTATTTATACCTCACACATCTTACTGGGTTTCCCCAGCCACTCTGAGCAGCTTCCAACATATATACAAACATAATAAAACATTAAACATTAAAAACAATAATTTCGCTATAAATAATTGCCTTCAGACAACTCGGGAGTCAAATAACTCCATACGCTCTAAAATTTCTCCAGTGGAAATAGGGACGTCCTAAGGAAAAGCGGGACATTCTAGGATTGTTTTGGGTGAAGCATGACAGTTAATCCACCATATTTGTATACATTTGTAGTAGATGCATACTTTTAGTTTCTTCTTTCTTTCCTCCTTGTCACACCATAGTGTTATGCTTTTGGAATTTGGATGCCTGTAGATCTGTGAGTTTAGAATCTATAAGAAGAAACCTTTTAAACCAAGCAGACTAGTCTCTTTGTGAGATAATGGCCTTAGTTGACTAGCCAAGTATTGGCATTTACATGTATGAAGTGACGGTTCTGTTGCCATAGAGACAAATGGGTGAGCCTTTCCTCACTCCACCTGCCTGCATGCCATGTCACCCTAGGAGGAGGAACAATTGGCCAAGGGGTGCAGTATGTCCGATAGCTTTTGGCTGATGCTGGAAGCTGGAGACACAGAGACCTGTCTTGCTCTGTGCTGGACCCAAAGCTGTGGCTTGAGGCTTTCTTGGTAATCTATTGGGGGAGGGCAGGATCTATTGAATTGTTAATGCTGTGAGCCCCTCCATCCTATGCTCAGGTTGTGTATGTGTGTGTGTATATATATATATATATATATATATATATATATATATATATATATATATATATACCATATGTCCTAATGACACAACAGTCTCCATCAACCTTCATTCCAATAAAAGCAAACTCTGGCTAAGCTGGAGCCTATGGAGTCCCTCAGCACCAGAAGATTGGGGAGGTTCAACAATATAATGGTTGTAGTATCAGAGGCACAACCCACCTAAGATCCGGCAATAGCCTCTTTATGGATCCTCCTAACATGTTTAAGACCTCACTAGTCATCAGTTCATACAAACCTCCTTCTAGCAGCTATGGTGTTTTATGCTGACCTGTTAGCAGCTACAAAGTGCTGTTGTGGCTTCCCCTGTTGATGTTATACAACAGGCTTCTTTTCAGCCAGAACTCAACAGAACTCAGTTCTGGCACCTCTCAGGTGGGCGTCATTGCCAATATAAGAGAATAAGTGAGGTGTTCATGGTGAGGTCCGGCACCTCTTTTTCTAGAAAAATAGCACTGCTGAAGGCTCTACGAAGGATGTGAGAGGACGGTCCCCAGCCACACTACAGTTTAAATTTCCCATGGCCACGCCTCCCGCCAATGCTGATTGGACAGTGGGGCCGGCCCTAGGCAGGGCCCCACCCAGCACTGGTGACATGGCCAGGAGGTGATGATGAGGGGGCCGATCTCCACCCCCAGCCAGATCACTGTGAGGCCCAATGCCTGGCCACAACACTGCTCACTAGAAAGTCCTGTTTTCAGGCTTCTTATAGGATTCTGGTTGGATACTGTGAAAACAGGCTACTGGGGGGGGGGGGAACGACTAGATGGGCATTGGCCTAAGCCAGCAGGCTCTTCTTATGTTACATTCCCACATCCTCTGCCCCTTCAGTGTCTTCATTTCAATGCTCCTTGAGCATTCCTACAGCTGCAGTGTGGCTGACCAAAGCATCTTTCACAGCCTTTGTGAGACCACCTACAGATCTTCATCAGTGTGTGTCATTATTAATTACCAAATGCTTATAGTAACCCTACTTACAGTTTTATAACAGTCAAATTTCTTCTGAGGAAATAGATCTCCTGCTGATTCAAAGCCCGAATACTGTCGCTTTTTAGAGACAATCACTTTTTAACTTCTAATTTTATAACATTACATGAGGGCCACTGGGAATGCTTCAACGCTCTCCTTTAATGACAGCAAAATCCATATTTGTTTTGGCTGATATTTAACGGATTATTAATTTTTCAGTTTAGTTTAACTCTTCTTTTTCTTTAGTGCAGGTGTAATAGACTGTGGATTCCTCAATGTGATCCCATTATAAAAGTTTAAGTGGGATTTGTAAAATTGGGCTCTCTTGTAAGTTCACTGACGGAGATGCAGGTAGGTGTGCCAATTGCATTAATGAAAATTCTCAGGATTATAGGATTTTCAAAACCAGGACACTCCAGGGCATTAAAGAACATAAGTTAATGAAACTCCATTAGGAGTTTCATTATCTGCATGCCTACATTAAGACTAAGATGCCGTACAAAGTTTTAGGCTTAGGTTATAGGACTACTGCTCTGTAGATTTCACCTCTTAGTAAAGTGGTGCTGAGTAGATTCACTACCATGCTTCTAACACTGAATAAATATTAAAACCCTGTGATGTGAGCAGGGTACGACTGATCAAAAGCCCAGGCTTATGATCATCATCAACATCATCATCAACAACATCATCATCAACATCATATATTCATCTGACTTTGACATATTCTTGTTCATTGCTTAATCCCCTGATTGAGGAGGGTCACTCCTGACTAATTATGCAATCTTAGCCTCACTTCTCTGGGAGTAAGCCCCATTGGATTCAATGAGACTTATTTCTGAATAGGCATGGTTCTACTCTTAGCTATGAAACAATGTGGCCTCACTAGGCCTCATTCTCAATTGTCTCATTTGCCCGCAATCACTGTCTCTGCTTTACCAGTAAAATGATGGCACCAGATATGATTGAAAAAATGTGGACATTTACTAATCTAAGGGTTTTTCAGGGGAGGTCTATCCCAACGCAATCATCATTCTTTTTAGTTCACAAACAGAAACTGGGGGATATTTTACAGAATTCCAATTACTGTGTAAAGCAGGCGTCACCAACATGGCAGCCACTGGTGCAATTGCTATGGTGCCCTACAAAATGTCTGGTAAATATCCCCTCAAAAATCCACAATGCACAAAGGATAGTCTGCCCTTCCTGCTCATTTTGTGTTCCAACAGCCTCAGCCACTTCTACACTGAAGATGCCCACATTTCACTGAATGCCAGGACTGGACACCCATGTTCCCTTTCCCCCTAAACAGACGATTTCAAAGAGCTTCTCTCTGTGAGTAACTGCAGTGGTGGCTGATGAAAGTGCCTTTTTTCATTGGTGGGGTGGGGCTTGTGAGGTGTACACCTGACCCATTTTGTGGTCCCTTTTTCTGCTATTTTAAATGTGGCAGCCATTCTGCTTTATGTAATGGCTCCAAGGCAGCCATTTTGTTACATGCGCCTGCAGCACTTTCTCAAAAATCCAAACGTGCTTCCTAGTCTAAAATTTAATGTAATCTTCAAAATTTCAAAATTTACAAAAACAAAGCAACACTGTTTATTATTATTGTATTTCTTTTCTAAAAATTCCAATAAATATCTATTAAAAAAAATTTAATGTAATCTTCATAGAAACCAGCTGTTAGAGGAGTAGTTTAGGCCTATAATATACCCCAACTTTCATTTATGTCTACTGCATTCTCCTGAAATTCCTATTCTGCTCAATACAAGACTGACTAGAAGCAAAATCAAACAAACAAAAATTACAGCCTTCTGAAGGTTATATTATGTGGGCTTACTGGTATAACAATGTTGAAAAACAGTGGAATTGTTGTAGTTTTAAAAAAAGCAACCTTCCAACCTTCCAACCTAATAGCTGGTGTACAAACACTTCCGAAAATGCTAGTATACCCTGCCTCAGCCTCAAAGGAAATTATTTTAAGACAACAAAATCCCCAATTACAGAGCAATATAGTGAACACAAAGTTATTTCTATATTTACACCCTGACTAGAGCTATGCATCAACTAGTGTTGCCTAAAAGGTCCTCCTCTTAGCTCTTTGTAAAATTTTATAACAGTTTTGATTTAGAAGAGTGGATCGATCTAACATACTTAAACGGCATTACGTTTAATAAAATAGTTACAACCTTGAGGCAAAACATCAAACAGAGGTAGCAACATTAATCAAAGAAAGTCACTGAAAGAAGGGAGGATTTAATAAGGATAAATGTAGTCAAGCAAAGCATCATGTTAACCCTAAATTCGTTGCTGAACAAATGACTCCCTTCTTCTACGCTGGGCTAAAAATAAATAGATGGCTGTTTCAATTCAGGTAAAAATATACAATTTGTTCCAAAGGCTGTTTAAGCAAAAGGCTAGGCAAATCTTCATCTGCCCCGATGCCTCCGGGGAGGGGCTATTCCCCTTCGAGTGAACATCCCACCGCAGGATTCAGGAAAAAATGCACCAATGCTCTGCTTGTGTATTGTTTAGGTCCAATCCATAAACTCCTGCATTGATGATGCCCCCACTATTTTGTCCCTTGTTTGATATTGGAAGAATACATCAGAATGGATTAGTTTACCTGCTTCTTCCATTCCATCAACTGAGCCTCCAATGCTATAGAGCTCTAGGAGCAGACTATAAGGTTTAGAGGTACTGGAACTTTCCACACTTACCTTTGATAGTGGTATAGCTGCTGTTTGAGCTCATGTTTTAAATTGTGAATTTGGAGCTCCCTGTCTGCACCTTTGCTCACCGTTTTTCGAGAGTGAGCACAGTGTTTTCCTTCCACATTAACAGTGGGTTGTGCATGAATTAAGAAAGGCTCCATGGCTGTAGTCACACCCCTTATGCACCCTCACATTCCTCTAGCCAGCGAATGTGAGAGTTGAGAGCATTTGCACAGGGTAGTCCTTTCAGAGGGATGATATATTACACCTTCCAACATGCTGCAGAGGAAAATCAGGACACACATCTTTCGGGGTCACACTCTCACAGAAACCAAAATAGGACATCCCAGGCAGGGCTGGCTTACCCATAGGCACTAGGGGTGCAAGACACCTGGGCACTGGGCTCTCAGGGGCACCAGGCCAAGAGTCTGGGGCTGAGATTTGGAGTCCAAGGATTGAAGAGCCGCTGCTGAATGGAGCAGAGCCTGTCAGAGCACCGCAAGCATTTCTTCTGCGGGCCCTGATGCAGCCAGTCGGTTCCTCCCTCCCAGCATGGGAGAGAGTCATGTGCCCCCCCCAAAAAAAGCTCAACAACAACTCTGAGCTGCCCCCCTTAAAAAAGCGCAACGACTTTGACCTGCCTTCCAAAAAAATGGGCAGTATTTTGCACCCCGGCGCTGCATATGCTAAAGACAGCTCTGATCCCAGGATCCAATTAGAAGCCGGGCTTCTATAATTCTGGGATGTCCCACTCAAAGTGGAGTCCCATACTGTTGATGAGTATGGTATAGCATTGCCTACTATTGTGGAATCTGAACCATTTGTGAGTATCAGAGATTAGAAGAGTTCATATGAGAGCAACTACGTTTGAGCTGCGGCTTGGCCCAGATCTCCCATTGCTTTCCGCCATTTTCTCCTCAGAATAGGACCCAGCCCAAATGGACAACTTCAGCTGGTCAGAGGAAAGTGTTGCTAAACAGATGTCTGCCAAGCCACCCCCACCAACCCCCATCCTCTCCACACAGAAAGCAGGATGATGCTCAGAACCCATTCCACACAAATGAAAATATTAAGAATCTATTCCACATCTTTCACAAATGTTGGATTTGGGAGAGGTAGAAAAAACTGGGTTTTGAGTACATTCTTCTGGAATAGCAGCTGAATCGTGTGAAAGCATGTTAAAAAAAATACTTTAAAACCCCCAACCTAGCAACTATACTACTATAAAAGGTAAAGTTAGTAAAGACTGATACTGTTCTTCAGTCACCAAATAAAGGACAAATGTGTGGAGATGGTTCTTCTTGGTTTTCTAGCATGCCCAGCCCCAGTATTCTGTAGTCCACAGGATTGCATTAGACCAGAGAAACATCTCCCCCCCAATATCTTTATTAGTTCTCAATACAGCAAAATACAGATTCAACCAACATAACTTGTATAAACACTGGGTAAGGAAAGTATGCATGTTTTACAGTATCAAGAAATAAAATATATGCCATTAAACGTTTTTATCTCTTTTATTACTGATGTAATTATTCCTCACTATAGGTCTGCTGTGATATTAATGAACTGGTATTACACCCTAATCATCAGGAGTATAAACAAGGTTAAAGTAAAAAAAGACAGGGGAAGAGGATATAACAGGACGACAACATCTTATATTGTCACGATAGCCAAACATTCTTGTTTAATTCTGGAATCAAGTCACTTAAATGACTGAGAAAAATTCATATTTATCATCTTTTGTATATGTCACAATTGCTTATAATAACAGCAGCAAATATATGATAAGTCTAAAAATGAAGGTACCCAGACAAACAAACACACAGAGATGAATGTAAGAAAAGCCTTCTAGAGCAGATCAAAGACCTATCTAGTGCACCTTTTCTGTTCTCATAATGGCCAACCAGATGTCTGTGGGAGGTTGACAAGCAGGACATGAGTGTATTATTATTATTATTATTATTATTATTATTATTATTATTGACTTCTAATCTTCTTTTGAACTTTTCTACCTTATACTTCAGAAATCAATTTGTATTATTCAGATAATAAAACATCCGCAGCAGTAATGGATTTTAATCTAAAACGGATTTTTTTTTTAAAAAAAGAAAGAAATATGCTGTAAAATATGTTAATGTTAAGTGTTTGCATAATATCCTAATATGTTTTTAATGTGCTTAGGCAAACTGGAAACAACTAACATTAACAGAAGATAATAAATGCCATTACTTGGAACGTCCAGATATAATTTACATGTCATGATCATTGTTGTTTCTTGTCATGCATATATAATAGGAAATGGCTTTGAGGTAAATTAATCTACTTCATTGCAGTGGGCACCCTATCCTAATTTAGCAATACTCCAAAAATATAACCAGACCATAGACATCAACAGGAAAGAATATACATTTGTATGTACTAGTAATGTCAAACAGGTTTAAATGGATGGAGAAGAAACTGCCAATATACCCTCAGGGAAAAAATATATTGCATTAAACATGTCAATAGCCAAGTCCATCAGCTTAATGAAACAGATGTTTGGGATTCCAAGTGGATTGTCTTGACACTGACAACTTCATTCACAAGTTATAGTCAATATCACAATATGATTTTCTTAATGGAGTAGGGCGCACTATTGATAATTGAATAAACTTTTCATAATGAAACTGTCACAGAGCAAGAAGTGCTATGAATCATTCATAGTTACATGCTCAATGCAAAGAATGAAAAACCACAATCCCAACGCTGCCCTTTTGGGATTGGACTGGAACTCTGCTAAGACTGAAATGTGGTTGGGTTCTGAGAAGCAACTGATAATGCTATTAAAAATAGATAACTTGAAGTGAGTGTTTGCTTGTTTGTTTGTTTGTTTGTTTGTTTAAAAAAGGTGAAGGGCTGTAGGTGAAGGACCATAGCTCAGTGGTAGAAGCCCTGCATAGCTCAATCCTGCATGCAGAGGGTGCCAGGTTCATCAGGGCCGGTGCACCCATGAGGCAAGATGAGGTGACTTCCTTGGGCGGCAAAATCCACAGGGGCAACAGGTTCAGTCTCCAAGGAATATTGTTGCTGCCTCCATGGCAGCCTCTGGTGAACAGAAGGCACTGCCCTTGTTCCTGATGTAGATCCACTCCTCCCAACTGTTCTTGATGTCATTCTTCATTCACTTCTTCTTTCATGGCTGGGTACAGAGGCATTTTTTGGTTTGCCTCAGGTGACAAAATGTCTTGGGCTGGCCCTGAGGTTTCGACCCTGGTGTCTCCAGGCAGGGCTTGGAAACGTTCGAGCCTAAAGCTCAGGAAATCCATTGCCTGTCAGAGGAAACAATACTGAACTAGATGGACCAAAAGTCTGATTTAGTAGAAAGCAGCTTCCTGTAGCTGTAGATTTGTTGTAAAAAAATTATTACCCACCAGTGACCAGGAGGCACCAGGCTGAGGTTGCCACAATTTTAAATTCAGAATTAAAAACAGTTGAAGCACATTACAGTCACAGGAATAGGGTGTGTCCTGAAAACACACACCTCACGGGTCAAAGACCAAAGTAATTCACTGAAAGCTGTATTGTGAAGAAGTCAGATGCGTCTCTGTGGGGAGGGGATTCCACAATGTAGTTGTTGGCACAGAGAGTGCCCTCTTCTGGACCACACACTGAACTTCTGTGGGTGTCAAAACTATGAAGAGGGCCCCCTCTGCTAACCGTAACACCTGAGAGGGTCTAATTTAAATTTTACCTTTCTGCACTAGGCTAGTAGGCTGCAGGAATAGAGTAGAGGAGGAATCTGACATTGGAGTTCAGCTTTCTGAGGCTGAAACACTCTCTCAGGCCTCAGAAAGCAAGATCAGAGGCATCCAGTGGAATCTGGAACCTGACAGGGGCCATAAGATTGCAGGTCATAGAATCTTAATTGTTTTTCCTATATACCAACAAGGCAAGGGATCTGAGATGTAAAGAATAACAAGTTTGGTCACAGTTTCTGCTGAGCTTCAGTAATCAGTGATGCCATTCTGGAAGTCAATGCAACAGTCTTTGTTGAGAGGCAGTAGGGCAACATTGTTATCGCCATACTGAACCAGAACTCAATAATAAAAGCTGCAGCCCGTGCAATTTTGTGTGCTGCTATAGCACATGTTTGACATTTTCTGTGTCTTTTAAATTCTCTAAAGTTGGCCCATCTGAACAACGGAATCAATCTTACAGTAGGTTATAGAATGAATGATAATAATAAGGGCAGCAACTGTAGCCTTAAGCTGAGAAATTATTCAAACACCATTTTCACAGTTGTTGGTTTTTTTTGAGGGGGTTGCAACCATCTTCCCACAGGAACTTTTGAGCAACTACTCTTTTGCTCCATGTATTTGTTCAAAATGACCCATAGTTCTTCCTGATCAATTCAAGATTTCCTCATACAATATATTAGTCCCTTATTATGTGCTCCCTCTCTCTCTCTGTCTCTCCCCGCACTGAAGGCTTATAGTTGGCAAAGATACAAAAAATAAACATGGGGGGCGGGAAGTATCTGTAAAATATTAGCTAATAAAAGCTTGAAGTACTGCATACCAGCTTAACTGTAAACCCTGAAATTCAGCATGATTAGTGAGATCTTACTGTGCAAAAGTGATATAACCAAAACGCGTGATTTCCTATTTCAGCATACCAATTTGTCCAACTTATAATAGGCTGTATTGCGATTCAAACACAATTTCCCAAGAATATTTTCATGGCTTGGATTGCCAAGGAAGATTTTGAACACATGTGGGCCACTCTTCAGCAAGCACGGCACTCAGAGCTTTGGAGAAACTTGTGCAGAAGTTCTTAAAACTCCTTCCTTGCAATTAAGTTCCCATTGACATATGTGGGCAAGTGACCATTGCACCTAACAGAGCTAATTATTGTTTGTCAGGTATCTTCACCATTTGGGAAATTCAGTTCTCTTGAATTTTTCTTGCAAATATGTGATGTGATTGCTATTCCCCATCCATATCTAAAACCCCTTACTTTTCCTTGGATGCATTTGTTGGGAGTGGGGTAAGAGTAGGGTTTCCCCATTGATTGAGCCACTGGTACCGCAGCCAGCAGCATCCCCTGGAAGTTCCAAGACATAGCAAGCTGCAGTTCTCCCTGGGAAATTCCTACACATCACAGCAGTTCTGCTCACACAGGCCATCTATTGGCTTGCTCTGATTTGGAAGGAAGTCAGGCTTGGACTTTGTTCAGTCAACAGCAGCAGCTGCCATATCTAATTCCCAGGTCCTGCTGCCTGGCATGCAAGTATCTGTTTGTTACTCCTGGCTTCTGACCCCTGGTTTCCAGCTCCAACACAATACAGTGGTACCTCGGGTTACATACGCTTCAGGTTACATACGGTTCAGGTTACAGACTCCGCTAACCCAGAAATAGTACCTCGGGTTGAGAACTTTGCTTCAGGATGAGAAGAGAAATCGCACAGCAGCAGCGTAGTAGCAGCGGGAGGCCCCATTAGCTAAAGTGGTGCTTCAGGTTAAGAACAGTTTCAGGTTAAGAACAGACCTCCAGAACGAATTAAGTACTTAACCGGAGGTACCACTGTACTCAGTGGTTGTTTAAGGACCACTCTTGACAAAAAAAAATATTATAATAAGGGACAGGTGAATCTGTCAGTTTCTCATTTTTCCAATCTTTAAGTTTGGTTCTGCACCCTTCCACATATGTTTGTGATTGTTCATTTTTAAAGTTGTCATGAAAATTCATATGAAACTTAGAGCAAATTTCTTCTACTATACATATTTTTAATGCAAATTTTCACAATATACACATTTTTGCAAGCAATCTCCCCTAATTCAATGCATTCTGCATGCTTTCCCCCGCCCTAAAACAATCTGCATTTGTGTGCACATTTTTCCCTAGTGAATTTTTTTAGCACACTGCTTGACTGGAGAACTGCATTGCAAAATTCGGAGAATTTCAAAGGATGGTTGCATTTCAGCTATATTGTTTCAGGAAGTGCAAATTAAAGAAGTTTGCCTTTAAACATGGGTAGGTAAACTAAGGCCCAGGGGGCGGATCTGGCCCAATCGTCTTCTAAATCCGACTCACGGAGGGTCCAGGAATCAGTGTGTTTTTACATGAGTAGAATATGTCCTTTTCTTTAAAATGCATTTCTGGATTATTTGTGGGGCCTGCCTGGTGTTTTTACATGAATTGAATGTGTGCTCTATTTAAAAATGCATCTCTGGGTTATTTGTGGGGCATAGGAATTCGTTCATTTTTTTCTTCTTCAAAATATAGTCCTGCCCCTCACAAGGTCTGAGGGATAGTGGACTGGCCCCTTGCTGAAAAAGTTTGCTGACCCTTGCCTTTAAATGTTGACTGAATTGAATTTCTCCTCCATTCCTTATCCTGATAAGACCCCCCTCCCCTAGACATGAATAACTGTCTACACCTAACAGAGGCTGGATCATGTTTGTCTGGGATATCAATCCCGACGGCAGAAAAATGACAGAATGCAAGACACATCTGGACTACAGCATAAACATGCAGTCAGAATGTCCCACAGCAGCAATATTCTTTAACAGGGCTCATTTCAAAAACAGAGCCTCTCCTCCTACCTAATCACTGAGAACACTCATGCGTGTTCAGGCTACAAAGCCAAGCCAGTGTTTTCTGGGGGAAACAGAGAAATAAAACACATCGGAAGCTGATACTCCTGAAGAATGTGCAGACCATTTTGCCTAGAGAAATGAAAGTTTAGACTCAACCCGTTAAAAAAAAAAGAAGCCATAAAGTCTCACTGCATTTGAGTGGCTTTTAGGAGATCAAAGAATTTGTCATTTGCACACAATTATACCTTTCGCCACATAGCAGCAGCAGCCCACGTCGTCCTGAAGGTAATGGCAAAACTAAGGCAGCTCTTCTCACTGCAGAGGGCATTCTGGAAAGCGGGGATTTATTTCCACTTCTGCTCAATTACAGAGCATCTCCAGGAAATGGCCCTGAGAGGACCGCCAGGTGGTGCTTCTGATGATGAGAGAATGCCAAGGACAGAGACTGTGAATTCAAAAGAGCAAACTGTAGTTTAAGTACTTTTGGAAAACCTGGAAAAATCCCAATAATGAATCATGTTCTGGTGGTTAAGTGAACACAGTCCAAATTCCCCATGTCGTGAACATGACAACAATAGGGAAGGGCTGTAGCTCAGTGTCAAGGCATCTGCCTTGCATGCAGAAGATCCCAGACTGAGACAGTTTCCCTGCCTGAAATCCTTGGACCCTCCTCCAACTTGCTCCTGCCAGAGCCAACCCAAGACGTTTTGCTGCCTGAGGCAAACCAGAAAGCATTGAGTTCTTTTGTTCTAGTAAATGGTGCCAAGGTGCTAGGGGTGCCTTTTTGACAATAAGTATTTAATTGCTGAGGGACGCAGGTGGTGATGTGATCTAAACCACAGAGCCTAGCGCTTGCCAATCAGAAGGTTGGCGGTTTGAATCCCCACAACAGAGTGAGCTCCCATTGTTCGGTCCCTGCTCCTGCTCACCTAGCAGTTTGAAAGCACATCAAAGTGCAAGTAGATAAAAAGGTACCACTCCAGTGGGAAGGTAAATGGCGTTTCCGTGCGCTGCTCTGGTTCACCAGAAGTGGCTTAGTTGTGCTGGCCACATGACCCGGAAGCTGTCTTCAGACAAATGCTAGCTCCCTCGGCCTATAGAGCGAGATGAGTGCCACAGCCCCAGAATCGTCCGCGACTGAACCTAACAGTCAGGGATACCTGTACCTTTACCTTTATTTAGTTGCTGAGCATTTACTTTTAAACTAGAACCACACTTAAAATTTTCAAAAGATTTTTTTTCTGATAAAATGCCTGAGATTTTTCAACTTCTCTATCCAGCAAGAAATAGAAGGCCTCTTTGCCAGATTTTCTCTGAATACTGTCCATAATTTTTGTGGCAGCTGCCATTCACACATAGATATAAACTATTGTCTTGGGCTAAATCTTGTTTTGAGGCATTGTGGAGGATTCAAAATGGTAGCCGGGTCACCAACACAATTGCTACTGCTACCAGTTGTGGTGACAGCAAATAATAATAATCATCTTCAACATTTTAGCAGGAAAAGAAAGACGCTGTTGGTAAATTTCTCCTCCACTTAGAGAAATTTGTTGAAATGGTGAAACTTCACAGTCTGCAATTAGGGTGGAGAATTTCAAGAGGCTATTTGCACATGTCTCTAATTTTGCTTATGGTCGATTCTTAAATAATCCCTTCTTTTAATTACTACATTGAGGCATGCGGTCAAAATTAATCCTACTACATGACAAGCTTGGGTTTGGGCAGGGTAGCTGTTTTGCATCTCCTTGATTATCATTATGCTAATAAAGCTAATAAAGTTTCAGCCTCCGGCTTCATTCGGATGTCAGAACACTGTGCTTTATTTTCCTGTGGTGTCTGAATCAACACATGATTCTTATCAAGTGGCAAGTTATGTATATTTCTCACATTTAAATGACCTATGGGGAAAGGGGCAACAAGTCATTGCACTGTGTTAAGCAAATGCGTCAAAAGGAACTGAATGAAATATCTACAGAAGAAAGTGGGACATCCTCTTCCTTTTCCATGCACATGTACAAAGATGACCAAGGAGTCATTGGATTGTATGCAATCCACTGAACATACGTTCTTTAGTACAAACCATATATTATAATACCGTTTCATAATATTTGAACAGTGTGAGATTCAGGATCAACCAAAGATTCAGGATCAACCAACTTCTTCACACAGCACGTAGTTTAATTATGTAATTCACTATCACAAGATGCAGTGATGTCTGCCAACTTGGATGATGAAGAAGAAGAGAAGAGTTTGGATTTGATATCCCGCCTTTCACACCCTTTAAGGAGTCTCAAAGCGGCTAACATTCTCCTTTCCCTTCCTCCCCCACAACAAACACTCTGTGAGGTGAGTGGGGCTGAGAGACTTCAAAGAAGTGTGACTGGCCCAAGGTCACCCAGCAGCTGCATGTGGAGGAGCGGAGACGCGAACCCAGTTACCCAGATTACAAGACTGCCGCTCTTAACCACTACACCACACTGGCTCTCAAAAGGGGATTAGACAAATTCAGAGATGACTTCAAAAGGGGATTAGACAAATTCAGAGATGGTGGGAGGCTCTGTGGGTTAAACCACTGTGCCGCTTCAGCTTGCCAATCGAAAGGTCAGCGGTTCGAATCCCCGGGACGGGCTGAGCTCCCGTTGCTCGGTCCCTGCTCCTGCAACCTAGCAGTTCAAAAGCACATCAAAGTGCAAGTAGATAAATAGGTACCGCTCCAGCGGGAAGGTAAACGGCATTTCCATGCACTGCTCTGGTTTCGCCAGGTCACATGAACCGTAAGAACTGTCTGTGGAAGCAGACAAACGCTGGCTCCCTCAGCCTATAGAGTGAGTTGAGCGCCGCAACCCCAGAGTCATTTGCGACTGGACTTAGTTGTCGGGGTCCCTTTACCTTTACCTTTAAGGCTATATAAATGACTACTGTTTTATTGACTAAATGTTTTATTGTATTTTTAATATTTTGTTGGAAGCCGTCCAGAGTGGCTGGGGAAACCCAGCCAGATGGGTTGGGTATAAATAAATTATTATTATTATTATTATTAGCCATGAGAGCTACATATTACTCCGAGTATCAGAGCTAGTGTGCCTCTGAATACCATTTGCTGAGGAACACGAACAAGAGGAGGATATTCTGACAATGATTCATCCCCCCAACAGAAACCACATTTCAAAAATGTGGCGAGATTTTGATAATTTTATATTATTCTGGATGAGAATTGGTCCTCTTGGTTTTAGTATTGTTTTGAGATTTTTGTGGCATTTTAGGGTTTTAAATTGTATTTTATCATCTGCACTAGCAGCAAGTGTAGTGGGGCAGAGCAGCCTTCCTGATACCAGGGTAGCTGCATACATTGATGAGTCAGAGGTGGGGCAATTGGAGCTGCATGGGTGGGCCTGCGTGACCACCGCAACCCACCAGACCCAGTCCAGCTAGGAATGGACAAATCTCTCAATTTCTGTTTCTCTCTGTTACTTCTGTTTCCAGTCTTCAGTTCTCCTTATTTATTTATTTATTTATTTATTTATGTGAACATGAAAATTTGTCATCATTTTAGTGCATTTTTTCCCCTACCATATACCCCCCCCCCAATATAATGCATTTTTATATTATCTTCACTACTGAATGTGTGTTCATGCATACTTTCCCCTAATAGACACTTTTTACACACATTGCAAAATTCAGAGAAAGTGAATTTCAAAGGATAACCCTACTTTTGTTTGCCTATTGTTTTGGAAAATGTGAATTAGGTCGCTTCGAATGCAAAGCGAATTCCTCCTCCATCCCTAGTTGTAGATCCGACTGCCGCAAATGTTTACGGTGTTATCTTGGAAAGGCTTTGACTGAGGAGCAAGTCATTCTTTTTTTGAAGACAATTGTTGTCTGAACTATTGCACCGCTTATCCCCTTATTAAATATACTCAAGTTGCACTAGGGATTAATTTGATCCAATTACCTTTTGAAACATTACTTGTTATCTCCAACCAATCTTTAGTCAATGCACTTTTACAAAAGCTTCCTACAAGTTGATGCTGTAATCTCATTCTTAGTATAAATCTATCAAATCAATATAAACTGCAACTTAATCATGTTATCCGTATACAAAACCCCCATCACTCTTCCCACTTCAGAAATAATTAAGTCATAGCTCCTAACACCTACTTCATGTCCTGCCACCGCCCAGCTCCCTCCTAATCCAGAAGGAGCTTCCTCTTTGTGTTTTTGCTTTGTGTAACTGTCAGACGAGCACAACAGCTCTGTGGGCTTTGTCAGAAATGTGTGCGCACAACAGTGTGTACCCTTTTTGTCAGGCTGTAATCTACTGCAAATACAACATGCTTCTGTTCTTTGCTTTGATGCAAGCAGAACTCACCTATGCCTTGCCCTGGTGTGACCAAGGAGTATTTAAACACCCTCAGTGTGTTTGCAAAGGCTTCCTTGAAGAGGATGTTACAGAACCTCATGCCCCCAACATTCACAAATCTTGTGGCCCTACCCCTAATGTCTAGACGTTGAGAGGGACATCAAGGGAGGGGGACAAGGTGCTTACAGTTGGTTTCCTCTTTCATGCTGGTGCCCGCCCACATTCTAAAAGGCTTTCCCCCCCCTCAAAAAAAAATCAGTGGCGGTATATATGCAGAGAGTGCCCACCTGTGCTTTCTGAGCTGCAAAATGGTTCCCAAGCCATCCGGTCAATGCCAGTGGGTGAATTGTATCAGGCATCTCAAAACTCTGAGAAACACAATTGGAAGGATGCTATGTTGCCCACTTAGCCTCCTCCCCTGGACAAAAAGTCAGTTGTTGTTCTTTCTGACTTAAAATACTGTGGTACCTCAGGTTACATACGCTTCAGGTTACAGACTCCACTAACTCAGAAATAGTGCTTCAGGTTAAGAACTTTGCTTCAGAATAAGAACAGAAATCGTGCTCCGTCGGTGCGGCAACAGCAGGAGGCCGCATTAGCTAAAGTGGTGCTTCAGGTTAAGAACAGTTTCAGGTTAAGTACGGACCTCTGGAACGAATTAAGTACTTAACCCGAGGTAGCACTGTATGAACTTCCTCGGTTTGGATCTGTGCCATGTTACCAAACAGATCTGGTTCCCTTGAATTTCTGACTCACTCAGAATGATCTGGTTCATAAAGATCTGGTTCCTTTGTATAAAACAGGCCCAAAGGAAGCCCCCAGCCTGCTCACAGGTCTTTGTATAATCAGTGGAAACAGTTGGTCCTGGCAAGTATTAACCACTCTCAATTCCAACCTGATAATTGCCACCTGCCCAGATTTTAACTTGTCTGAATTAATTTTAAGATGTATTTTAATTAATTGATGTCTGTTTTTATGCATATTGTGTGGTTTTTATGATGTTAGCCGCTCTGAGCCTGGCCTCAGCTGGGGAGAGGGGATACAAATAACATTTATTATTATTATTATTATTATTATTATTATTATTATTATTATTCACAGCTGCTAAAAAGCCCTTCCACACAGTTACTTCCTTTCCACCCACACATTCCTGCAAAGGAGGAATTGTTGTTGTTGCTACTATTATTATTATTATTTATTATAAATAAAAAATTATAAAACCATAGTCAAACATCGAACATTAAAAACATCCCTATACAGGACTACCTCCAGGTGTCTTCTAAATGTCATACAGTTGTTTATTTCCTTGACATCTGATGGGAGGGCGCCACTACCAAGAAGGCCCTCTGCCTGGTTCCCTGTAACTTCATTCTCGCATTGAGAAAACTGTCAGAAGGCCCTCGGAGCTGGACCTTAGTGTCTGGGTTGGACGATGTGTGTGGAGATGCTCCTTCAGGTATGCAGGGCCAAGACCATGTAGGGCTTTAAAGGTCAGCACCAACATTTTGAATTGTGCTTGGAAATGTACTGAGAACCAATGTAGATCCTTTAGAGCCAGTATTATCTTCTACCGGCAGCTGTTTCTGATCATCAGTCTGGGTCATTTGTGGTCATTTGGGAGAGAAATGTTGATAAAGGAGGGCCCTCTAGAACAAAGATCCTTGCAGGGATGGGTTATTGTCAATTTTTGTTTCTTTCCATTTCTCATTTCTCCTATCTTAAGTTCAGTTGTCCACATTTTCATAATAGTATTCATTAAAAAAAAAACTCCTCATGAAAATGCACCAGCCTTTAAATGGAAATTTCTCATAACCGTGTGCAATTTTTCATACTATACACATCTTTGTGGGAGGCAGCATTTCCTAAAATGAGTCATCTTTGTATGTTCTTCTTGCTAATATATGCATTTTTATGGACACTTTACCACATTATTTGTGGTTTTGTACACATTTTGAATTGCTTTGCAAAATTCAGAGAAGTGTGAGTGCCAAAGGATGGCTATGATTTAGTTCTTGTACTGTTTCTGAAAGTGCAAATTAGGTATGCGTGCCTTTAAACGTGAAAAAAATGTATTTCTCATCCATCCCTCATCCTTAACTGGCCTGCATGCTCCCGAGGAGGCCCAATAGTCACAATAACCAGCCATGTTTCAGGTGGCATGATTTGCATTGGCTCCCAATTAATTGAACTGAATCCAGGGGTATAGGAAAGTAGAATGCCCATAAACCCTGGCAGAAATTGATATAGGTTTAAGGGACTTGTAAGGAAATAAGATTCCTCACAAAGGGGGAGGGGTGGTTTGCTTACAATGCACTCACAATTATGTCAATTGGCTTCAAATTTCAGAACTGGACTTGGACAGAATTGCGCTATTGTCCAATTGAGGGGAGAAGATATCCTACTCATGCTAAAACAACTTCACCTTCTATTAAAAGAAATAAAGGCTGATCACAAACAAAAATTGTTTATTTTTTAAAAAACAAACTCTTAAGTTTATTTCCTTTTGAAAGGTAGCATTCCTGTGGCATTTTCTTTTAACATAAATTTTCCTCTCAGGTTAGTCAAATTAGCAATTCTAATATTTAAAAACAGGTTGCAAAGTTTTTTGTATTGATTTCACAGACACCTGAAACAGGACTTTAAAAATGGAATGCTATTAGCAAACTTAGCCATTTGTAATAAAATTATGTTAGCTGCTACTTGATGAGATTACTTTAGAACTAAGGCTTTGAAGCTTGTCACAGGTCTTAAAAATAAAATTGCTTGAGTAGTTGAGGAGAACTGTATTAAAATGCAAATTTCCAGCTGCTAATATTTCTTCAAAAACCAATAATCCCTCAAGGCCACCAATATGTCAAAATACTTAATGGAAAAATATCCCTTAGGCAGAATGGCCTTTCTAAGTTGACTTTTGATTAAACTTAAAATACTATATAGCAAAAAACTTAAATTCAGATGGGGGTATAAATATAGTGCTAGACTGAAATGTCATCCAGAATGCAATTGATGGTGCACTTTTAAGGCCACTAATTTTTAAGTAATTTTCTAACCTCTTTGAGTATTAGCCAAGGAATATAATTACTAATGGGAAATATGGGTATCCTGAACCCCATGCCTCTATATGGGGCTTGGAAAAACAAAGTCTCTTGGCTACTAGAAATTCTTCTTAAAATGTAAGAGATATCAAAATAATGCTGAGGTTTGACTGCAAGTTAATGTCTAGCACTGCTTGCCATGTTAATCTTCCTCATCACATAGATTTGTTCCAAGCAGCCATTAACTATTCCTGGCCCTGGAATTATCAATGGTCAGGGATGGAAATTCCCCATATAGCACTGAACAGCCATGTGGTGAATCATGCTTGACTTCCTCCCAGAAGATAATGGTACTGTGTCTGTGTTGGAAACATGTTACGTTCTGAAGGCAGCCTTGTATTGACAAGTTTTTAACACTTGATGTTGTATTTTGTTTTAAGATATGCTGTAAGCCACCCAGAGTGGCTGGGGAAACCCACCCAGATGGGCGGGGCATAATAAATAACAACAACAACAATATCATCAATGGTCCTCAACATAATTTTCACTCGTAAGATTCCTGAGAAAAATGGTACAGATAATCATCAATTGTCTGTTCAGAAGAGCGTTTCTGAGGATCCGGATAAGACATCGTCATTTCTTACTGAGTTCTACATTTCAAGCAGGGATGGAAGAGAAATTTGTCTGGCCTGCATTTGAAAATGAAGCAAGGCAATTCACCAGATCTGATATGCAAATTGGATCGTGTCCATCAAGCAGATTATGCAGTTCTGTGAATTTTGTGATGCAGTTCAACAATGTTGTACAGAATAAATATTTTGGGTGGAAATGCATTGGAAATCAATCTGAAATGTGTATTTTAGGGGAGAATGTGTACCAAATGTAGACAATTAAAATGTGATTCCCCCCCCCATGCAAATTCTTTCAAATTTGCGGGAAATTAAATGGAGCAGATCTATGAGTCACTTAATGTGAAACTGACACAGAACAGAAAGAAGTGGATCCAGCCATCCCTCACTTTGATATATAATAAAATCACACAAATCAATTTTCCAAACTGCAGAACATGCCTTTTAAACAACAGAAAACAGCATGTGTTATAAAAAAACTCATCCACCTGAGGCAACATTACATATTTCCCAAACTCAGTGACTTCAACCCAATTCCTAGATTCTGCATTCCTTGACACCTGTGAAGCAGCGGCTGCTGTTGTTTTTTACTGTCCTGAAGTCAGCTGCAGCTTATGTCAGTCTAAGGTCATGTCATCTGCAAATCAATTTATACTGTGAAATATAAAATGACGGGCTGATATTAAACATAGATCCATGAACAAAAAAGTACAGGCAGACCCATCTTACATATCTGAATCAATGTCATCATTTTTTTGTGAACAAAGTGTCCTACAGTTGTTTTCATCGAAGTCATACTCAGAGGAGTCCCATTGAAATCAGTGGTTGGTAGTTATTACGAACTCAGTTATTACTAACTTGTCTATTTATTTTAACAGTTCTATGCTAGGATGTAGTCATGTATAATCCCAAGATCTTTTTTTTCCTAATATGGCTATCAGAATAAATTGGCATTCCGTTATGACCCCATCATGTGAATGTTTGTGGATGTGTAAGTGCTCTTGGGGAGAAAAGCTCCATTTAATTTACAGCAGCATCACCTCTTGTAGAAACTTTGCTAGAATCAGGATCAAATTAGCTGAAGTTCCAAGAAATTAAAAGGTTTAATAGAGAAATCAAAACACTTCCATGGAATGCTTGTAGAAGTATGGCATCTCATTAATGAACCTAATCCTTCATTTAATTAACTAAATAGAAAATAAGCAATCTTATCAGCTAATAGCTAATGATAAGCAACATGCATGCTTCAGCTCTATTTATAGTATATAGTTATAATGATCCTTCACAAACCGAGCACAAACCGAGCTTTTTTTGCTATGTCATGGTATAGGCCCAACATCTAGAAGGGTGTGGTGGTAGTTTTGTAAGTGAAAACTGCATTCCAGGGTCGCCATATTTCAAAAAGCTTTTTTGAGTTTGGCCCTAGTTGATGGACTTTTTATGCAAAATCTCAAAAAATGAGTTTTTGAACTATTTTTAATTAAATTTACCAAAATCTGCACTTCCGACATGGGCTGCCATACGTCCACATTTTTTCGGACACTTCTGCAATTTCCACCTGGACACTGCTAACAAGGGCTGAATACCAGCTATGTCTGTGAAATTCCAGACGTATGGCAACCCTATTGCTTCCTTGTTACCCTAACAATGGGATTATTCAACAGCTTTAAGGGAAAGGAGTTACCCCAGATCCTTATATCATCAGCTTGAATGAATAACTGAATCTCTATTTGCGTCAACCATTGGCCATAGCAATAAAACAACAGTACGATATACAAAGAAGTTAAAAAAGTCAATTATATAAAATACATTTTAGGGTTTTGAATCAGTAGTCAAATAGTGGATCTTATTCTAATTGCCCCAGCTAAAAACCTTGCAACCTTTGCTGTCCCCTGCTCATCTTGATCTGACAAGAGAAAGGACACTGTGGCAGTGGGCGTTCCTTCATGTATTTGGCCAAAACACACAGCTGTCTTTTGGAGCTACATGACACCTATTTCTGAATGTGAGGTTCACATAAATGCTGGCTGTGTGGATGGTAGATAGTTACATTTACCTTTAGTTGAATGTAATGCTATTGTTTTCTTAGGTATTGTGAAGCACACTGATTTTTTTTATGAAAAGTGATTTATAAATCAAATGTAGCAGCAGCAGCACATGTTTTACAGGTCCATCTTTAAAAA